>NW_006160076.1:1316047-1335673 GCF_000334495.1 Tupaia belangeri chinensis | reverse complement strand
AGAAATGGAATATTGTTGGTGATAACATGCTTGATTGAGTCACTATGCAGTTTGTCCTAGATGGGGAACTACATTTAGTATGTTGTGATGATGCTCAGGGAATGAGTGTTAGATAATATTATAATAATAATAAAAAAAAAAAAAAGTTGCAAAAAAAAAAAAAAGTTTCACCCTCAATTTTGAAAGGTATTTCCTAGGCTGACAATTTCTTTCCTTTAATTCTCATTTTTGTTCCTCTTTATGAAATATTTTCTTTCAAAAAGGTTTTCTCTGTCTTAGATTTCAGCAGCTTGACCATGATATGCCCACATACTGAGTGTGTATGCAGGGGAATATCTATCCTGCTTTGAAGTTCTCTGAGCTCTCTGAATCTGTAATCTATAATTTGGTATCTTCAATAATCTCTTAACATTCTTGACCACTGCTTCTTTAAAAATTCCTTTTGCACCTTTCTCTCACTTTCCCTTTTCTTTCTCTGTAACTCTAACAACATGTTTGTTAGACTATTTTGTATCATTCCATACTAAGATATGGTATTTGTTTATTTTCACTCTTTCTTTTCCTTGTGTTTCATTTTGAATAGTTATTATTGAAATGAATTAATTGGATCCAGTTTGCTCCTAAGCCTGCTGAAGGCATTTTCATTTGTCTTATGTGTTTTTACTAGGGTCTACATTTGACAGAAAAAATAGTTTCTATCTCCTAAGTGCTCCATTTCTTCACTCATGCTATACCTTTATTTATTAGATACTTAAACAGATTAATTATAGTTTTTAAATGTCCTGTCTTAAAATACAACATCTGTCTCATTAATAAATCTGGTTACATCAATTGCTTTATCTTTTGAAAATAAGTGTTTTACTCTTTCCTTTTTACCTACCTTCCTTTTTTCCATCATTTTTCTTTTTTCTCATTTGTGTATCTTATAAAATTTTTTTTAAGAAGGCCATACACAATCACTAGAGATTTGGTGGGGGTGAAGGAGTTTGTCACTCAGTGATTTAGTTTTTGCTTCAAACAAAAAAATCTGTCTAGAGAGACAGGCAGTGTTCCATGCCTATTCCTCATAAGCAATAATTTCTTAATGCTTTACATGACTGAAGAGGGGAGGAAAGGGTCTCTCTAGATCTCATTTCTTGTGAGCATCTGGTAGATACCAGTAGAGGAAAGCTTGCAAGTGAAGGAGAATTTCCTTTGTGTTTAGAGCTCCCATTATTCTAAACTGATATGCTGGCCCACATGTGGAATTTAGGGAATTTAAAAAATTTTAGTTGCTGGGACCCGCAGATGGTGAGATGTTTACATTGCTGAACTTCCACATAGTCAACTCCCGCAGTTCGAGTCCCAGATCTAGCAGTTTAAACTCATTCTGGGAGCATGTGTGTGCATGCCCAGAATCCCAAGAGGAGAATGGAGAAGAAATTGTGGCTTGGCCATGGCCCCTATGGGCCGATTTCTTGCTTTCAGTCTCTCTCTCTGGTGAGCACATGTGCCCTATACCAAAAACCTCTTTAAAAATTCTTTTTTAGTTGTTTCATACTTGCTTTTGTGGCAGCTGCGTCTTCCTCTATGCTCTGTAAAAGGTGAAACAAGAAGATTGTGTGCCAACTCTCTTTGGAACGGCTTCTCACAATATGAATTAAGTTCCCTTGGTTTCTTTGTGACCTAGGCTCGCTGACAAATGCAAAGAAAGTGATATTTGTAGGCTAACTGGCTTTTTCTTAAGGTGAGAGTGGCATGCTCTTAACAGCTGTTCATATCCTTAGTAGAAGAACTTAGACCCATATTTTGTATGTCTATGTTTCTTCTTTTTAGTAATTCATTTTTATTGTTATTTTATAAAACTATGGCTCAGTAACTAATAAAAAGCAAAAAAACTGGCCCTTCATAATACCTAGTTGTTAAGGGTACTGTTTCAGAGTATAAATTATAGTTATGACAAGATTGTCCAACCTGTTGCTTTCACAAGTGAATTGTTGAGCTTAGAATATTGACTTTGGGGGACCAGCTGATGGTGTAATGGCTATGTTGCTAGACTCCCATATAGTCAACCACAGTTTGAGTTCTGGATCTGGTGACTTAAAACTCATGTATGACCTGTGTGCATGTGTGCCCAAAATCCCAAAAGGGGAATGGGGGAGAAGGGACTGTAGCATGGCCATCCCCCCTGGGGGTTGATTTCTCGCTTTTTATTTCTCTGTCTCTCCAGTTGAGTACATACACCCTATAGCAAAAATCTCTCTCAAAAAAAAAAAAAATGTTGACTTTAGAACTTATGACATACTTGTGGATATCATAAAGGATTCAAACTAATTAATCAATCAGTGGATAATACAGTAGGGGAGTTAATATTTTCACCTTCAAAGATTTATTCGGTATCTTACTTTAGCACTGATAATTTTATCCCTTTCTAAAACAGTGTCACAGAATTTTTTTTTTTTTCTGATGGAAGGGTTAATTATTTAACAAGGCTAGAGATGTGTCTCAGATTACTTTTGAAAAAGACATAACAAAATATGAGACTTCAAAAGAGTCTGTGGAAAAAAATGCAATTAAAATATGAGTTTAGGGACCAGCAAATGGCATAATAGTTACGTTGCTGGATTCCCATGTAGCTGACTGTGGTCTGAGTCCCAGATGTTGTGGCTTAAAACTCATGCCAGCATGTGTGTGTGCATGCGCAAGATTCCGAGAAGAGAATGGAGGAGAAGGGACTGTGTCATGGCCATCCCCTAGGGATTTCTCACTTTCTTTCTGTCTTTGTCTCTCCAGTGAGCACATGCTCCCTACAGCGAAAATCTAATACATACATATATATACATGTGTAAAAATAAAGTATAAGTTTATTTTGGTGCAAAAATTTTGAAATCCATGCGTAGCTTTTTCATAATATGCATTTCCCACATATATAGTATATATATTTGCCTATTCATTATATATATAAAATTATATATATATTTTTTTCAATTTGTTATAGAGCATGTGTGCTTGGTGGAGAGAGATGGGGGAGAGACGGAGAAAGGATCTCTGCTGAAGAGACAGAAACGCAGCCATCCCTCTCCTCCATTCCCCTCTTGGGATTTCAGTCATGGGTGCATCTGGTGTGTCTTTCAAGTCCCTGGGTCTGGGACTGAACCACACAGTTAACCATATGTGATCCAGCCACTTCAACCACCATGCCACCAGCTAACTCTCTCATGAATTTTTTGAAGACCACTCATAAACCATAGATTCTGTGAACTACCAAAGGTTTTAATTAAATAGAAACACAGTAAGAAGAGAAAGCAGCCTTTGAAGACACTTAGTAAATTGTACTTCTAATTTCTCCTGCTAAAAAGTTTAGAAGCAATCATTTTCTTAAAATATGTTCTCTCAACACAATTTTATTATATACTTAGCATTATGTTGTTATTTTTAATGTAACCCTATAAAAGTGTGAAACCCTCAAGGAAAATGTTTTATTCATCTTTCACTTAGTGTCTAGCATAGTGCCTGGCATATACCAGGTTCTTAACGAACACATACTAAGTGAATGAACAAATGATTAGATCTTATAATGGTTCTTATGCCTTGTTCTTTCTTATATCTTTCTTGTGCACTATATCCTGCTCTCCCTGTCTCCCCTCTTCATCCCTATTACATTTCTGCTAGTGTGCATGTACAAGAGCTCACAGAATCTATACATGGCAGTATCTGCCTGACTTCCAAATAGTTTCCAATAGGATGTACAGAGAGTTCCAACTTACAATGCTTTGACTTTTAATTTTTTTACCTTATAATAGTGTAAAAGTGATACGCATTCAGTAGAAACTGTAATTTAAGTATCCATACAACCATCCTGCTTTTTACTTTTAGTATTAAATAAATTACATGAGATATTCTACAATTTATTAGAAAATAGGCTTTGTGTTAGACAACTTTGCCCAACTGTGGGCTAATGTAAGTATTCTGAGTGTGTTTTAGGCAGGTGAGGCTAAACTATGTTTGGTGAATTAGGTGTCTAAAGTGCATTTCTGGTGGTATTTTCAAACTTGAAATGGACTTATTGGGACGAAACCCCATTGTAACTCAAGGAGTGTCTGTATAAGGAAAATGGCATTAAAAGCATAAACTAGGATGTCTTTCTTTTTAAGTCTTTCAAAATTCCTAACACAGTAATATTTGCTGTATGAAAAAGAGACTGGGTTGAATTCCGCATTCATTAATCCCCTCCATTTGCTACGTTAACCTACATTTAACTTTACTTTCCTCTTTCTTTTCCCTAATAACCCATTTTTATTTCCTAACATACCTGTATAGTCTAATAAGAAAAAAATTTTAAAATTTTGAAATCCATGCGTAGCTTTTTCATAATATGCATTTCCCACATATATAGTATATATATTTGCCTATTCATTATATATATAAAATTATATATATATTTTTTTCAATTTGTTATAGAGCATGTGTGCTTGGTGGAGAGAGATGGGGGAGAGACGGAGAAAGGATCTCTGCTGAAGAGACAGAAACGCAGCCATCCCTCTCCTCCATTCCCCTCTTGGGATTTCAGTCATGGGTGCATCTGGTGTGTCTTTCAAGTCCCTGGGTCTGGGACTGAACCACACAGTTAACCATATGTGATCCAGCCACTTCAACCACCATGCCACCAGCTAACTCTCTCATGAATTTTTTGAAGACCACTCATAAACCATAGATTCTGTGAACTACCAAAGGTTTTAATTAAATAGAAACACAGTAAGAAGAGAAAGCAGCCTTTGAAGACACTTAGTAAATTGTACTTCTAATTTCTCCTGCTAAAAAGTTTAGAAGCAATCATTTTCTTAAAATATGTTCTCTCAACACAATTTTATTATATACTTAGCATTATGTTGTTATTTTTAATGTAACCCTATAAAAGTGTGAAACCCTCAAGGAAAATGTTTTATTCATCTTTCACTTAGTGTCTAGCATAGTGCCTGGCATATACCAGGTTCTTAACGAACACATACTAAGTGAATGAACAAATGATTAGATCTTATAATGGTTCTTATGCCTTGTTCTTTCTTATATCTTTCTTGTGCACTATATCCTGCTCTCCCTGTCTCCCCTCTTCATCCCTATTACATTTCTGCTAGTGTGCATGTACAAGAGCTCACAGAATCTATACATGGCAGTATCTGCCTGACTTCCAAATAGTTTCCAATAGGATGTACAGAGAGTTCCAACTTACAATGCTTTGACTTTTAATTTTTTTACCTTATAATAGTGTAAAAGTGATACGCATTCAGTAGAAACTGTAATTTAAGTATCCATACAACCATCCTGCTTTTTACTTTTAGTATTAAATAAATTACATGAGATATTCTACAATTTATTAGAAAATAGGCTTTGTGTTAGACAACTTTGCCCAACTGTGGGCTAATGTAAGTATTCTGAGTGTGTTTTAGGCAGGTGAGGCTAAACTATGTTTGGTGAATTAGGTGTCTAAAGTGCATTTCTGGTGGTATTTTCAAACTTGAAATGGACTTATTGGGACGAAACCCCATTGTAACTCAAGGAGTGTCTGTATAAGGAAAATGGCATTAAAAGCATAAACTAGGATGTCTTTCTTTTTAAGTCTTTCAAAATTCCTAACACAGTAATATTTGCTGTATGAAAAAGAGACTGGGTTGAATTCCGCATTCATTAATCCCCTCCATTTGCTACGTTAACCTACATTTAACTTTACTTTCCTCTTTCTTTTCCCTAATAACCCATTTTTATTTCCTAACATACCTGTATAGTCTAATAAGAAAAAAATTTTAAATGTGTCTCAAAGGGTGATAGCTGATAATCCCAGAGGAGAACATACATACCTTGCAGTCAACAGGAATCATATTTTCCCCTAATCTTAGAGCAAATAATCTGTTTCCACAGATTTAAAGAGAAAAAACTTACCCAGCCTTAGCAACACTTATGGTTTGTTGCTCCATTGCTTCGTGGATGCTGGTTCTATCATGCTCTTTAAGGCTGTTAAACTCATCAATACAGCAAAGGCCTGCATCTGCAAGCACTAATGCCCCAGCCTCCAAATTCCACTCTCCTGAGTCTTTTACAGCAGTTACTGTCAAACCTGAGAAAATAAGAAAGGTATGTCCATTTTTATTGTCAAAAGTATATTCTCCACCTATGAAGGAAAAGAAATACCTGCATTTCAAAGAGAAGGACATGGAGCCAGCCACAGTGGCATAGTGGTAAATGTGATGCTCTATAACGCTGAATCCACATGAGAAGGTCCTGGGTTCATGTCCTAAGGCTTCCCTGCACTGATGGGTGTGCATATGTGAGACTGGGCGATGGGCTAA
This sequence comes from Tupaia belangeri chinensis, assembly GCF_000334495.1. Lineage (NCBI taxonomy): Eukaryota > Metazoa > Chordata > Mammalia > Scandentia > Tupaiidae > Tupaia > Tupaia belangeri. The sequence continues at coordinate 1,329,350 of NW_006160076.1, read as the reverse complement.
GGCTAGGTGTGGGTCATGGCAGGAAGATCCTATTGGAGGTCCCTCCCCCACCCCTCGTTTCTCTCTCATAGAATAAATAAACTTTAAAAAACAGTAATAAGATAAAAATAGAAGAGCATAAGAGGTTTAATTTGTACTCCACCAATAATGGGTGGCATCTAAGAATGGATGAAACCACAACAATTTCAGGTATCTATCCACTGAAAGGTCTCAGAAACTCCTTTGTTCTGATAATTTCAAATGCGTTAGCACACATTCTGAGGCAACTAGAATGCCCCAATTTTTTTTCTTTCTTAGTAGCTGCCCTGACAGAGTGCTCTAAACTTTTAGAAGAATGAGCAGATTTCCACAAATCTTATGACAAGAGGTTCTGTGCTATATACTGTTTTTAGAGAAAGCTCCAATAATAGAGAACAGTTATTAAAGTCCAATAATGAAAATGAAAAGTTTGCTCCCAGTCGGTATGAAGGAGATGATTCTCTTTATAACGCTTATTGATTTTGATTTATCCTTTATGTCAGTCAATATAGCAGAGTGGTCAAAAGTAAACACTCTAAAGTCAACCTAGACTTGATCTGAATCCTGATCTATCTGCTGGCTGTTGGACTGTAAGCCAGTTTCCTAATATATATAGACCTTATTTATCAATCTGTGAAAGAAGTTAATAAGACAAACTACCTTACAGATATTAGATGTTTAAATAAAATACAACCAATCCTCTTAAAATGTATATGACACATAATGAGTAACTATCGGTTGGTAAAAATCAATAGATCTCTGGCCACAGTAACCAAAAAAAAAAAAAAAAAAGACACAGTTATAATTACTGGAAATAAAAGAAGGAACATAACTAATACACCTTAACAATGAGCTAATATTAAGGTAACACTGAATAATTCGATGATATAAGTTTGGTAACTTAGATGAAATGGGTCAACTTTTTCTGAAGAACACAAACTTTTAAAGTTTATGTAAAAAGGAATAGATAACTTACACAATCCTAAATCTATTTTGAAAACTAAATATGTAGTTGACCCTTTAACACAGAAATATGCAGGCTTAGATGGCTTCATAGTGAAATTCATAAAAAATTTAAGAAATACTGACAATTCTATAACATACAGAAGACCAGGAACACTTCAACTTATTTAATGAAACCAACATGACTATGAGATTAAACTACATGAAGACATATTAAAACTAGAGATCACTATTCCTCATACACACAGGTGTAAAAATTCTCAACAAAATATAAGCAGATCAAATTGAATAATATGTAAAAGAATAATATAGCATAACCAAGTGAGAATTATCAGAAAATGCAAAGTTAATTTTTTTTTTTAAGGTTTTAGCCATAGGATGTGAGCACCCTCCAGAAAGGCGAGAGACTGATAAAAAAGTGAGAAATTACTCTGCTATGGGGGATGGCCATGCCACAATCCTTTCTTCTCCACTCTCTTCCTGAGATTTTGGGCATGCACGTGCACACACATACCTGGCATGAGTTTTAAACTTCCAGGTCAGGGATTTGAACTACAGTTGGCCATGTGGGAGTCCAGTGCTTTAAGTACTACTTCACCTTCTGATCCCACAAAGCTATTGGGCTGTCAGAAAAGTCATGACTCACTTTGCACAGAAAAACAGAAAAAGCACATCTTGACTTTTCCAACCGCCCAATAATTTAACATTGAAAAATTAATCAAAGTAATTCATTGAATAAGCAAACTAAGAGAAAAAAGCATACATCAGTCAATAAATACAGAAAAACAATTCATAAAACTCAACAATCATGTTTATGAACATTTGCCAAAAAATTAGGAATAGAAGGGAATTTCCTCAACTTGATTAGGGGGTATTTACAAAAATCCTATAGCAAACATACTTAATGTTAAAAGGATGCTTCCTGCTACAGTTTCAATGTGTCCCCTAAAATTCACACATTGAGGGTCAGGTTGTGGCACAGTGGTAATGCGACTGGACCCACATGGAAAAGGTACTGGGTTTGCGTGTTGCAACCTCCCTGCGCACAGTCCACATACATATGCCTGTGATATGAGCTGGCTGAGACTGGGGATGAATTGTGGCCTAAGACACCATTGTGAGTACCTTTCTCTTTCTTTATATTTTTCTTGTGGGGAAAAAATAAACAAAAAAATTCATGTATTGCAATCTGGTGAGCCACTTCAAGGGTTGCTGAGAGCGTGAAAACCTAATCTGACTATGGTGTTAAATGATAGTCTTTGGGAGGTGATTCGAATCGTATGAGGTCCGATACCATGACTAATCCTAGTGGCTTTATAAGGAGACATAGACATTGTCACAGACACATTCTCTTCTTCCCCTGTATCACCATGTAATGCCCTGTGCCAACTTGGATTCTACAGAGAGTCTCCACCAGTAAGAAAACTCTAACCAGATGTGGCCCCTTGACCTTGGATCTCCAAAATCATAAACTAAATAAGCCTCTATTATTTAGAAATCACCCAGTCTCAAGTATTTAGTAATTAAACAACACAGAACTAATTAAAATACTTTCCTCTCCCCTACTTCCAAAATCAGAATACAGTAAGGCAATTTTCCCTCATTACTTTAATTCAAAATCATACTATAGACTCTGGCCAGTGAAATAGGGCAAGGAGAAGAAATAAATGGCATTTGTATGGAAAAAGAAAGAAAATATTTAAATTCATAGACAGTATGATTATGTAGAAAATTTCAAAAAATCCACCAAAAAGATACTAGACTGAATGAGTCAGTGTAGCATGCTGCATTATGTAAGTCAATACACAAAAAATAATCTTATTCCTATATACTAGAAATTAACAATTAGAAATTACACTAGAAAAGGAATACAATGTGGAACATTTTGGTATAAATCTTATGAACTACATGAAAGATCGACATACAAAAAGCTACAAAACACTGCTAAAGGAAATCAAACACAATCAAATTTTGAGAGATATTTCACATTCACAGAATAAGCAGAAAAACGGGGCCAGCAGCTGGTGTCGTGGTTAGGGTGTTGTACTCCCCCATGGCTGACCAAAATCTCAGAAGGGCAGTTGTGGCCTGCTCATCCCCCCCCCTTCCCCTCCTCCGATGCCCACCTCCCAAAAAAATGGGAAGAAAAATGCCTTTGATGAGTTCCTTAGTAGAGTGGAAACAGCTAAGAAAGATCTCTGTGTTTAAGGATATACATGTCAATAGAAACATCCACCACTAAAAAACAGACCAAAAAAAAAAGAAAAACCTGAAGGAAAAGAGAACAGAATACAATGACAAACTACAAAAAGTATAATATACATGTAATGAAAATACAAGGACAATAAAATGAGAAAGGAGACATAATATCTGAAACAATTTTATAGAGAACTTCCCCCAAATTATGTCAGATAACAAACTATGGATCCAGGGTGCTCAGAGAACACCAAGCAGAATAAATGCCAAAAACAACCCTACACTTAGGTGAATCACAATCAAATTTCAGAAAAGTCAAACATTAAAAAAAAATCTTGAAAGAAGCCAGAGGAAGAAAAATACTTACCTATAGAGAAGAAAAAGTAAGAATTATATGAGACTTCATGGAAACCATGTAAGCAAGAAGAGAATGGAGTGAAAAACTATGTTGATGGGACCAGCAATTGACATAATGGCTATGTTGATGGACTCCCATGTAGTCGACTACGGTTCAAGTCCCGGACCCAGTGGCTTAAACTCACACTGGGCACGTGTGTGTGCATGCCCAAGATCCTGAGAGGAGAAGGGGACTGCAACATGGCCATCCCCCCTGCAGGGTGATTTCTCACTTTCTGTCTCTCTGTCTCTGTCTTTCTGGCGAGCACACACGCCCTATAGCAAAAACCTCTCAAAAAAAAAAAAAAAAGAAAAAAAAAAGAAAAAGAAAAATTGTGTTGAAAAAAGAAAAAAAAACCTATCAACCTAGAATTCTATACCTTGCAAAATTGGCCTTCAAAGGTTAAAAAAAAGACTTTCTCACACAAAACCTAAGGGATTTGTTGCCAAAAGACAAAAAATGTAAAAAGAAATGTAAGAAATGTTAAAAGTTTTTCAGTGAAAAGAAAAAAATTGATATAGATCAGACACTTAGATCCACATAAAGAAAAAAGAGCATCAGAATGTAATATGTGAAGATAAAATAAAAACTTTCCTTTTTTTTATTCTTAATTGATCTAATAGATGATTTTCCAAAATAAGAAAAGCAACATGGGGGCCAGAAGATGGCATGGAAGTTAAGGTGTTGGATCTCACTGGGCTGATTGTGCAGATGGAGTCCTGGACCTGGTGGCTTGGAAATCACCCTGGGTGCTTGTGGGTGCTTGTGCGTGCAGGCCCAAGAGCTCAAGAGAATGAAGGACAAGGGATTGTGGCTGGCCATCTCCTCTGGGGGATATTTCATAGTTTCCCTCTCTGTCTTTATCTGTCTGTTGAGTTCATGTGTCCTTTAGCAAGGAAAAAAAAAAAAAAAGAAAGAAAGAAAGAGAAAAGAATAACATATTCAATTACTTATACTCATGTATATAATGTATAATACATGCTTAATTGTGTTTATGTGTAAGTGAAATGAATAACAGTAATAACACAAGGGAAGGAAAAAAGAAATAAAGAAATTAGAGGCATTTTGTTATTACAGAGTACTTATACTATCCATGGAATGGTGTAGTGTTATTTGAAAATGAACCTGAATTAGTTGTAAATATAATGCAAACACTATGACAACCACAAAATAACGATTAAAAAAAAAGCACTGATATGCTTTCACAGAGAAAAATGAAATTATTGATTAAAACCCCAAAAGGCAGAAAAAGTATGGAAGACAAAAACAGAAACAAAGAGTAAGGGAAACAAATAATATAGTACTTTTTTCTTTCTTTCTTTTCTTTTTTTTTTTTTTTTGCCACAGGGTGCATGCATTCATCAGAGATACAGAGAAAAGGGGGGAGTGAGAAATCACCCCCCTAGGGTGAATGGCCACTCCACAGTTCCTTTTCCTCCATTTTCTCTTCTTGGGATTTTGGGCATGCATGCATATGTGCCCAGTGTGCTAGATCCAGGACTTGAACCACGGAGTTGGCTAACCTCCATGTCTACTGGCTGGCCCACAATTCCCGATTTCAAACTTACTACAAAGCTACAGTTATGAACAGAATGCAGGAATGGTGTAAGGATACAGATCAACAGAACAGAATTTTTTGTCCAGTGATAAGCACACTCAGGTCAATTCATTTTTAGTAAGGGTTCCAAGCCAATTCATTGAACAAAAGAATCATCTTTTCAATAGGTGCTGCTGGGAAAGCAGATGTCCACATGCAAAAATATTAATTTGGACCTCCTACTTTATAAACCCTATAGACAAACTAACTCAAACTGGACCAATGACCCACATATAAGGTGTGGAAAGTAAAAAACTCTTAGGAGAAAACACAGACATAAATACCTATGATCCTGGATTAAGCTTTATTTTTTTATAGAAATCATATCAAAAGCATATGCCAAAGAAAGCCAAAATAGGTAAAATGAACTCTATCAAAATTAAAAGCTTTTGTGCTGCAAAGACCATGAAGAAAACTCAAAATGGCCCCCAGAGGCCCAGCCATGACATCATACACGGGATGCTGCTGCTCAGCAGGTATGTAGAATGGATGGGTTAAATTCATGGACTTCTGCTAAAAAGTCAATTGCACACCCTTGCAGTCCCAGCTATCAGGTGTCCAAGGCAAAAGGAGAGCAACACAGTGAGAACCTGCCTAAAACACCACATGCACAAGAGATAACCCATAGAATTGGTAGAAGACTCATATTTACAATACATAAATAATACAACTCAATAAGAAAATGATAAATGACTCCATTTAAAAATGAGCAAATGATCTGAATAGACACTTCTTCACAGAAGATATACAAATGACCTATAAGCAAATGAAAGATGCTCAACATCTTTAGCCATCAGGAAAATGCAAAATCAAACCACAGTAAGATACTACTTCACACACCACTATGGCTATAATAAAAAAAAGACATACATGTTGGTGAGAATATGGGCAACTGGAACACTCATACGTTGCTGGTGGGAATGTAAAATGGTTCAATTACTTTGGAAAATGTCTGGTAGCTCCTCAAAATGAGTTACCATATGTGACCCAGTGATTCCACTCCTAGGCATAAATCCAGAGAAATGAACACATGTCCCACATAAAAATCAGTACACAAGTTCCTAACAGCATTATTCCCAATAGCCCAAACTGGAAATAACCCAAATCTCCACCAACTCATGGATGGATAAATAAAATGTGGTTTATCCACGTAGTTGAATATTATTGGGTAATAAAAAAGAATTAAGTATCAATACATGCCACAACACGAAAGAAAACGTACACTTGGAAGATACTGCTCACAAATAGTACACATTGTATGATTTCGTTTGTATGAAATGTCTGGAATAGGCAAATCTATATAAACAGAAAATAATTTAGTGGTTGCCCTACTGCTGGGGTGATGAGAAGACGGGGGGTGGGGGAGGGTTATTGCTAAAGGCCACAAAGTATCCTGTTGAGATGATAAAAATATTCTAAAATTGATGTGGTAGTGATTGCACAATTCTGTGAATATTATAAAAACTACTGACTCAGATGCTTGAAATGTGCAGATTAAATGTTACTGAATTATAACTAAATTATGCTGTTATTAAAATATATATTACTGTGTAATCACAACAGGGGATACTTGAAGGTGGATTCTTTGTATGCTGGCTTCAAAGTCTTGCAGGCATAAATTCTACCAACCAAATATCTAACCAATGAATTACCTAGAAGATTATGAAACTATCCCCCTCCCTTGTCCTTTCTAGTTTCCGACTCTTTTTAAATAGCCATGTATATAAGGCCTCCAATTTCACAAAGCCTACTTGCCTAGCTTCTGCCAAGCATGACTCCATCTAATGTCACTTGTCTCTATAGTAACCAACTAGAAAATCTGCTATGATTTGCAATGGCTTTGTGCAAGCAGTGGTCTAGCCTAGAGACGTTTTGACAATCTCAGTCCTCTCTCTACTGAGCACTACTTTTTTCTCTGGCATCAGATAAAGAAGAGAGTCTTTGATGAATGGGAGAGGTGAGTTAGAGTAAAATGGATGAAATACAAAATATGAAGGGACATGGACTACAAGTTGAGGCTGAGTTCAAGTGTAAAATGAGTTTAAAAGGAGCTTGTTTTATTAAAGGACTAAAAAGACATGTTTTTTGTTTTTTGTTTTTTTAAAAACTAGGTATAAGAAACAAAATAATTATTAGGCATTTCTATTCGTATTTTTCTGGTCAAAATCTATATAATGATATTCCCAATAACAAACAGGCAATGATAAACACGGTGATTCAGAAACCAGACTGAAAGAATCTAGCTATCCACATGTTTAACAGTATAGGACAGATATGAAAAGGATTCAGATATAACCTATATCTTCACAAACTCACAACCCAATGGCAGAGAGCAATGAACAGTACATAATGAAACTTTTATTAATGATATGCAGCACAGAATAGAGAGTACATTTTACGTAACAGAGTGGGATACCTAATCAAAAGTACAAGAACACAATCCAAGTGCGTAGTGCCATCCTCCCCTACCTCGAGATAGTCACTTCTGCAACAGGAAGCTTCACTGAGGAGACTCTTCCAACTTTGTCTTGGCTGGGTCTTTCTCCTTCTGTATGTACCTGAGCTAACCTCATTAGCAGGGCTTTTTTTCCTCAAGAATTCACTAATCAAGTCATTACTAGCGTCTGCCAGCCTGTGGGATCTGCTGAGAAGTGACACCAAGGTATTTTTCCATACATAAAGGCCAGATTTAATTTTATCTGATGCACTGGACAGAGAGTAGAAAGGTACTGGCTCAGTAGAAGACTGTGTTTTTGTGTACCAGCATCCTCATTTGTTATATAAATGATAATATCTTATTCTCTGCATCCTCATTTGTTACATGAATGATAATCTTATTCTCTTACCATAACAGGATACTGTGAGGCTCATTTAAAAGTTCTTTACAGATGGTAAAGAAAACATGTTTTCTTTTGCTTATTTTAACATAATAGGTTAAAAATGCATCAAACACATTCTATTTTGTATCATACTTATAAGTTCTTCATATATTTTATGTGTGAGTATTTCATTATCCTTGCACAAAAATTTCACAAAAGAGGCCCAGTCTTGGTGGTACAGTTGGTAATGCACTGAGCTACAGTGCTGGAGGCCGTGTGACAAACCGTGGGTTTGGGTCCCCAGCCTGGTTGCTCAGAAACACACTAGGTGTACAAGATCCTGACAAGGGAGAGGGCTGAGGGAAGGGGATCACAGTGTGATGAGATGTTTGTTGAGAGTGCTTCGCTCTTTCACACACATGTACTCTCTATTGTGAATAAAATAAACTTAAAAACATTTTTAAAATTTTCACATAATAAGTGCTCTCAGTATACATGTCACAAATTATTACTACTGTTTTTTTTTTAATTGGCAGAGGGCACATGCACTCACCAAAGACAGAGAGAGGAAGAAGGCACGCCTTAGCGGGACATGGTCATGTTGCAATCATTTTTTCCTCCATTACTCCCTTCCATTAGGGTTTGGAGAATGCACACACACATGCCTAGTGTATTTTAGAACAAGCTGGCACTGGAATCTGACCCACTGTCAGTCATATGGAATCAAGCTCCTGATGCATTATGCTACGGTGATGGCTCTCAATTATTATCAAAATAATTTCTGGGTCCAGCTGCTGTAGCAAGCGTAAGATGCTGCTGCTTGGCAGGCTATGGCTGCACAGGAGACCACATTCCACACCCAGCCCTCTGTAAAAAGTTGGGCACAACGGCATACACCAACACAGGGGATCATGACACAGTAAGACCTAAAATACATGTCACCCCCACACCCATATCCCTCCCCAAACCCTTTACTATAGGATTTATTCCACTTAGAAATGCCTGTAAACTACTACAAAAAAATCTCTATATTCCACATTCATACATGAAATTTTATTGAACTTTCATATCTTCTCACTAATAAAAGGGATCATTTTAAACTAAATAAATCCTATATCAAAACAATACACTTTTTTGGGAACCAGCAGTTAGCGTTATGGCTATGTCGCTTGACTCCCACATAGTCGACCGCAGTTCGCGTCCCGGACCCGGTGGCTTAAAACTCACGCCGGGCGCGTGTGCGTGCGTGCCCAAGATCCCGAGAGGAGAATGGAGGAGAAGGGATTGCGGTGTGACCATCCCCCCTGGGGGGGTGATTTCTCGCTTTCTGTCTCTATGTCTTTCTCTGTCTGTCTGGCGAGCGCATGCGCCCTATGGCGAAAAAAAAAAAAAAAAAAAAAACAATACTTTTGTTTAAAAAAGAATACAAATGATTCTTTTTTTTCCTAGGTTTTTGCCATAGGGTGCATGTGCTTCCTAGGGAGGGAAAGAAAAGGGGGAAAGTGAGCAATCAATCCCCATGAGGATGGTCCCATTGCAATCCATTCTCTTCTCGGGATTTTGGGCATGCATGCACACGTGCCAGGCATGATTTTCAAGCCACTGAGTCCTGGACTCAAAGTGCAGTTGGCCATGTGAGAGTCTAGCATTAACCATCACACAACCTGCTGGATCTGACAAATAATTCTTTAAACATAGTTCAAAACAATGATAATGTAAATATGCCAGGTAGAAATCTAAGATTTGAACAAAAATAGGAGGTTAATAATTATATTCTTTTTTTAAACTCTATTTATTTATCTTAATTTGACCATAGAAGGAGAGAGAGAGAGAAAGTAAGAAAGGAAGCTGCCAGGACCAGGACTCAGCATGTGGAAACCAGGGCCCTTAACCACCACGCCACCTGCCAGGTCCAGTACTTACATTCTTATAACTTTTGTAGCAGGCAGGGACTGAGACTTAATCCAATTCCTAGTTAGAATACATTTTAATTTATCATGTCATTTAATTCCATTTTCTTCTAGTACATTTTAAATTACTCTTTCACCTTTTGTTTTTGTATGTGACCTCAATTTAACTTCAAGTTTTAGGTTCTAAGAAGCCCTGCATAGAGGAACCTTGGGTCAGCGGGTGCAAGCTGTACTTTGTCTCTTCAAATCTCAAGCTATATGTCCAATGGCAGATACAATGGAATGGAAGAAATGAGGGGACTTCAAAAGTTCATGAAAAAGTGAGGTTTTACTTTGGTACAAAAATTCTTGAAACCCATGCTCACTTTTTCTATAATACAAGTTTTCCATGAACTTTGTGAAGACTTCTGTGCTTCCACTACAGAATGGCTACAGCACACCACTCCATAAGACAAGCCTACTGGCATGGCAAAATGGCCCCCGCATTTCATACTACAAAATGCACTTTCTAACTACCTGATGTTTGGAATAAGTAAGTTTAGATTCTCAAGCTTAATTCTGAGGAAGAAATATCTTCTACAGCTGTATTAGTTTGTTAAGGCTGCCATAACAAAATACAGCAGGCTGGGTGGAACACCAAGATAAAGCGTTAGCAGGTTTGGTCTCTTCTAAGGCCTCTCTCCTTGGCTTGCAAATGGTCACCTTCTTGCTATGAATTCACATGGTATTTCCTCTCTGTGTGTGCCCCTGGTATCCCAAATTTCCCCTTCTTACAAGAATACCAGAGTACATTAGGGGCCATCCTAATGACCATTTAATGTAGTCACCTCCTTAGAGCCCCTATGTCCAAAAACAGTCACATTTTAAGGTACTAGGAATTAGTGCTTCAACATATGAATTTGGGGGAGCTGTAATTCAGCCCACAATAGCTGACTAGGTTCATTTATTTCTGCCAACGGCACTTGCTTAGGCTTTGTTCATCTTAGAGCCAAAACAAAGTCTTAAAGCCTCCTTCCCCTATTAATCTGTAGAAAGAAGTGATTTAGGGACTACATTCCACATAGTCCTCCAAGCATCATGTGGGCCCTTTGGGTACTTATAAATGAAGACGTTCATAGTGACCCATCTGTTGCAATATGATTAGTTGTCTGGCAGTCATCAAAACGCTGTTCAGCAACAGATCCTATAGATAACCTGTGAAACCAAGAGATGCTTTCATAGATTTTTTTTCCTACAGCATACCAGGTAACTAAAAAATAAGAGGCCAGCCAACAGTGTGATGTGATGGCAGCTGGATCTCACTTGGTACACTGTGCTGTTTTGAGTCTTGGACTCAGCAGCTTGAAAGGCATGGCAGGCACATGTGCCTGCATGCCCCAAATTCCCAGAAAACAGAAGAGAAGTGGTTGCAGTGTGGCCACCTCCAAGAGAGTACTATCTCACTCCCCATCTGCTTTGTTTCTCTTCAGTGAGCACACATGACTCATAGCAAAAAGAAAAAAAAATTAAAATATGTAAAGGCGTATCTGCAGAATCCTTACAGCCTTTTCTATTAGGCACTGTCAGTGGTAGGCAAACTACTGGAGAAATGCTTAAAGCCCTTTAACATTTTCAATGAGAAATAATAGGAGCTAAGATGGAAGTATGAGAGGCCTTGAGCTAATTCTTAAAGTTTCCAGTGAATTATTAGGGAGTTGTTGGTTTTTTATTCCCCTTAAATATTGTTAGATATGTCATGTTGAACAAAAAAACTTTAAAGAACATAAGCCAAACTAGTGGTATCTGGGTAATCTTCTTATTCCTTGATACTACATTATCTGCTAAAATTGACTTTCATATGGTTAGTTCTCATGATGCACTCAGTAAGTGAATTATAAACAAGTGTACTGGAATCTTCTTTAAACAGTGTTTGCAGGGGCCCACAGATGGCATGGTGGTTGGGGCGCTCGACTCCCACATGGTTGACTGCAGTTCAAGTCCTAGACTTGGCAGCTTGCTTTCTCACTCTCCTCTCTCTAGCCAAACCAGAGAATAATAATAAATAAATAAAATTTAAACAAGAGGGCTTGCAATAATTAGACATTGCATATACCAATGTCACAGCAGTCATGCTTTAGTCTTCAAATCGTCCTTTTATCTTACATATTTGATGTCATTTATAGTATATGACAATTTTCACTGTCTTGGCTATTATTAGGACCAGCATTAGTAAGAGTGAAGAATTTATTAGTATAGAAATCTGCATCTATCCCCATGGTGTGACTCCTGGACTCTAAGTTACACAGCTGTGTTTGAACACACCTTTTCTGGTAGGTTCTATCTGTGCAAGCCTCTGACAATAAAATGGGAGCCTTCTCCACGCTAGTCTTCCTAAATGTGAGGCCTGGTATTAGCTGCCCCACATTAGCTTTCAAAAGATCATCAGATGACAGATGTCTCATCAAAAGCAACCTTCTTAAGTATGAACACTGCCCAAAGAGAGACAAGTAAAAATTCCAGGCACTATTAAGGGAAATATATTCAGCATAGGTGACAGATAATCATTTTCCCTCTGAATTAAATTAATCAAGTCTGGTGGTTTCATTACAACGCTTAAAGAAGCAAAATAATGGTTTATGAATAGTGGGTAATAAAACCTTTACACCACTTTCATTTAGTACACAGAAACAGTTTCATCTCAAACGTGTTAAAAGCACTTCCCCCCTCCCCCAATGGGAGTCAAGGCATTTTCTCAGTACAGACTTGAACTGGTTATAGGCAAGCAAAGGCTCCTTACAATATTTGTCCTACCATTAATTTTGTTTACTAACGGTTTAGGTCTTAAGTTTTTTGAAGATTAAATGCCTTGGTACGCTTTTGTGTTCTCCTTTTCCCTCCTGTATCGTGTTTGTTACCCTTTTGGTCTTCTGACACTTCCATTTTCTGTTACGTTCCTGCTATGCTCTGCAAACGGCAGAAACACGGGATGTAATCAAATTTCTTATCATTTCCTCCCTTCATTGTAGGGCTTCCAGATTGGCAATCGAAAGACGACTCAGGTGCAGCCCAAAGATCCCCTAGTTAGATTTTCCAAGTGAAGTATGTGTGGAAAATCATCTCCTTGCCCTTCATTTTGTGTCTGTTTAGCTAACGGCGCTGCCGTGCCCAAACGTAGATACTGGCCAAGAACTAGATTTTTCAAAATGGCTTTGCTCCTTCCGAGCTGACATGGCCTATAAATTGCAGTTTATTTCCACTGCAACCAAACCTCCCTACTCCAAATATTACCCTATACATGCATGGCTAAACCTAATGTACTACAGACGACCGAATCCAATCCGCTCAGTTCAGGAGAAACCACAGAGCCTCCGCACTGATGTAAAAAGAGAGTTAAGAGAAAGAAAAAACATCAACCCCCACCCCC
>NW_006160076.1:1315341-1315921 GCF_000334495.1 Tupaia belangeri chinensis | reverse complement strand
CTCCCAGCCCGTATTCCACTCACTTTGTTCTCCGCCTTTGTCCTAATCCACACCAGCAGGTGGAGCCGCAGTTAAAGTTTCCGAGTCCATTCCGGGAGCGGGAGCCCATCTTGCTCGCTGCCGAGGCCCTCGCTGGAGGAGGAGGGTCAGAGCTCGGGTGTAGCCAATCGCGGGCAACGCTGCTAGTTATCAGAGCAGAATGGGCTGTAGTTTAGTGAAATAGGAAAGCTGCAAAACACTGTGGAGTGCTCCCGTGTAAATAAAAAGAGGAAAAAAAAGTTTCTCAAGTCGCCGCTGCACGACGTCGGGCCGGGGCGGGGGTCTGCGCTCTCCCGAGCGGCCGCGCGCTGGACTTTATTGTGCCGCAACGAACCCCCGTCCCCATTGTTTGTGTGTTTTTCTCAAAATATGGCAAAGGTTCAGGTGAACAATGTAGTGGTGCTGGACAACCCTTCTCCTTTCTACAACCCGTTCCAGTTCGAGATCACCTTCGAGTGCATCGAGGACCTATCTGAAGGTGAGTCGCGCCGCCCGCCTGCCCGCCCGCCCAGGCTGTCAGTTGCGGCTGGCGGAGGTGGAA
>NW_006160076.1:1296876-1313927 GCF_000334495.1 Tupaia belangeri chinensis | reverse complement strand
GTCTGTGTGGTCGCGCCGGCGAGTTAAGAGCGGAGCCATCTTACCCCAGCAGAGAATTGGGCTCGCGACCCCAGCGTCACGACGCCTGCTCTCGCCCCGCCGCGGGTGACGAACGCGGCGCCCCGCCTGCCCACCCTTCTGGCCGCGAGCAGAGAGAGAGGCGAGGCGAACCCGTTCTCGGCGCTTACGGTAGAGTTGTAGGACTCTCCTGCCTGGCCATGCCCGGCCGCTTTGGGGAGGAGAGCGAGGCTGTCCCCGTGCTGATTTCTGCCTCCCTCGACCAACCAGCGGGGTAGGCGGGCGCAGGCTCGGCCCCTCCGCGCCGCGGGCCGGGCGCCCGCGCTCCCCCGGGGCCGCGGGTCCTCCCCGGCCGGCGCCCGGGATGCTCGCTGCGCCTGGGGATGCTGGCGCTCAAGCTCTCCCACCAGCGTGGAGCCCTAACTGGATGACGAAGATCTCTCAGGAGGAAAGCTATTGCAGAGCTAGAAGTTACATTTAACCCAAGAGCAGAAATAAGTAGGACATTTAAATGATCGCCAGGACTTAATTTCTGACTTCTATATAGCCGAAAGAAGACTTTCTGCAAGAACGTGTCGAAACCTAATTATTAACTCCACATTTAAACAGACACAGAATACACTGAAAATAAAAACGTGGCTAGGAGGTAAAAGGTAAAGTCCTGATGGCAGTGCACACATTCTTCATATTTTTTAACAGTACTTTGTAAACTCTTCAAGAAAGATAAATATTTTAACTTGTGCAGTAATGAACATTTCAAAAGCTAAATTTTATCTTTGCTTAGGTTTTATTATAATAACCCAGTGCTTAATCCAGGGCTTAATTTCGTATTTTGAGGGGAAAAAAATTTCACCATTGTAATCTCTTAAAATGTGTCTTATGGAGGATGTTAACTCTGATTATAAAAGCACTATATGCTCATAAACTTTTAAAAAGTTAGATACACAAACTAACAGTCCTCTATATTCAGTGCCTTCTGCCATCTCACTCCTTTAGGTAACCACAGTTACAACTTTAGAGTATGTGCCAGAGTGATCCTTTATACATATATAAAGCAGAAATGCACATGTTTTATATGTAGGGCATTTTGAAAGATTCATTTACTAAAGTTAATATCTAAAGAGCCCATTGATAATAATATTAATGAGCATTTATCTTATACTGAAACCATTTGTAAACTGCTGTAGTTACGACTGTAAGCATTCCGTCTTAGCAGGCCCATTTTCTCATACCCAACAGTAATTTCTTGTTATTGCCAATTGAATATAAAAACAAGCAAATACAATGGTCAAAACTCATTGACCAACCTATTCCAATTCACCCTATAGTGTTTTTAGGTATTGGAAGTTCTTCAAATTACAGGTATTTCTCAAGTGATGCCTTCCATTTTGGGAGCCAACTTGAAGGAAGGTAGGTGGTTCAGGATGTCATTACAGGGCTTTTACATTGCACAATTGAAACCTGCCATTCATTAGGAGCCATATTTAACTGGGATCCCATCAGAACCCAGCTGAAACACATCACGTTTTTCATAATACTGATGCCAAGAATACTTCCACTGGTACACCTAACTTCCAAGGTACCATTACTGACCATTTATTAAATATTTTTTAAAAATATTTTTAAGCTGAGTCATACTGAAACTGCAAAGGAATCTTTAAAATGTGCCATTCTTGTGTACTCCACCTAGAGGCTAAGTAGATGAAGGAAATGGAGTTTCTTAGCAAAGACTCCTTACAGGTTTTCATACTTTTATAGTTCTGTTGAAAAATCTATTCTTGAAATGAAAGAAAACTGGGAAGAAAAATTTCACTTTATAAGCTAGTTTGTCTTAAGTCCCAACCAGAGTTTGGCCACCATTTTTCACACTTGAAACTTGTCAAGTAGCCCCCAGATATTTTCACTTGCCTTTAAAAGCTGCCCTTATTGATGATAATATGTATGATAATATCTTTGATTGAACCAGTATACAGTGTATTCAGGATGGGAATATGCATGTGGTATGCTGTAATAATACACAGTGACTGAATTAAAAAAAAAAAAAGCCAAAAATAACAATCTGCCCTGAAGTTCTGTTTCAAAAAAGCCCTTGAGTAGTATTTGCTGTAAATGTAATGTAGTTGTTGCTAACGTAAACTTATTTCAGATGGTAGAGCAGCCTTAAAAATAGGAGGTAAATAGACCAGCAGATGGTGTAATGATTAGTTGCTAGACTCCCACATAGTCAACCACGGTTCGAGTCCCAGACTTGGTGGCTTAAAACTCAAGCCTGATGCATGTGCATGCACGCCCAGGATCTCTAGAGGTGATTCCGGCATGGCCATCTCCCCTGGGGTGTGATTTCTTGCTTTCTGTCCTTGTCTCTCTGGTGAGCACATGTGCCCTGTAGCAAAACTCTCTAAAAAAAGTGAAAAGTCAAGGTTTCAACAGAGGCTTTCCTATCAGCCTGGAAGATAGGAAACATTGGATGTGCTTGGTCTGATAGCCATCAAGCCTGGACAAGTTTTCATTTGCCTTCATGCGATTTTAAGTTTGTACGTAACTGTTGTCAAGTTTATATATATATCAAGAGTTAATAGCTACCTTCAGCTGAATACTTAAAATGTACCAGATTTGAGTATGATGCTTATTAATACTTACAAAGTTCAGATTTGTTCACACTTTCATTAGACCACAGTTCTTCCCAAGTAGTGTAATTAGCTTAAAATTCCCTTGGTAATTTGCCTTGCTCCCACTGCAACTAAAGATAATTTCAGGCTAGGATTACCATGATTAAATGAGTAAGTTAATTTTTAAAAAATAAATTAGTAAACTACTTCAACTGATAACCTGTGTCAGGCATCCAACTCTTTTCTCCTTCAAATACAGGCAATAGAGGAATGAAAGCTGGGTTTAGGGTAAAAATACAACTGATACTAATTTTTTTTTTAAAGGATTGAGCATTTAAAAGCCAGTAGTTACCATAATCCAGAAGCATAAAGTCAAGCACAGATATTCACTGAGTTGCAGTCTGTACTTCTAAAAGCTAGATGCTCTATCACTTCTCCTATCACCATCCTCCCTGCAATTTTGGGGTTTTTTTTTCCCCACTATTAATTGGATAGCTAGAAAGGGAAGAATCTCTTATGTTTTTAGAAAAGAGCTAAGATTTTGGGGCTGCAGAGACATAACTTGGATTCCAAGTCTTCAATGTATGTACATAGTGTGTGAATTTGAGTAGATTACATAATCTCTCAAGAGAGTCAGCATTTTTTTGCACAATAGGGATACATATGTCCAAAAGCAATAAAACTGTTGAGGGTTTAAACAACAGGTATGAAGTAGCAGGACCAGTACCCTGCACATAGTAGGTTTTTTTGCTTATTTTTTTTTTTTTATGCTAGAGGGTGCATGCACTTGGGTGTGAGAAAGACAAATCACCCTTTAGTCAGGATGGCCACGCTGTAATTCTTTTTTCTCATGAGATTTTGGACACACAAACACACCCAGCATGATTTTCAAGCCACCAGGTCCAGGACTATAACACTGGAGTCAGCCATGTGGGATCCAGTGCCTTAACCCCCCACACCACCTGCTGGCTCCATAGTAGGTATTTTATAAAATAGACTTGTAAGTCATGGCTATGTTCTAGGCTAGATCACCAGTGCTAGTTTTATCAATTAGAAGGCTAAGAAGATTATATGTAGTGATACGTACAAATATATATGAAGTTAACAAAATTTTATGAAAACCTCTATATGATAATTATGTTTTTTTTTAGAGAGAGATTTTTGTATAGTGTGCTTGTGCTTACTGGAGAGACAGAGACAGAGAGACAGAACACAATAAATCATCTTCCAGGGGGGATAGCCATACCACAATCCCTTCTCTGTTCTCTTCTCAATATCTTGGACACACATGCACACAGACCCACTGTGAGTTTTAAGCCACCAGATCTGGGACTCAAACCAGAGTCAACTACATGGGAGTCCAGCAACGTAACCATTAGGCCCTCTGCTGGTCCTGACAGTTATATGTCTTATCTTCACTACAGTAACTTTCAAATACCCCAGCCCCCTTTATTTCAAGCCACCAGATCCAGGATGTAAACCATGCAGATGGACATGTGGGATCCAGCTGCCTTAACGACACCACTGGCTGGTCCTCCAAACCTCTTTTTAAAAGTTTGTTCACTTGGCTTTGGGTCATCTACCTAACTGGCTACTAGTTTATTGTTTGTTTTAAAGTTTATTTCATGAGAGAGACCACGAGAACTACCCTGCATAGTCCTACCATACTACAGTCATTACCCTACCTCGTGAGCCAGGATCACTGGTGTACAGGTGCCCAGTATGTTAGGCTGACCTGGGATCGAACTTGGGCCTTCCCTATGGCTCCAGTACTGTGCACTGGTGCTCTATTGCGGTGCCACCACAACTGGGTCTGTCCATTGGTTTTGTAACCTTTGTATGGATTCTTCATCTACCCCATGGCTCACTCTCTAGGAATCCCATCTATTTTCATGGCTTTATATAAATAGACAATTTAAAAATTTATAACAGATCTATTATTTCCACTTAGATATCTAGTAAACATCTCAAACATGCCCCCAAACTAGCTTCTGATAGTTTTCTTCCACTCCACCCCACCCAGTGCCCAAACTTACCCACTGAAATAAGGGGCTCCTGCTGCTTCTGTCTTTAGAGTTTACCTGGACTGTAATGCTTTGAACCCCCATAGTAACATGTGGTCCAAGCCATCAAGATTTCTTGCCTCAATTGTTAAAATATCCTGTTTCTTCCCTTGCACTCTTATAATCTATACTGAAAACAGCAGTCAGTACCTTTTAAACTAAAAATTGAATAAAAGAAAACTGCTCCACTCAAAATCTTCCAATGGCTTCTCATGGCACTCAGGATAAAGTGCCCTTAAGATGGCCTCCAGAACACTTCCTGGTCTGGCCATGCCCCTCGTCTCCAATCATCTGGTTACTTTCCCCATTGCTCATTCTGCCCCAGCCATGGTTCTCTTTTTCTTGAACATGCCAAGCATTACTAAGAGGTAATTTGGGCCTTTGTGTTTGCTTTTCCCTCTGACTGGATACTCATATTGCCTGCTGCTTCTTTTTAAAAACAGAAAGTGAAATGCCAGATGCGGGACCTGCATCTGAAAATATGCCAGAAGCTGGAAATGCAAGTGGTCTAGGACAGAACCATGACCTAATAGTCCTTAGCAAATTACAAATGACTTAATGAGAAAGCATAAACGTAAAGGACCTTTTGTTCAATAAACAGCAGTGTGTAATACAGTACGAATAAGTAGTAGTACCTGAATTATTTCTGTTACCAATTTAGGGAACAAAGGTACATACAGTTGTTCAAAAATGGTAACACAGGGTGGCACTGACTAGATTCTCAGTAAGTGACCCAGAAACTCACCCTTTTGGGAGAGCTTGTGTAGTCTCAGTGTAGTGAATGCAAGAATCACGCCACACACAGTGCTAAGCACCTTAAGATACACCTCTGTGTATCTACAGAGTTGTCTTCCTCTCCTTACTAAAGAGGAGGCGCCTTCAGAAAAAGTTCTATTCATCTCTAGGTTCTCCTCACAGAGCGCACTATAAAAAGTGCTTAATGAAACCTGTTAGAATGAATCGTGTATATGTATTGGGTTGCATCTGAGCGTGCCCTGTGCTTGTACCCTTCTCTGTGTACATTCATCAAGTGCCATAAGGACTTTGGTTTCCTCTTCCCAGTTTAAAGAAATGTGAGACATGGGGGGGGGGTGTCACGAGGAAAAAAATCTAACTAACTGTGGTCCTATAACAGCTGATGAGCTGCAGACCTTTACTTCTGAGCCAGAGAGAAGTGCTGAGTGATTTTTTTTTTTCCACTCCGAATCCCTTCGGTGATTGGGATCTGTACAACGTACTATAGGGCAGCCCTTTCAAAATGTGTTGAGGAGACTGTTAAAATAGATTTGTAAAAGGGGGGCAGAGGAATAGCCAAGTATTCTTAGGAAATGCTGTATTAATGTTGTTGCTATTCTTTACTGAAGGATCTCAGTGTGCTTTCATGAATCCTCAAGACAAGGGTCATATGTCCCAAGTTTTTGGTTACATTGTCTTGTATGTGCAGAGCACTGTCCAGGGACCACAGGAGCATTTTGAGAAACTCTGGTATGAAGTATGCACTCTGGTAAGAATTTATGAGGAGCATTTCAACACCTTTCTGGATTTTCTTCTATGAGAAGCCAATTTTATCGGCCAATAAATATTGTAGTCAGAAAAGTTACCATTTTTGCATAGAAAAACAGAAAAACATGTCAACTTTTTAGATGACTCAATAGTTAAGTGGACATTTAAAAGATCTTTGATGTCATCTGGTAATATAATTACTAAATATGAAATAATGCTTTGGCTTTTAACCCTAGACTTGGAATGGAAAATTATCTATGTGGGCTCTGCAGAAAGTGAAGAATACGATCAAGTTTTAGACTCTGTTTTAGTGGGTCCTGTTCCTGCAGGAAGGCATATGTTTGTATTTCAGGTAAGTATAATCTTCGTAAATGTGAATACCAAATATGTTTCTAAATATATCTCATGGTCCTTGCCCCTTTTTGGGTCAAATTTCTCTGCTGCTGCTGCACTTACTTTTAATCCGCTTCTATCATGTTTTAGGTAACATGTGTTACAGAGAAATTTCACTTCCTGTTTAAAGGCTGAGTGGTGTCAATTTGATGTTTACTTCAGGGAGATGCAAAGCACACAGTAAACCTTATGCCAAATCATGGCACACATGGTTCGTTTTGGGCTCTCCTTGTAGTTCCTTAGTTTCATACTTTCAGGATGGCTGTCCAAAACATAGATTTAGCAGCCCAAAAAGTGCAAACACGTTACTAACTTGTATATGTAGTCATGTGTACCCCCAGACTGTGGCTTTAGCCACCCGGACTGATACTGATGTAACAGAACCCATAATTTTAGTTCAGAGTAATTATTAATTGAGCAAGCTGAACAAATACATTAGTAGATAGAGATATATGACTTTGGGTCACTGGAATTACAGTCCAGTGGTTTACTAAAGCATCTAGTCTACATATCTTATAAAGGACTATTGTTAACAAATTCACTACCCCCACTAGTTATTTGTTCAGTCATCTATACTTATAGGGAGTATACTTATAACAGCTCAGAGAGTAACCAACCATAGAGTATTTTTTAAATTACTTTTTTTTTTTTTTTAATGAGGTTTATGCTACAGGGCATGTGCGCTCACCGGAAAGACGGAGAACAGAGAGACAGAAAGCGAGAAATCACCCCCCAGGAGGGATGACCACACCGCAATCCCTTAACCTCCTTTCTCCTCTTGAGATCCTGGGTATGCACGTACACACACACACACACACACACACACACACACACGTGCCCGGGGTGCGTTTAAGCCACCAGGTCCGAGACTCTTAACTGCAATTGACTCCATGGGAGTCCAGCGACATGAGCCATTACGCCAACTGCTGGTCCCTAAAATCCCAGCTCCTCTGTTTATTAGCTGTGTGTGACTTTAAACAAGCTCCCTAACCTCCCTTTGTCACATCAATCATCTATAAAATGTGGGTAATATCCTCTCACAAAATTGTTATGAAGAACAAAACTGTTAGTACTATCACTGACATTTCTATTTAGTACTATCACCCCATTTCTATCATTAGAACTATTTTTCTTATCTTCTTGAATTTGTTTATAAACAAGCAGGATTTACTTTAACCTGTAATCCTAGGAAACCCATACTTATGATCATTCATAATGGAGTACTGATGATAATTGATAATGGAGAATAAGGAACTTGGGTTGGCAAAATTATATATCTTTTCATGCTATTACCAATACTTAAATGCCTTAGTTTTTTTTTTTTTTTTTTTTTTTCCAAAACTTAAATTCCTTTGTTTTTTTTTTTTTTTTTTTAGAGGTTTTTGCTATAGGGCACGTGCGCTCGCCAGACAGACAGAGAGAGACATAGAGACAGAAAGCGAGAAATCACCCCCCAGGGGGGATGGTCACACTGCAATCCCTTCTCCTCCATTCTCCTCTCGGGATCTTGGGCATGCACGCACACGTGCCCAGTGGTGAGTTTTAAGCCACCGGGTCCGGGACACGAACCGTGGTCGACTACGTGGAAGTCCAGCAACATAGCTATTACGCTAACTGCTGGTTCCCAATGCCTTAGTTTTTTTTGGAGAGGTTTTCGCTATAGGGTGCATGCACTCACCAGACAGACAGAGAGCGACATAGAGACAGAAAGTGAGAAATCACCCCCCAGGGGGGATGGCCACGGCGCAATCCCTTCTCCATTCTCCTCTCGGGATCTTGGGCACGCACACACACGCGCCCAGCATGAGTTTAAGCCACCGGGTCCAGGACTTGAACCACGGTCGACTACGTGGGATTCCAGCGACATAGCCATTACGTTAACTGCTGGTCCCCCAATGCCTTAGTTTTGAAACAGACTGAAAAATATTTTATTTGGGGGCCAGCAGGTGGCATGATGGTTAAGGCACTGAATTCTCACATGGCCAACCACAGTTCAAGCTCTGAACCTGGAGATTTGAAAATCATGCCAGGCATGTTTCTGTGCAAGCACAAACATCCCAAGACGACAGTGAAGGAGAAGGGATTGTGGCATGGCCACATCCCCACTAGGGGGTGATTTCTCACTTTCCCTCTCTCTGTCTCTCCCTGGCAAGTGTACATTTCCTATGGCAAACCACCCACACACAATTTTTTTTTAAATTTGTATGTCTGTCATGAGCACCCCAAACTTTTGACTTAAGAGAACTATAAAGGAATGAAATTTATATAAAAATACTTCCTTCTAGGGTTTTTCAAATAGCTGCTCCTTAATCATCTCATCAGCAGTGAGCAAAGAATCATCCCAACACATTTCATCTCGAGAGCTGATAACCCTTTTCTCCCCTTTTCTTTTTGATCTCCTAGCCAAGGACAGAGGAAACAATGTGATTTAGGTCTTATGTTCAATCTATGAATTTTATAAAATTTAACATTATCAAAAAAGACTAAAATATAATTATTTTTGTGTTTTAAGAAAACTGACATTGTATGTATTCTGGTCTGCCATGACTTGCCTCTCAGAATAGTTTAAACATGTCTTTCTCATGAGAGGGAAGATACCTAGATGTCTGTATAATGTGACTGGTTATAATAAAAAATTTCTCCATTCTAACTAAAGGATGAGAAGCCTGAAGGTTTCTCTACTCAAATTTGCTCAGGATGAATCCTTTGACAAACAAGTTTTTAAAAATTGTTACTATATTAGGACCAGCAGTTGGCGTAATGGCTATGTTGCTGGACTCCCAGACCCAGACTCATGCCAGGCGCATGTATGTGCCTGCCCAAGATCCCAAGAGGAGAATGGAGAAGGCGTTGCAGCATGGCCATCCCTCCTGGGGGGTGATTTCTCGCTTTCTGTCTCT
Organism: Tupaia belangeri chinensis; assembly: GCF_000334495.1. Taxonomy (NCBI): domain Eukaryota; kingdom Metazoa; phylum Chordata; class Mammalia; order Scandentia; family Tupaiidae; genus Tupaia; species Tupaia belangeri. The sequence goes on along the minus strand of NW_006160076.1, from coordinate 1,304,441 downwards.
CTGTCTGTCTCTTTCTGGCACGTGCACATACCCTATAGCAAAAACCTCTCCTAAATAAATAAGAATTGTTAGTATATGCTGTCTCTGGAGAGAGACAGCTTCTGTACCCCCACCCCACACCCCCAATAGAGTGTGGTCACACCGCAATCCTTTTTCTTCCATTCCCGTCAGGATTTGGGGCAGGCAGACATAGGTGCCTGGTATATTTTTCAAGCCAAGCTAGGAGTCAAACCAAGTTCAACCATGTGAGTTCCAGCCCATAAAACTGCTGCACTACAGGCTATCAAACAAATTTGAAAGTAAACATGCCTAAAGCTACATTGGTGAGGGGATGGGAAGCAATATGAGGGAAGAGTTCTGAACTATCTCTGTTTCTCATCTCCACCACTTCTACATATATTTGAATCCCAGTGGGGACCCTGAGAGTAACCTTACTCCTTCAGGATGGGAGTGCATAGACTCTCTAAGACAAAATGTTGTCTGTCCATCCTGGTGTCTCTCCAAAGAGATAAAAAAAAAAAAATCTCTTTAGGGTAAGAACTGAGTTATGATGAATTTCAAAATACTAAGCTTACAGTTGTGCCAGATATGAGATTATGAAGATGAACTGGATGTAACTCCTGCCCTGGATAAAGCTTAGAGTCTACCAGGGAGACTAAAAAGTAAACATACTTAGATTTGCATTTTTGGACATGCATTAGTAGAGGATTTGGGTTGAGTAATATAAGTCCATAAAGAAAGGAAACTATTGGTTGTACCTTCTGAGTTAGAAAGGGCTTCACTAAGGATACATTTGATGCATATTTAAAAAGATGAATTTTTTAGGATGTGAAGCATCTTTCAGACCAACGGTACGTTCAAGGCATAGATGTGTGAAAGATTATCATCACGTTTTTAAAAACCTGTGTAATTCTAGAACAAGGGTGTGAGATGTGTGGACTTAAAGGAGCTGTGAATGAAGATGCTGGTTGGAGACAAGTTGTGAAGGGCCCTATACGTGAAGTTGAACTGAGATCTCATACCTTAGAAATAGGAATAATCATCTGAGGTCTTAAAATCAGGCAAAGGAATAGGAGCAGATCTGTGTGTGGATAGTGAATACTGGCAGCAGTGAAAGTGATAGATTAGAGCTGGGGAGACCAGTAAGGAAGCTTTAGCAATGTTCTAAATAAGAGATGATGACATGAACTCAGCCTTCAGAAATCTTGAGACTATGTGAGAGATAGGACAGCCAAAGATTATCTTTACATTTTTAGAAACCTGTCTAATTCTAGAACAAGGGTGAAATGTGTGGAGTTAAAAGTGGGAGACTGAGGGAACCAGCAGTTAGCGTAATGGCTATGTTGCTGGACTCCCACGTAGTCGACCGCGGTTCGTGTCCCGGACCCGGTGGCTTAAAACTCACGCCGGGCTTGTGTGCGTGCGTGCCCAAGATCCCGAGAGGAGAATGGAGGAGAAGGGATTGCGGCGTGACCATCCCCCCTGGGGGGTGATTTCTCGCTTTGTCTCTATGTCTCTCTCTGTCTGTCTGGCGAGCGCACACGCCCTACAGTGAAAATCTCTCCCAAAAAAAAAAAAAAAAAAAGTGGGAGACTGAGAAGTTTTAACCTAAATGACCAAGTAGGTGGACATATATGCCTTTCTGTGTCATCTACAAATGGTAGGTATACAATAAATATGAGGCTTCCTTGTCCCCAAGATAAGGCATGACTTTAATGTTCACCTAGTCCCAGGGATGTTTCCTTGGTGTCCTGGCAACTGTAAGCTAATTTGCTGGGACTTCATCTGATTACCACCCAGAAAGGCTGCTGCTATCAGTCTAGCTCAGATGCCTCAGCCATTACTGCCTATTCTCTCCCTCTGTGGCTTCCTCCATGTAATCAGTCGCTTTACTGTCCTATACACTGCCATGAACAGGGCCCTAGCATTTGCTCATGCTATCTTCCTCTGGCTTGCTCGCCTCATTTCCTGCATTCCTTATAATAGCTTGATTCAAACCAAGGTCTTTGACATCTGCCTACAACAATCTTTACCTTCACTGAATTTCCATGATATGTGTGGTTTAAAGGGCACACTACATTATAGTGCCTAGCAGAGTGACCACTCACAATAGAGGATTATTAATACTTTTTGAAAATCTGCTGTATAGCAATTTCTTCTATTTTCAATATTATATTAATTTACTATTAGAATTTATGTGGGAGGTAGTTGAATGGGTATAAGAATGTAAGTGTCCTGGATTGAAGGGGGTAAATCTGTAATAAAAATTTGCTGAGAAAAGACTATGTGGAAATAATGTAATATTTACGAATATAGGTCTGAAAATTATGGCAGGAAAAGATGAGAGTCAAGACTATTGGTTTAATTGCTGCTTATTAAGTATAGTGATGCCTTCAAGTACTGAGGGTACGTAGTATACTGTGGAGAAACATGTACTGTCTTTTCTAGCTATAAGTTAATTTCAGAAATGAGCATTTGCCTTCCCAGTATGATTCCCAAGTTTTTTGTTGCTTACCCTCAACTGATGGTGCTCAAGGTAACTAAAGCTATAGTCTTGTCTGCCATTAACAGCCTTTTGTGTGTGTGTTTCTTTTCTTTTTAAATTATTCTAGGCTGATGCACCTAATCCAGGACTCATTCCAGATGCAGATGCAGTAGGTGTAACAGTTGTGCTAATAACTTGCACCTATCGAGGTCAAGAATTTATTAGAGTTGGCTATTATGTAAATAATGAATATACTGAGACAGAATTAAGGGAAAATCCACCTGTAAAACCAGACTTTTCTAAGGTAATGTTCTTACTCTTCCTTTTTAACTACTTTTTACTGTGCAGGCTTTTGGGCTATTGATATTTCATAATCCATTATGAAAATGGCTTTGAGACAAAAATAAGTTGGAGGTCCTTGTGCCAACTGGGCAATGGAAGTAACCATTGTTCCATTACTACAGATGACCTCAAATCCTCCAGATGAGTCATTAATAATGTTCAGCAGACACCCTAAGAATCTCAAATGATTTAGAAAAATGAAAAGTGCCTCCTATAAGAAATAGACTTTAGGCCTTTATTTATGGCATTCTCCATGGTATTCACCATACATCATGATTCTATTTCAGCTTTTAGGACATGCAAGTTCATGTCTGTTGTACATTATTACTCAATAATGATATTTTGCCTGTAGCTCTTCCCAGAATTGTGGGGAGAAGTTTTGTGTTTTCCATATGAGCCCTCAGAATACCTATATGCTCTTCCTTATCTGCTATTCATAGAGATTAAATACTTCTGGTGATGAAAAACAATTTCTAGTGATAAGCTGAAATCTGTGATTTGGCATTCTCAAAGTTACTTAGTACCTTCTGATTTTCCATTGGGAGATGTAACAATTTAGAAACGTGATTTTGTGAAGGTACAAAGTAAATGAAACTGGGCATGGTACACTATCTGTCAGAACATGCAAGAAAAATTACATGACAGTGGAATAGAAAGTGCTTCTTTCTGATAGAAAGGCTGGGATGTTTTTCACCCTGGTTGTGGGACCTTCCATTGATCCAATTTATTAGTCACTTGTATGCTACCTGTATAGCAGGATAGAAAGGAAACTAGAATGTTGTTTCTAGGATTGAGCCAATAATATTTAAAAGGTAGATAGCCAGTACTTTTTTTTTTCCAAGAGATTTTTGCTATAGGGCGTGTGCACTTGCTGGAGAGAGAGAGAGACAGACAGACAGAGTAAGAGAAACAGAGTGAGAGATCACCCCCCAAGGGGGATGGCCATGCCATAACCCCTTCTCCATTTTCCTCTGGGATTTTGGGCACACATGCACATGTGTCTGTTGTGAGTTTAAGCTGCTAGGTCTGGGATTGAAACCATGGTGGACTGTAAGTCTGTGAATTACAGCTCTCAAGCGATGTAACCATTATGCCATCTGCTGGTCCCAGGAGCCAGTATTAATAAGAGGTTATATTTGGGGAAATTTTCATTTTCCTTGAAAACATAGCAATCTAAAGAGCACATCAGTTAAATTAAACATCCTCTTAAGAACTGCCCTTTAAAAAAAGATGAGCTCTCCCAAGAAACAGAATAATAGAGTTGTTAAATACTTCATTGGATCATAAAAGAGCTGGATGAATTATTTCAGATTCTCCACATCTTGTTTCTGTTAGGCTAAAATAATCTTGTGATGGCCCTAACCCCCATTCTATTAGCTAGATTTAGAGTGCTTTAGAGTGTTGTGGATGGGATCTTCAAAAAGTTTCATTAACAATGTATGTTACAGAAAAAGCATGAGTTTCAGTATTTTTTGCACTGAAATAAACTCATACTTTGACTCTTTCTCCACAAACTCTTTTGAAGTCCCTTCATACATGAACTTAGACCTTTAGGAGTGAATGCTAACCTAAAGAACCATCTTATTAAGTTCCTATTTGCATACTGTGATCTAAAGTTTCTTAGTGTTCACTATTTATTGTATTTCCTTCTTCCTCCAGCTTCAGAGAAACATTTTGGCATCTAATCCCAGGGTCACAAGATTCCACATTAATTGGGAAGATAACACAGAAAAACTGGAAGATGCAGAGAGCAGTAATCCAAATCTACAGTCACTTCTTTCGACAGATGCATTACCTTCAGCATCAAAGGGCTGGTCCACGTCAGAAAACTCACTAAATGTCATGTTAGAATCCCACATGGACTGCATGTGACCACCTGCCATCCCTTTAGTACAAACTAAGCTATTAAAAACACAGAACTATTTCCCTGAAATTCCGTAAGTACATAGTCAAGACACAATGTGAAGAATTTGTTTAAAAACATCCTGTAGAAAGTTTATAAGAAAAACCAGTATTTGAGCAAATTGTGGAATATAAATACAACTATTTTTAAGTAATTTTTTCTCTAATGTGTTATTTTATTTGTTCTTGAAACTAATTTGATTAAAGCATATATATTATTTTCTTCTCCTTTATATGTAATTAAAGCACTTATAAAAAAAAGTATGAATCATTAGTCCAGGTTGTAAACATGTCTTAGCCTCTTGGACAATAATCTTTGGATCACTGCTTTACTAGACTTTTTTTTTTTTTTTTAAAAAAAAGCTTATGTCAACTAAAATGTTTCTTCCTGTGAAGATACATGGTAGCTTTAATTTAAGGGACACATTTTCCTTCTCTTTTGGCATGTTCTTGAAAAGGAGTTTTGAAATTAAAATGTTCAGAGGAACTTTAGGATCTGCTTTTTCCACCCTGAAGCCCCTTAAAACTACAAACTATTACACTTTGTGTAGTGTTAGATAATATTTTAATTTCTAAGATACTAACAAACGTAGCTAATTGTTTATAGGGTCCTCTGGCTATGGTTTTAGTTTTTATAATAAAGTTCAGGACATTAGAGCACTTCTTGAATCATACACCATTATTGCCCTGTGAATTACAACTCTCAAGAGCAAATACAAACTTCCGAAGTTTTAAGAATAGGAGATTCCAGGAAATTGGAATCGAAATAAGTAAGCCACCTGAGTTCTGCGTCAAAAACTAAACACTTGCAGTATTAGTGACTGCACATTTCCTGTAGCAGAATAAACCCCCCTCCTCCATAAAAGGCCAAGATATCAAAACATAGCATGAGCCATAATCAAGGTAGAACTGTAATGGCTCAAATCTGTTCATCAGATTTATAAAAATCCTCTGAACTTGAAAAATTCTTTTGGTATCTGTTCTTGGCCAAATTTATATATAAAATTGGATTTAGGAAGGTATATTTAGTTTTGTCATTATATTTACTATTTTTTGGAAATAACATATATTTTTCACACCTGTAGTACTCTTCCCCATATCCCCTCACACTCATGAATAATAAGGTCTGGCATATTCTTGGTTGACATACTCTAGACAGCTCTTCCAGATAACAAGTTTTTGAAAAGCAATCTTAGAAAGGAGTTCATAACTAAATGAGCCAAAAATTTCTTTTTTGTTGACAAGAGCTAGGTCCTTCCTCAAAAAGTTTCTTTTGCTGCGTTAAATTAAAGGTAGAATATTTTCATTACTCTTGCTGGTAAGCAAGATGGCTGTTTGATACAGGTAATGCAGTGCCTTCATATCTAAAACTTTTATACTGCACTTTTTAAAGCCTTTATTTTGAGGAAAGGAAAAAGCACTTGTTTAAATATGGATTTTAAGTTGTATGTATGTCCTATCATTCTAAAAAACTGAATTTGTGAAGGAAAGTTTTGCTAAATGTTAAACTTTGAAATTTAATACACTAAATTAAAATATTGTCCATTAACTAGTTTGTAGATTTTAAAAGTAAAGTACTTCCAGCTGTTAAAATTATATGAAGAAAGTCTCATTTTTGTCTAATATCAATTAAAATGTTGCAATATTAAATTGATAATAAAATACTTTCCAGCAAAGAACTCAGTGATTGATATAACAAGGACAAGATATATACTTATTAGAAATAATATATAAACCAAATCACCAAATAGAGCAATTTACTGATGAGTATTTATTCTAATTATGATGATCAGTTTATTGTGCCATCAAGGGTTAGGTTTTTATGTAAATCTGTAATGATAGTCAATTTTCACAGATGTTTAGAACTTAAATAATAATATTACTTTTTTATCTTAAACTTAAAGCTCTCTAAGACAGTTTTTTAAAAATAAAAATGACTGCAAATAGAGTTAGAATTCAAACATTAATAACTAAGATACTGTAGCACTTAAGTTTTTTGGTTTTTATTTTTTCTGTTTAGCATTATTTAAAGATACTACATCAGAATTATGGCTAGAAGATGTAGAACTGTTTTTCCCACGTTTTATCATGGTAGATAGCTATGTCCTGAAAAGTTAAATATTGCTTCCGAAGAGATCTGTGAATAAGTTGGAAGGAATGAGTACATTACTTGAACTCAGAAAACTTCCGAGTCAGAGAAGTGCACATGCATTTGCTCAGTCATAACCTAATGTAACCTTAGGCATCCATATGATTTTACCCTCTGGATTTAGGATTTGGAATTTTCCAAGAAAATCTATGGCAGTTTTCAAAACATTTTATCATAAGCCATAATAAAATAAATAAAGCATGACCCTTTAACACAAGTATGTATTTATATTTCAAAGTGCTGGTTTTGACCACTGAATTAACTTCTATGACTATTATGGGTACAATACACAGTTTTGCAGAAAGGCTAGTCTGGCCTTTTGGGTAGGTAATGAATAGAAATAATTTTTATGTAATTTTAAAGTTATATTTCCTCTACTTGTCTTTTCTCTTGTATATGGATTCTAATCTTGGCATGAAAAGGGTAAAGTGTAATATCCTTTTATACCAATGTACTAATCTAGTTGATCAGCTGTTCCCCTTAACCTGTCTAAGTAGTCTGAAATTCCTAGTTGCCCTCAAGATAGTTTAGACTCATTTCTTGACACACTAATTATTCAGGAAACATTCCATGTAATTACTTGGGAATCATCTTTGTTGTTGCTATCCATTTTATACAGGACTCTAAAATATTGGGTTGTAAGGGTTTTAAAATGCACAGAAAGTATTTTTTATATATATATATATA
>NW_006160076.1:1264093-1291736 GCF_000334495.1 Tupaia belangeri chinensis | reverse complement strand
TCACTTCTTTCGACAGATGCATTACCTTCAGCATCAAAGGGCTGGTCCACGTCAGAAAACTCACTAAATGTCATGTTAGAATCCCACATGGACTGCATGTGACCACCTGCCATCCCTTTAGTACAAACTAAGCTATTAAAAACACAGAACTATTTCCCTGAAATTCCGTAAGTACATAGTCAAGACACAATGTGAAGAATTTGTTTAAAAACATCCTGTAGAAAGTTTATAAGAAAAACCAGTATTTGAGCAAATTGTGGAATATAAATACAACTATTTTTAAGTAATTTTTTCTCTAATGTGTTATTTTATTTGTTCTTGAAACTAATTTGATTAAAGCATATATATTATTTTCTTCTCCTTTATATGTAATTAAAGCACTTATAAAAAAAAGTATGAATCATTAGTCCAGGTTGTAAACATGTCTTAGCCTCTTGGACAATAATCTTTGGATCACTGCTTTACTAGACTTTTTTTTTTTTTTTTAAAAAAAAGCTTATGTCAACTAAAATGTTTCTTCCTGTGAAGATACATGGTAGCTTTAATTTAAGGGACACATTTTCCTTCTCTTTTGGCATGTTCTTGAAAAGGAGTTTTGAAATTAAAATGTTCAGAGGAACTTTAGGATCTGCTTTTTCCACCCTGAAGCCCCTTAAAACTACAAACTATTACACTTTGTGTAGTGTTAGATAATATTTTAATTTCTAAGATACTAACAAACGTAGCTAATTGTTTATAGGGTCCTCTGGCTATGGTTTTAGTTTTTATAATAAAGTTCAGGACATTAGAGCACTTCTTGAATCATACACCATTATTGCCCTGTGAATTACAACTCTCAAGAGCAAATACAAACTTCCGAAGTTTTAAGAATAGGAGATTCCAGGAAATTGGAATCGAAATAAGTAAGCCACCTGAGTTCTGCGTCAAAAACTAAACACTTGCAGTATTAGTGACTGCACATTTCCTGTAGCAGAATAAACCCCCCTCCTCCATAAAAGGCCAAGATATCAAAACATAGCATGAGCCATAATCAAGGTAGAACTGTAATGGCTCAAATCTGTTCATCAGATTTATAAAAATCCTCTGAACTTGAAAAATTCTTTTGGTATCTGTTCTTGGCCAAATTTATATATAAAATTGGATTTAGGAAGGTATATTTAGTTTTGTCATTATATTTACTATTTTTTGGAAATAACATATATTTTTCACACCTGTAGTACTCTTCCCCATATCCCCTCACACTCATGAATAATAAGGTCTGGCATATTCTTGGTTGACATACTCTAGACAGCTCTTCCAGATAACAAGTTTTTGAAAAGCAATCTTAGAAAGGAGTTCATAACTAAATGAGCCAAAAATTTCTTTTTTGTTGACAAGAGCTAGGTCCTTCCTCAAAAAGTTTCTTTTGCTGCGTTAAATTAAAGGTAGAATATTTTCATTACTCTTGCTGGTAAGCAAGATGGCTGTTTGATACAGGTAATGCAGTGCCTTCATATCTAAAACTTTTATACTGCACTTTTTAAAGCCTTTATTTTGAGGAAAGGAAAAAGCACTTGTTTAAATATGGATTTTAAGTTGTATGTATGTCCTATCATTCTAAAAAACTGAATTTGTGAAGGAAAGTTTTGCTAAATGTTAAACTTTGAAATTTAATACACTAAATTAAAATATTGTCCATTAACTAGTTTGTAGATTTTAAAAGTAAAGTACTTCCAGCTGTTAAAATTATATGAAGAAAGTCTCATTTTTGTCTAATATCAATTAAAATGTTGCAATATTAAAGTGATAATAAAATACTTTCCAGCAAAGAACTCAGTGATTGATATAACAAGGACAAGATATATACTTATTAGAAATAATATATAAACCAAATCACCAAATAGAGCAATTTACTGATGAGTATTTATTCTAATTATGATGATCAGTTTATTGTGCCATCAAGGGTTAGGTTTTTATGTAAATCTGTAATGATAGTCAATTTTCACAGATGTTTAGAACTTAAATAATAATATTACTTTTTTATCTTAAACTTAAAGCTCTCTAAGACAGTTTTTTAAAAATAAAAATGACTGCAAATAGAGTTAGAATTCAAACATTAATAACTAAGATACTGTAGCACTTAAGTTTTTTGGTTTTTATTTTTTCTGTTTAGCATTATTTAAAGATACTACATCAGAATTATGGCTAGAAGATGTAGAACTGTTTTTCCCACGTTTTATCATGGTAGATAGCTATGTCCTGAAAAGTTAAATATTGCTTCCGAAGAGATCTGTGAATAAGTTGGAAGGAATGAGTACATTACTTGAACTCAGAAAACTTCCGAGTCAGAGAAGTGCACATGCATTTGCTCAGTCATAACCTAATGTAACCTTAGGCATCCATATGATTTTACCCTCTGGATTTAGGATTTGGAATTTTCCAAGAAAATCTATGGCAGTTTTCAAAACATTTTATCATAAGCCATAATAAAATAAATAAAGCATGACCCTTTAACACAAGTATGTATTTATATTTCAAAGTGCTGGTTTTGACCACTGAATTAACTTCTATGACTATTATGGGTACAGTACACAGTTTTGCAGAAAGGCTAGTCTGGCCTTTTGGGTAGGTAATGAATAGAAATAATTTTTATGTAATTTTAAAGTTATATTTCCTCTACTTGTCTTTTCTCTTGTATATGGATTCTAATCTTGGCATGAAAAGGGTAAAGTGTAATATCCTTTTATACCAATGTACTAATCTAGTTGATCAGCTGTTCCCCTTAACCTGTCTAAGTAGTCTGAAATTCCTAGTTGCCCTCAAGATAGTTTAGACTCATTTCTTGACACACTAATTATTCAGGAAACATTCCATGTAATTACTTGGGAATCATCTTTGTTGTTGCTATCCATTTTATACAGGACTCTAAAATATTGGGTTGTAAGGGTTTTAAAATGCACAGAAAGTATGTTTTATATATAAAAATATATATTTTTTTTTTTTTTTTAATTGCTAGAGGGTAGGTACATTCATGAGAGAGAGAGAGGGGCCCACCCCAATTCCCCAATGGGTGTGCCCATGCTCCAATCCCTTTTTGTCCATTTCTCTATCCTGTTGGGATTTGGGACAGCATGCACATGCATGTATCTATTGTGCTTTTCAAGCTGCTGGGGCTGGGATTCATCCCACAGCTGGCCATGGAAGATCTGGCTTTCCATGCACAGCCCTTAACTACTGTGCTCTAGGACTGCCCTGCCCTCCCCTGCCCTTTTTAAAATTTCTTCCATGAGGGAAGTGGGGGGGTGGGTGGGGGTGGGGGCACCTTCAACAGGGTCTTCCTGCTGCAATACACTCCTAGCCTTAGCCAGCATGGATTGTGGGCATGTGCTAGCCAAGTGTGTATAGGGAGCCTGCCAGAAGTAAATCAAGGACCTTCCTAAGGAGGTCGCATCACAGTGTGTTTGTTACCTACCACAATGCACTACTATGGTGGCCTCTTTATATATTCTTGCCTACTTTCCAATGTCCTGAACTTGTCCGCTCCTCTCAGTTCCACAAATCCCTTCCTGTCAGTGTCTCATGCACTGTTCACTTATATTTCAAAAGGTAACAAGAACCCCTTAGCCACAGTCTCCCAGTACCATTAGTGGAGTACTTCTCAGTGTAAGGTAGAAGTTTTTTCCTGATAATCAACACTGGGTGTAGAAACTAGGCTTCCTTAACAAATAGCAAAATAATATTTGTAAAATATGACCAAGGATCTATTTTTTAGAAGAACAGGAAAGATATGCCCTAATCAAAACTGTAAAAATACAAAATGGCATCAAAAGACATTTTTTAAAGCAGTTCTTATCCTAAGTTTCTTTGCAATCAAATCTTGACATTCTAACTTCAAAGAGTTTTAAATGTACTTGCTGAAGAATCATTATAACATATGAATGATACTCCACATTGCAGTGATAAAAGTGTGCTTTCCAAATATTAATAGGCAAATTTTACACTTGAGAAATTTCAGTAGGAGCTACTGTTGTCCGTGTGATCTCTGAGCAGGAAAATGCCTTAAGCGCTACACCATCTAGCTACTTATGTCAAGTGAAATTTCTCCCTATTTAGTTTATTTTAACATTCTGTTTTCTGGGTCTTTGTGAAATGCCAGATGATGTGTACTTTTTCCTGCATAAATATGTATGAGGGTAATCACCAGAGAATGAGAGAATGGAATAGGGCTGTTCAGAACTAAGATGCAAAGATAAGTGACAGTAGAGCTTTTAAAATGCTTTGTTAGCACTAGTAAGGTCACACTGCATACTTTCTTCAATTTCTCAGTAGTGCCTCTCAAAAATTGGCTTGAAATTTATCCTACTATAGGTACTTTATATATATATATATATATATAAAAAAATATTATTTTCGCTTTTATAGTAATGTTAAGTCATTTGAAATTATCATGGTAAATACCTGCACTAGTAGATCCAATTCCTGTGGTCAGCACAGATCTTGGTGTAATCTTTGCTGCATATTTGAGGAATTGAGATTTCCCTGTGCCAGGATCCCCAACCAATAAAAGATGAGATTCACCTAGAAAAAAGTAAATACATAAAGCTTTAAAATTTTACAAAAGGACCCATAAATAAGTATAATCCAACAAGAAAATGATCTACTTGGAATGTCAGCACATTTATTTTATAGTGTTTCTGCTGAATATTTTTTCATAAGGTATAGTTAAGGATTTAATTTTTAAAATCTTTAGAAAAGTTACCATGTATTAGGTCACTGGGGAAAGTCACGATGTCTTTTTCTTTGCAAAAATTTGTCATGATTTTCCCAATAACCCAATATTACAGTCTTTAATTGATTAGTGGATGTGATATTTAAATTTAAGTTCCATTAATAGATTATACACTATTTCCAGATGTTTAGGCCTTTGTTTGACATTTCTTAAAATGCTGGCTTTGGGTCCAGCAGATAGTATAGCAGTTACATAGCTGGACTCCTTTGTAGTCAACTGCAGTTTGAATCCCAGGCCTGGCAGCTTAACTCACCCCAGGTGCATGCACCAAATCCCAAGAGAAGGAAAAGGGATTACTACATGGCCTTCCCCCCGGGGGTGATTTCTTCTCTCTCTCTCTCTCTCTGGTGAGCACACATGCCCTACAGTAAAAATCTCTTTAAAAAACAAAACAGAAAACAAAATGCTGACTTAGAGGCTAGCAAGTGGCATGGTAGTTAAAGCACTGAACTCCCATGTGACCATCTACATTTCAAGTCCCACACATGGTGGCTTGAAACTTAGGCTGAGCATGTGTGCATGCATGCCCAAATTCTCACAAAAAGAATGGAAGAGAAGGGACTCTGATGTGGCCATCCCCACTAGGGTAGTCTTTTCTTAACTTTCCCTCTCTCTGTCTCTCTCCAGCAAGTGCACATGTACTATGGCGAAAACCTAAAAAAAAAAAAATTTTTAATGCTGGATTTAATCTATTTTAAAATACCAAAATGTTTTAATCTTTCTATACAAGTTAAACAAGAACATGTACTTTGTTTTTTATTTAAGCACTTATAATTTTGAGGGACTTTATAAGTGCTTTAGAAATATCAAATCATTTATGATTCTAGTTAAATGAAAGAAAAACAACTTCATTTTATGAGTTTTAGTGACTTAGTAAAATATCTAACATTTTTATTTTTCAAATGTAACAAATGCACATACAAATATTCTATGTAATTTCACTGACCACATTTCTTCAGTAATATTCAAATATTTTCTAAGTATTAGGTTGGGAAGGTCATGATCTTTTTCTATACAAAAATGCATCATGACTTTCCCTATGACCCACTATATTAATAAGAAACCATTTAAACTCAGAACTTAGCAGAGTGCCTTGGAAATAGATGACCAAAACACATACAAGTTAGTCCCCTTTATCCCAAATGCTTGAAATCAGAAATTTCACATTTTTCACATTTTGGAATATATGTAGTGAGGTATCTTAGGGGTGAGGCTCACAACTAAAAAGGAAATTCATTTGTGCTTCATATACATTTTACAGCCTGAAGGTAATTTTATACGATATTTTTATATTACAGCTTTTTAACTATGGGTCAGGTGTGGAGTTTTTTCACTTGGGGTGCCATGTCTGCTCACAAAATATTTTGGATTTTGGACCATTTCAGATGCTTTGCATTAGGGATGTTAAACCTGTACTATATATATAAGCCTTATGCTTTCTTTTCTATACTGTAATATATGATTTGAGATCCCTACTAATAGCCTGATTTATGGTAATGTGCTTTTAGTTTTCTGATTTAGTCTTTTGGCCCATATGAGGGCCATAATAAACCTGCTTTATACCAAATTTAGGTCACTTAAGTCTGCTAGCTACAGCAGAGGTTTCTGCCATCCAGACGTAATTATACACTTAGGGTAATCTTTGCTTGCATGTGTGACCTACAGCAGTACCTCATGGCAGATGGCACATTTGCTATCTAGCAACAGAAGGGCAGTCAGCAGGCAGATGACTGAGAGCAGCAGTCTGAGAAACACTGACAGTCACAGATGGAGAGACTCTGACTTGGAGACATTAACATGCACTACTGCTAATCTTTTCCTCTTGGAGACTGGGGATCCAATGAAAAACATACATAAAAATAAAGCAAAGTTTTTGTTTGTTTGTTTTAAAGTATACCACCCTTATAGCCTGGAATAAAAGTATCTACCCATTGAAAAACTTAGGATTCTTTAAGTCTTTCTGGAATTTTAGAAAGTAGCTTCTGATGTACAGATGTTGGATGTAGTATAAGTAGGAGGTATTCAGACAGTTTTCAACTTAAAAGATACTTGGAAAATAAAATAAGCAGTTTTTACTCAGGAAAGAAAAAATCTAGCTTCTCTCAATGTATGTGTTAGTATTTCTCAAAAATTTTAAATGGGCACTAACCTCTGACCCGTGTTCCTGTAGCATCAGTCCTTTGAATCCCACCAGCCAGCACCATGGCCACAGCAAGCTTTACTAGATACATTCCAAACACTTGAGGGCACAAGCTGGCCAGTATTTCATTCCTTCCTGGGAAAAGCAGAAAGATCAGAAATTACCAGTAATTTTCAAGAAACCCTGGCTGGAATGTCCCTTCCTATAATAACCATTCTCCTTAAACATACCTTCCTTCTACCATCTAAAATGACTTAGCCTATTTGAAATGCCTAGGCACAGTGGTTAACTTTGGGTTCTAAAAGTCCTTTTTTTTTACTAATGCCGTGAAATGAAAAGTCTGCTTTTTATTCCTGAGTGCTACCTGCATTAAGTTTCTATAAATTTACTGTTAAAAGGGATATAATAAAAGTATTTTTTCTCCCTCATCTGTTATATATCAAGCCAACATTATCCCTTAAAATAATACTAGCTGTACCATGTCGAAATTTCAGAATTACTTCACTGCTTAAATAAATGGAAGGTGGGACCAGCAGTTGGCGTAATGGCTATGTCACTGGACTCCCATGTAGTCAACTGCAGTTCGAGTTCCGGACCTGGTGGCTTAAAGTTATGCTGGGTGCGTGTGCGTGCATGCCCAAGATCCCAAGAGGAGAATGGAGGAGAAGGGATTGCGGTGTGGCCATACCCCTGGAGAGGGCGGGTGTGATTTCTCACTTTCTGTGTCTCTGTCTTTCTGGCGAGTGCATGTGCCCTATAGCAAAAACCTTTCCCCCACAAAAAAATATAAAATAAAATAAACGGAAGATGTACAATCTCAGAAACAGTAAGTCAGACTATAGAAGCCAGTAGCCTTTAAATACTGAGGTAGTTGCAATGCATGGAGCTTCTCTACAAGAGAAGGAAGAGAAGTAAAATAATCCATCTTGCAAATTGAGTCAGCATTTGTTATGGGCAGAATGGTAAATTCTGTTTTATCTGGAATAAGTTATTGGAGTATTGGGACATTAAGATCACTGTAACTACAACTCTAGCAAATCAAGCTGGAAGTCTTGGATTCTTCTAATCAAGTGATTTAAATACAATCACTATTGACCCTATAGCATAGCAGTTAAGCACTGTACAGGAGTCAGATCCCCCAGGGACAGCAGTGGTTCAGATCCTAGCCTAATGGCTTAAAAAACCTGATGGGCACATTTGGATATGTCCAGGATCCTGACAGGATAGACAAATGGAGGAAAAAAAGATTGTGGTATGATCAGGCTCCAGTGGGGGAATTGTTCTCTTTGTACCCCCCCATATACATGTAACCTCTGAGAGGAAAATATGTCAGTTTTAGGTTCTGTTTTTAGAGATATCAAATCAACAAAACTGAGAATCTACCTATCACATATGAATAAAATAGATGTTTCATTCATCCACTGACTTCATCAACCTCTAAGATTCTAAAAAGCCCTTCCTGAGCCTTTCCACAATTTATAGTCTATACACAAAGGATACTTTTCATAATGAATCAAAAAAGGACTCAAGGCAACTAAGCTACAGTGCCGTGACTTGGTAGACATAATAAAGAAAGAAAATCTTGTAGTAAAAAGGGAAATAGAAGATTTAGTTTATCCAAGAAGTTCATTAACTTAGAAGGAATCCCTTTCTTTCCTTAGGTAGAAAGAGCACAGGGAAAAGGTTGTGGATTTAAGCATATACAAAGTTCTGACAGGAAGTAGGTATAGAAACAAGGGACCTAGGAGATGGCATGAAGGGTAAGGTGGCTAGATTCCAGATGGCCGAGTGCATGGTTTGAGTCCCAGACCTGGCAGCTTGAAAAACACGCTGGGTGTATGTGCATGGTGTGCCCAAAATTCTGAGAGAAGAGTGGAGAAGGGACTGTGGTGTGGCCATCTTCCTGGGTAGTGATTTCTCCCTTTCTTTTTCTCTGTTACTCTCTCTGTAAAGTGCACAAACCATATGGCAAACTAAAAACAAAAGACAGAATTGAAAGGAATAGTTCTAACAGTCAGGGTTAAGCATAGGTACACTGATCTGCAATCACTGAAACCAGAATTGTTAGAGCCTGCAATGGAGTAAATGGGGATTCAGTGACTAATGTGCAGAGAGAAGCACGTCTCTACAGTAAAGAACTCTGGTGTCATGGGCTGGATTCAAATTCCAGTGCTATTATTTATTAGCTGCCTCACCCTGGATAAGTTTCTTTACCTCTCTGCCTCCATTTCCTTATCTGTACAATGGAAATAGTAATGGTACTGCACAGACTTGCTAAAGATAAAAGGAATTAAGTATACAGCACATAGGACAAACAGTACCTGGTACACGGTGGGAACTACTTAACTTGTTCCCTATTTTATTACTTATATTACTTGTGTTTATTTCTCAAGAGTTCCTCACATTGACGTCAACATAAAAGATACACTATGAAGGCAGGACTGAGTTACCAGAGAAAAGCAAAGGGGAAGAGCCATTATTCTCAATTTTAAATTTAGAAACCTGATTCCCTGGTTCATGGCAGTAGCAGCTCTTGTGTCTGTAGGATGAGAATGCATTAGGGTAAATCTTACCTCCATCCTCATCTCCCTCCCAGATTTCAGGTTCTAGGCAATGTCAATATTGTGACTGGCCTGGTTATCCCAATGAAGAGTCCTCTTCGATGTAAGGCAATTGAGTCACCCCATAGTGTTTGGTGGCCCAACAGACTCCACCCCGTACACTTGTGTTTCTTTCCAGCACCTAAACACCAGCGTTAAGGGATCCCTGAGGTCACTGCAGATCAGAATGAAGCCTCTAGGCTCACTCTAGCCATTACCACAGTATCAAGTCCTAGGAAGCAAGTCGGCTTCCAAATGCTAAGCAGTGAGTTCATGTCCAGCATTAGACTGGCAAATTGTAGGTGCCCCATTGAAAGCAACTCCCTACCTTCACCTTCATTCCTCTCAGTACACAAGCATATACTTTGATATGGTGTAATATGGTACGTTGTTCCTGGTTC
The DNA here is from genome assembly GCF_000334495.1 of Tupaia belangeri chinensis. Lineage (NCBI taxonomy): Eukaryota > Metazoa > Chordata > Mammalia > Scandentia > Tupaiidae > Tupaia > Tupaia belangeri. The sequence continues at coordinate 1,281,827 of NW_006160076.1, read as the reverse complement.
ACAGGAAACTAAGAAAATCCATTCATACTAAAAACAAGGTGCCTAATTTTCTTGGTGACTTCCTACTCAAATTACTCACAAGGTTTTTATCGAATAAGAGTTGTGTAACTAATTTTCTAACTAAATCAGCTAGACTGTTTTTAATATCACAAGCACAAAGCACTTCTGAAGGTGTGGTTAGAGTACTGTAGGTCAGCCTTCCTTCACTGTTACAAGGTAGAATTGAGCTTTGGCACTGAATGAATAAGGAGTAACTGGTCCAAGCAACACTTACAGATTTTTATAAGGACCTGGTTCATTCTCAGTTAAAATTCACTTGCAAATATATGATTTTAAAGTGCTATAAAGCCACAATTTAGAGAACTTTGGGTTCTTTCTATACAGACCAGATAAATGATTAGGAACTATTATAGAAGAGCTATACACCATAAGAAAAAAAAAAAAAAAAAATCCGCACCAAAAAAAACCAAAAACTGCCACTATTTAGGAAAATGGAGCCTTATTTTAGAACTATCTGTCTAGTCCAGCATTGATTTAAGAATAAAATAATCAATATATATTAGATTTGAGGTGACGTTTATTAGTATATTACTGGCTTTAGTTTAATTTTTCTCAGAAGATGACTCCAAGAAGAATTAAAACAGGCATTTAAAGATTTAGTTTGTGTTTTGTACATTTGGGATTTGTCAATAAAAAAAAAATTCTACAAAGCCAAAGTCTGGGATGTTTTATTCTATCTAATCACATCTTAGTGTCACAGTGGAAATTTGGCTGAGATGACAAAGCTTGTTCTATCTTCTCTCTCCTTATCTCTCTTATTTTCTATTTTTAACTTCAGCTAAAATAGTGAAGTTGTCTTTTATTACTAAAAATATATCAGGAAAAAATAATGACTTTAATAGGATGACCCTTCATAATAGATGAAGTTCTGTCTTTTTTAAAAACAAATTGTGGGTCAGCCAGTGGCATGGTGGTTAAGGTAGCTGGATTCCACATGGCCAACTCTGCAGTTCAAATCCCAGACTTGTGGCTTGAAAAACATGACAGGCACATATGCATACATTCCCAAAATCCCAAAAAGAGAATGGAGAAGGGATTGTGTTGTGGTCATACTCCTTGAGATTGCAATTTTATTGGTCAGGAATAAAAATTCTTTTAAACTGTTCTGGTAGTATAAATATCATTAAAATAAGAGTTAGAAATGGAGGGCCCTCCCAGGAAGATCTGTAAATAGAAGAGACTATGCCAAAAAAAGGTTTTATTTATTTTTAAGAGGTTTTTGCCATAGGGCGCATGTGCTCACCAGAAAGACAAACAAAAAGTGATAAATCACCCCCCAGGGGGATGGCCTCAATCCCTTCTCCATTCTCATATTGGGCGCACGCACATACACCTAGCGTGAGCTTAAGCCACTGAGTCTGGGACTCGAACCGCGTTCGACTACGTGGGAGTCCAGCGATGTAGCCATTACGCCATCTGCTTGTCCCCAAAAGGGTTTAAAGTAGACTACAGCTAGAGGTACTGACTAATGCTACCTTTGAACCCAGTCATTGAACTGTGTAACTTCACAGACACTAACTACTGAATGAGTCATTAGTATTATCAGCTTTCTTCTGCCTTTAATCACAAACCTGCAAAAGGATCACTCTTATAGTATTCCCAAAAATCCTCAAATTCCTTTCGGGCCTCCTCATCCAGGATGATCCCTGCCGAGTGTTCATTATTTACTTGGACATAATTGGCTTTTAGGACTATCTCCACTTCACAGCGTACATCTTGCTGTAAGGGCTTCCACCGTTGCATTACGATCCCATAAATTGTGAGGTCATCACCTTGGGAAAAGGCACCAAGTCAGTTCAGAAGTCATATTCAGCATGCTGGGCACAGACTCACACAATAACAGACCAGAAATTACAAATAAACCACTACCAGACTTAGAGCATGTACAACTCATTCAAAAAACAACACACCAGAGATAAAGAACACACCAGAGTTCTGATTTTTTGTTTTTTAAAACAAGTATGTGTATCTAAAGTTAAAACGCTGAAATAAGCCCTTTTTATAAATTTTTCATAATCTATGTGATAATCGCAGCAAATTACTACCCTTTACTGGGCAAATAGCTTACTGGACGATTTATCTTTGTAGTTACATTAGGTGAAATTTTCATCCTCTCAAAAATTTCTAAACATTTTAATTCTCATTTAGAGAAGATGTGGGAATTGCAGCCAGAAGGTTAAACTTATCAATTTGGTGTCAAGAAAAACAATTTTATGGAGACTGGTACCTAGGCTTAATTTATTTATGCTTTCTAAATTTTTTCTTTTAGATTTTTCCAACAGGGCATGTGTACTCACTGGAGAAACGGAGAGGGAGAGTGAAAACTCTCCCCAGAGGGTATGGCCATGCCACAATCCATTCTCTCAGGATTTGGGGCATGCATGCACAGATGTCCAGTATGATTTTCAAGCTGCCGAGACTTGAACCACAGTTGGCTATGTAGGAACCAGTGCCTTAGCCACCATGCCACCTGCTAGCCCTGTGTTCATTTTAACTTTTGTTAACATTTGTTAACATTTTACTTACTGTGTTTTCTGAATGAACCAAGAGATGAATGAATACCTCATCTACTTCAAAGCTCTTTCCCGTAAACTATGATAGCACAAGATACTTGTTCAATCTAAGTATCTACAACTGCTTATTCCTTCTCAGTGGTGTCTTCTCAACTGAGGAAACCCATTCCTGGTAGGCAGAATATTAAACTTTTTTAGATTTTCCTACGAGACCCTAGGTAATCTACAGCCTCATTTGCCAAACACTGACATCTGTGCTTATTATTACATCAGTAAACAAGTACATAGAAATGCTTGGCATTCAATATTTTGGTGCTGGAGAAAAGGGAACCAAAATCAAAAGACAAAAAAGTTATAATCGTCGTCCCCTGAAATTTCGTCTTGAACACAGGATATGGAGTGTGCCCCCAAAAAACCAATCCTGGTATTTGTATTTTACTCAACAAGTACTTTCTGAACTAACAGGCAAGTCTCCATTTCAAGCCTGTGTGCCAATTATATGTTATTTGCTGATGCGAAATTACTTTCCCTCTAAATTTCAATGTATAATGTATAATCTGCAGAGCTTCTGATTTCCTGAAGAAGTGTTCTATAAATGCTAACTGCAGTGAACTGGTGGCCAATTCACAGAATAGAAAATACATTTCTGTTGGGTTGTCAGAAAAGTCATGACGCATTTTTACACAGAAAATTATAGGAAAGATATAACTTTTCCAAAAATCCCAACAGCTAGCGGGAACCTTGTAATAAATGGTGACAATCACATTAAATAGGTGCTTTACCCACATCCCAAGGTCTTTCATGAACCACTGCCTGGATAGCTTTCAAATTCAATCAGGAATAATGATCTTTTATTATACTGTCTGCTCTAAATCTTTTGGAAGAAAATATTTTAATCAATTTGGCATTCAGTATTTTGGTAATGGAGAAAAAGGGACCAAAAGACAAAGGGAGAAATTATAATCCTAGTCCTCCAAAGTTTTCATCACGAATACCTGATGTTGGAGATGCCCCAAACCCAGTCCTAGTATTTGTATTTTAGAATGGCACTTGGGACATTCCTTTATCTTGGTCATTTTACTGTATTCTATCTAGTTCCTAATTAAGTTAAATGGGACCTGAAATTTTTAGAAACAGCACCCATCAGTAATAGTCTGACTTCAGTAAGCAATGATTATGTGGAAAATAAGTACTGAAAATGGTCAGGAGCATTGATTCTCATCAGATCTGGATTTAAATTCCAGCTCCACTAGTCATTGGTGATATGACCTTCGGCAAATCACTTAACTTTCCTGAGCCCTGATGTACAAAATGGGAATAATTATATTTACATCATAGTACTACAGTGAGAATTAGGTCAGATATTTAAATTATTTAATGCAATTATCTAGAATATAGGAAGTGCTCAATACATATTAGCAATTATTATACAAGCCTATTTTACATTTGTAGACCCAATACCTTTAAAACCTTTCAATATATACATGTTTTGATTTATTCAAATATTTATTAAATAGCAGAATCATGATCATGAGAACTATTGTGAAATATATAGGATAGGGTTGGCAAGTGGCATGGTGGTAAAGGGCATTGGACTCCCACATGGCCACCCATGGTTCAAGTCTCAGACCTGGCAGCTTGCTTTCTCTCTCTCTCTCTCTCTCTCTCTCTCTCTCTTTCTCTGTCCCTCTCTGGTCAAATTTAAATAAATAAATAAATAAGCAAACAATAAAGTTAAATAAAAAATCTTTGTATACATATATATGATAATACAAAGTAAGAGATATTCATTTTTTAAAGTTTTAGATTTTTCTATAGTAAATAAAAGGGGACTTCAAAAAGTTCATGAAAGGGTCAGCAGGTGGCATGGAGGTTAGGACAGTTGGATCTAACATAGCTGACTTCATGGTCTGTATTCCAGACCAGGGGCTTAAGAATTACACCAGATATGTGCAAAAGGCAAGAACATTCTCAGATAAAAATACCCAAAGTCTTGAGACAATTGGGGATGGGAGCCGTAGTGGCATGGCTATCCTCTCGGGGGGTGATTTCTTTCTTTCTGTAACTCTGTCTCTGTCTCCCTCTGGCATGCACACATGCCCTATAGCAAATTAAAAAAAAAAAATAGTTTATGGAAAAATAGAATCAAGGTACAAGTTTATTTTGACAAAAAAACATTTTGAAATCTACAGTTTTTTCATAATAATTTCATGTACTTCCTGAAGACCATCCACCATGTTATAAGTAATGTTATTTTCAGGAAGCTAAAATTCTTACTTTTATACAGTCTCACTTTTTTTTTTCTTTTTTGAGACTTTTTTGCTATAGGGCGCATGTGGTCGCCAGAAAGAGAGAGACAGAAAGTGAGAAATGACTCCCCGGGGAGGGATGGCCACACTACAATCCTTTCTCCTCCATTCTCCTCTCGGGATCTTGGATATGCACACACTTGCGCCTGACACTGGGTTTAAACTGGTGGTCCAGGACTCGAACCACGGTCGACTACATGAAGAGTCCAGCGACAAAGCCATTATGCCAACTGCTGGTCCCACAGTCCCACTTCTTTGTGCCTCTGCAGCACATATACTATTGCATCCATCCAGTCACTCCCAGCTCTAATCTGCTGCTGCACTGAGTTATTAGCATACAGCCTCCCACTCAGATACTCTGCCTGTGCTGAATTGGGGGCTATAAATTGCTCAAAGGCAAAGGTATCATTTTTCTTTTAATTCACACAGAGGTTTGAAGCCATGGATAAGTGAAAAAAGTAACAGTTGATAGATTGCTTCCATCCATCTTTTATTACTAATACCATTTAAAAAAAAAAACTATAGATTTATTTTCAGTACAGGATGAATTCAGATTAAGTAAACTGCATAAAAACATCTTATTCTCTACAAAATGGTATTTTCATGTTCATGCTGAACTCATACAAGTACTGCTTTGCTGGTCCAGATATTACAGATTTATATTAAAATCTAGAGTCATAAACCAGCCCCGTAACACAGTGGTCAATGGAACCGGATTCCACATGGCTGAGCATGGTTCAAGTCTTAGCCCCAGTGGCTTGAAAAACATGCGAGGAGCATGCATGTCCCAAATCCTCAAAGGATGGAAAAGTGGGGGAAAAAGAATTATGGCATGAGCATGCCCCATTGGGGGTTGCCTTTTCTCTCTTCCTCTGGCAAGCACATGTACCATCTGGCAATTTAGGAGAAAAAAAATCTAGATTCCTATATGAACAAAGCACTAGAACATACTCTGGTCATTTACCAGGCAGGATGAAAGCTGTTATCACCTGAGCACACTACTCAGACAGCTATAAAGTGTTAATATGAAAGATGGCTATCTACCACCTGGAAGAGGGTCCTTATCAGAATCTTAAGTGCTGGCACCCCGATCTCTAACTTTCAGCCCCCAAAATTGAGAAACAAACATTTGTTCTTTAACCCATCCTGTCTATGGTAATTTGTTACAACTCCTCCAACTAACTTGAGAAATCATCCTTCCACAAATGCTTTGATTCCTTTCCAATCTCCCCAGTGAGGAAAGGAAAAGAGAATGATATGATTCAAGAAGGTCATCTCTTAAAGTAAGCTCAGGATTAGTCTGGTTAGCCTAAAGATCAAAGTGTATAATAAGTCCTCAAACTTCCAGAATAGTGCTGAGGCTCATAAAGTCTTTAATTTGCATGGAACACTGTAGATGACCCATATCAACTGCCATCCTAAGACCTAAATCCCTATATCTATCCTCTGCTTGACTATTTCTTAGACACGGAACTTATCATCCAAGGCCCTCTGATTATTAGATACTGAGTCCAAATCTAATCCCTGTAGCTTTAGCCCCTGAAACCCATTAATACCTGCTATAATTATACTTCCATTTCCAGATGACAGTCTTCCAACTATTGACAGTTCACTTTCATGTCCTTCCTGGAGCTTTCACATAATAAATATCTATGGTTCTTCATTGAATATACTTCAAGTTCCCTCCCAATTTAGGTGACCAGCCAGTGAAAACACTGAGGATCCTCAGAGGACAACGAACTTCCATTGTAGTGTCACCAGCAGAGTGGAGATGAACGATCGCCTCCTTTTCTCTAAACACTAATAAGACTTATAGTAGTTTTTGAGTTATATTTTCTGATTCAGATTATATGACTTCCCACTAAATCCACAGTTTATTTTTAAAGTTGCTACTGTTATAAACTATTGTGCACCAATGAGTCCTGGATTAGAAATTAGGATACCTAGGAATAGCAGTTGGTGTACGGGCTATGTCACTGGACTCCCATGTAGTCAACCATGGTTCGAATCCCAGACCTGGTGGCTTATATTCACACCAGGCACGTGTGCATGCATGCCCAAGATCCCTAGAGAAGAATGGAGGAGATGGGATTGCTGCGTAGCCATCCCCGCCCCCCCGGGGGTGGTGGTGGTGGTGATTTCTCGCTTTCTGTCTCTCTGTCTGTCTTTCTGGTGCACACACGCGCCCTGTAGCAAAAACTTCTCCAAAAAGAAAAAGAAATTAGGGTACCTGGATTCATGTTGCAGTCCAGTTCTCATTCCTGTTATCATCTCCCACCCCATGCAGGTCTCTATTCTCAAGATGAACAATGAAGTCTCTACATTCCCTTCGCAGTGATCTTGGGAATATAACAAGTGGCTTGTCCTAGTCAGTACTTTAAGACCTACTACATAAGTTAACAAAAGATCATTCTTACCAGATTTACAACTATCTACTAAATCATCTTCCAGGATAACCTTCATAGATCGTGGAATACTTCCAACAGATAGCCTTTGAACCTAGCAAGGAAAAGAAAACAGACCCTGAGTATGCTTAAATACATGTTTAAGTATCCAGAAGCCTAGCAGTACTTGAAATTGCTGTTTCTACTTAGTTTCATATACTTATGTTTGACAGTTAAGGAATTCTTCTTGAAAACTCAATCAGTTTAAGAGTTCACTAAAATTAGAATAAAATAAAAGCGCTAATGTGAAAAGACTCTCCAAATATAATTTATCTTGGGGATGGTCAAAATAAATATATTAGAGGTCTTCAAAAAGTTCATGAGGTATCTGTCTTATGGAAAAACCATGCATGAATTTCAAAAATTTTGCATCAAAATAAACTCATACTAACTTACTATAACATGTCCGAACATCTAGTTTGAGGTACTAGGAAAGATAGGACATCAGTTTGAAAAGGACCACTACCAGAGCAACACAAATTCTGCTAAAATTGAAATAAGAACAAACATCAAATTTATAATGATACTTGGGTGAAAGAATGGTGAAATTATTGATGCTTTATAAAAAGTTTATGGGAACAATGCCCCAAGAAATTGTAGTTCACAAATAGACAATTCGTTTTAAGATGGAATGAAGGGTGTTGGGACCAGCAGTTAGCATAATGGCTATGTCACTGGACTCCCACGTAGTTGACTGCGGTTCGTGTCCTGGACCCGGTGGCTTAAAACTCACGCCGGGCAGGGGTGCGTGTGTGCCCAAGAACCTGAGAGGAGAATGGAAGAGAAGGGATTGCGGCGTGGCCATCCCCCCTGGGGGATGACTTTTTGCTTTCCAAAAAAAAAGATGGAATGAGGGGTGTTTAGAGAGGCTGGACCCCACATAGCAAAATGCATGGTTCAAGTCCTAGCGACTTAACACGCTAGGTACATGTGCATGAATGCCCAAAATCATGACAGGAGGGAGAGACAGAGGAGAAGGGATTGTGGCATGACCATTCCCCAGTACTTTCTCACTTTCTGTCTCTCTGGTGAGTGCACATGCCCTCTGGCAAATTTCTTAAAAAGTGTAGGGTGTGGGGGAAGAAGATAATGTTTTAGTTGACATCCATAGCAGATCATCCATGTCAATTTAAATAGGAAAAAAATGAATCTTATCTGTGCCCTTACTGAAGAGTACTGATAATTAATAGCAGGTAAAATAGTTGGCATACAGACATATCAACTGGTTCAACTTACACAATTCCGGCTGAATTTTTTTTTAGTAGTTTTTTTTTGTTTTTGTTTTGTTTTTGCTATAGGTTACGTGCGCTCACTGAGGAGACAGAGAAAGACAGAGACAAAAAGTGAGAAATCACCCCCCACAGGGGAATGGCCACACTGTAATCCCTTTTCCTCCATTCTCCTCTTGAGATTTTGACATGCATGCACATGTGCACAGCGTCAGTTTTAAGCCACTGGGTCTGGGACTTGAACCACAGTCAACTCTGTGAGAATTCAGCAACTTAACCATCTGCTGGTCCCAATTCTGGCTGAATTTAAGTTGAGAAACTTACTGCTCAATGGTGCCAAAACTGTTAAATACCAGGTCAGCTGCAGACAAAAGCAGACCTTCCTGGATACAAATTTTAAACAAGGGGAAACAACATCCTGATGCATTTCTTTGAAGTAATAGAAGATGACACATGGCTTTACAAGTAAAATCCTGAAGATGAAACACAATCAAAGCAATGACTACTAGGAGGTCAAAGTACTCCAGTCAAAGCAAAAGCACAGTTCTTGGGGATGCTGAAGGCATTTTTCTTGTTGACTTTCTGTAGGGCCCAACAATGATTGCATCTGCTTATTATGAGAGTGTTCCAGGAACATCAGCAGAAGCTTTAGGAGAAAAATACCTTGGAAAGCTTCACCAGTGTTATTTCACCACAACACTCCTGCTCCATCCACTCATCAAACCAGGACAATTTCGTGAGTTTAGATGGGAAATCATTAGTCATCCTCCTTATAGTCCTGACTTGGCTCCTTCTGACTTCTTTTTGTTTCCTAATCTTAAAAAATATTTAAAAGGCACCTAATTTTCTTTAATTAATAAAGTAAAAAAGATTACACTGGCTTTGTTAAAAATTCTCAGGCCTCTTAGTTCCTTAAGGATAGACTAAAACAGCTGGTATTATCACTTACAAAGCATCTTGAACTTGATGGAGCTTATGTTGAGAAATAAAGTTTATATTTTTTGTTGCTTAATTAATTACAGTTTTCCATGAGCTTTTTGACATCTGCTCACATGCTCTAACACTAAACATATTAAGTCATCAGAAGTCATTATGCGTTTAATGCAAAAATGCATCATGACTTTCCTAACAATCCAATAACAAAGTTACTTTTCTAGAAAAGAGAGGCATTTCTTTCCTAATCTCTAGTCGCTAAGACCTAAAGTAAATCACCCAATCTCTTCAATTATTCCTTTGTAACAGAACCCTGTCTTTTTTCCACATGGACATGTGCCTAGTAAACAGACTTTATTTCCCACGCTCCTTTGCACATAGGGATGGCCATATGACTATTGCTATATGAGATATAAGTAGTCATCTTGCAGACTTCAAGGGAGACTGTTTAAATGAGAGATTTGGTTAGGTGATAGTACTTTTACACGTCCCTCCTTTTTCCTATTCTCTGACTCTAATACAAGTGTGATGGTTTTGTGGCCAACTTCAGGACCATAGACAACCTCAAGAACAGAGGCCATGCCTTTAGAACGGTGGAGCAGAATGACAGGAGGTCTGAGTACTCAACTCTGCTAGCCCTGAACTGTCTATCTCCTGCTTATTTTAGATAAGAAAATAAATCTTTGTGTTTAATCTGCAAGTAAATCAGTCTCACCCTCATTTGATAATGCTACTGTGTATCTCATTTGTGAAAGCAAATAAAATTGGCCCAACGCCCCTAAATCCTTCTCACCTCAATATTTATTAACTAGTTAAATATTAATCTTCTATCTTTATTAAAAACATTAGTTTTCTCATCCATTAGTTAAGAACAGATAGTCTGAACTTTTTATTCTCTTTAGCTTTAACATAATTATTAAAGCATTCCACACCTTGTCAATGCCCTATCTAAAAAGATGAGTACTGCATTACTGCATGTGTTTCCTAAAGACTATTCTAACAGATGTACAGCAGTTTCAAGTTTCATCTTCTACAAAGTGGTGATGTCAGTATATTTGTATCCATTCTGTGTTCCCTAATTCTAACAACTGTCCATAGATGAGAACCAATTCTTCAAATTTATTATTTTTCTCATCTATTTGATCATTTACCTGTTCCTGAATCTTGATTTCCTGGTAGTCTCTACACTTGGTTGGAGATGAAGACAAGTCTGAGAGGCAAGTGAATTTTGAGGAATCACAGCTCTCCAGGCTGGGACATGAGGACGGCCGGCGGAAAGTGTAATACTGCTCAAAGTCAGCCTTGACCACAAATACGTGTTTGCATTTATTACACATGTAATCCCGCTCAAACTCCAGGATCTTCACCAGACTTGTTCGGATCACTGTCCCAGTGACAGATAAAAAGTGTCCCACATCCTTGGTTTTAGGGATATGCTCCCTTACCAGCTCAGGACAGACAGGCAAACCTGATAGAGTAAAAAAAAAAAAAAAAAAGCCATCATCAACTTATACCTTGGGATTTGACTTTATAGAATATATTTTTTCATGTATTTTGGAGAATAAATGACAATTTTAGAGGAAAAACAGCTAAGGAAAAAAATCATATTAACAGTTAAGAAAATAGGAAAGAATTATTTCAAATAACAATCATTAATAGACTTTCTTGGGACCAGCAGTTAGCGTAATGGCTATGTCACTGGACTCCCATATAGTTGACCGCAGTTCATGTCCCACACCCGGTGGCTTAAAACTCACGCCGGGCGTGTGTGTGTGCGTGCCCAAGCTCCTGAGAGAAGCATGGAGGAGAAGGGATTGCAGCGTGGCCATCCCCCGGGGAGTGATTTCTCACTTTCTGTCTCTCTGCCTTTCTCTGTCTGGCGAGCACATGTGCCCTATACCAAAAACCTCTCCAAAAGAGAAAAAAAAAAATAGACTTTCTTTAAAAGCACATTTCTAGATGCTATAATAAATACAATTTTAAAAGGACTGCCTCTCATAAGAGGGCTATCTCAGTAGGATGTAAATTCAGTATGTAATTATAACCACATTTAACAAAGAATATACTGACACTTACCACACATAAAAATAAGTTAATGACTGAGTAAACCACAAAGAAGAGTGATAAAGAGACAGCAGCACGATGACCAAAGAATTCCACAGTGCCAGGAGGGTTACTGCAATTTTTAGTTAATTTCAGGATTTATTTAAAGTCATGACACATTTTTGCATAGAAAACCAGAAAAATACATCATGACTTTTCTGACAACCCAATATTAATACATAAATCTGATCTTGGTTTCAAGCTTTGATCTACCTAGGAGTTTGTCCATAGCATCATTTTCTCTTGAAAATTTGTGTTTTGCTTTCCTTTTTTTAAAAAAAATTTCATGATAGAATATGAGAGAGAGAGAGCAAGCACATGCAAAGCTCTCCACAGGGCCTGGTCACGGTATGATCCCCTTCTTCCAGTCTTCTAGCTCATTGGCCCTTGGGCACTTGTGCATATGCCCAGCACGTTTCAAGCTGACCATGTTGGGGATCTGAACTGCTGCACCATGGAGTCAGCCTGAAAAACCTTGTGTTTTTCAACATCAAATAATAGGCAACTAGGCCCAGCCACTGTGTTGCAGGAGGTAGTGTATTGGACTATGAAACTGGAAGCCACATGCTCACCATGGTTTGAGTCCCTGGCCCTACTGGCCCAAAAACACACTGGGCGTGAACGTGTGCTCAGTGTCTTGGTGGGCTGAACGACTGGAGGAAGAGGATCATGATGCTTCAAGTCCTCTAGAGAGTACTTCTCTCCCTCTTCCTCCCTCTCATGAATGCATGTACTCTATCATGAATTAAAAACAAACAAACAAAAAGACTCAGGCAACTGAAAAGATGTAAAATGTCAAAGAGAGTTCTTATCTGAAAATGTCTTCTTTCTCACTTTTGGTTATAAGGTACAATACGTGATGGTCAAAGGCTTCTGCCTAACAGGTTTACTGGGCCAATATTTATTATGTTGGTTCATGTCCCATGGTCCACTATCTTCAGAATCAGGTAGACTGAAAACTAAGTAAGTATGCACACTGAAGACTCTTCTAGCATTAGAAATAAACATAACAGGGCTTGTTGATGGTGCAGTGGTAAAATGCCAATACTGTGAGGTTGACCCACATGGGAAAGTTCCAGGGTCATATCTAGAGACTTGCCCAACCAAGCTGATATGCCTATGATCCAGGGCTGACTGAGGTTAGGGGTGGATCATGGTATTTGGACCCTGCCAGGGGTTCTGTCTCTCTCTCTTACAGAAGAAAAAAATAAAACTCCAAAAATTAAAATTAAAAAAATAACAAAAATTTAAAAAGAAAAGAAAAGAAAGAACCCCATAATACATTATACCTTAAATTTCTATGGTCAAAACATTTTCTCTCAGGCTCAGTAGGTGGTTTAGTGGTTGAGGCACTGGACTACCACATGGTCAACCACGGGTCGAGTCCCAGACCTGGCAGTTCAGGAACTATCACTTCTCTAATTCTTTGTACTACAGCATTTTTTAAAAAAGAATTGTTTCATTTTATTTATTTTTATTTTTTAATTTGCTATAGGGCACTTGCAGTCACCAAAGAGAGAGAGAGAGAGAGAAAGTGAGAAAACAAGCCAAGAGGTCCAGGACTTGAACCACAGTTGGCCATATGGAAGTCTAGAGCCTTAACCACCACGCCACCTGCTGGACCCTGTATTACCAGCACTTTTACTGTTAATAGTCACAGAAGCTCATGAAGCTGGTGTGAATTATGCACACATTAAAAAATATGTAGGCACACAAGTAGACTGCTATCTCTAGACATTCTTCCCCCACTCAGTTGGCACGGCTAATACTCCATGCCCAGAGAAGACAATTATTATTCTGCTCTAAAAAGTGATCATTGAGGGACCAACAGTTGGTGTAATGATTATGTCACTGGACTCCCATGTAGTTGACTGCAGTCAACTGGACCTGCTAGCTTAAACTCACGCCAGACGCGTGTACGTGAGTGTCCAAGATCCTGAGAGGAGAATGGAGGAGAAAAGACTGCGGTGTGGCCATCCCCTCCCGGGGGGGGGTGTGTGTGTGATTTCTTGCTTTCTAAGTCTCTGTCTTTCTGGTGAGCATATGTGCTCTATAGCAAAAACCTCTAAAAAACAAAAAGAAGTGATCATCAATTACACAATAAAGGTACATTTTAAGTATAAATATTAATTATTTCTTAATGCTCTGGGTCCAGTATGTGTTATAATGTCTCAAAACTTTCTTAGAAGATAATGGAAGATAATTATCTTTCTAGAAGATAATTCCTTAAGAGACTTACCTGATATCCTGGCATGGAGATTCTGTTTCATAGAAAAACCCTCAGGCTGAGAAACAGACTGCAGAATTGTCAAGGCTGACCTTCGGAGGGCATTATCAAATACAGTTAGCACTTCATTGGGGAACACATTGAAATAGTCCCCAATTTCCATGTTGGTCTCAAAAAGAGTCATGGCATTAACCACAACTGGGTAATGGGCATCTTCGTCAGTTTCCTTCAAGATTAGAAGAATATCGTTTTTATGGTATTCTGAAACATATGACTCAAACACTTGACCAACCAGGGTAACTTGATCACTATTCATCTTCAATCTAGGTTACTAAAGAAAAAGAAAGGGTCGAGTCAAGCCTTTGACGTTCAAGATTCACACACAATTTAACAAAAATGACTGCTTACGAATCATCCTGGCTTTGTTTGGTTCACTCTATAATCATGAAATAGTACTGATTTAAATCTTAATTAGATCTGAATTATTTCCTACAGTCATTTAGTACGTGTATTTTAAAACGAGTGGCATTAAGTTCAAGCAAAGAATTATGTTAGTACTAATATCTGAAATTCAAAATGGTCTAAACATTCCCCAAAACTTCCTTCTCCTTAACCCTATAATACATGAATATAGTAATTTACATAATACATGTAAAATATATTTTCTTGGCCTCATTCTATACCCAAGCATTTGCTCTTACGTATACAATCTGAAACACTACTCTTTCAGCTCAAGCTACTCTCAGTGGAGTTCTCTGTAAGCATCCTGGTTCTAGTAACATCAAAAACATATTCTTGGGAACCAGCAGTTAGCGTAATGGCTATGTCTCTGGACTCCCACGTAGTCGACCGCGGTTCACGTCCCGGACCCGGTGGCTTAAATTCACGCCGGGTGCGTGTGCTTGCGTGCCCAAGATCCCGAGAGGAGAATGGAGGAGAAGGGATTGCGGCGTGACCATCCCCCCTGGGGGTGATTTCTCGCTTTCTGTCTCTATGTCTCTCTCTGTCTGTCTGGCGAGCGCACGCGCCCTACAGTGAAAATCTCTCCAAAAAAAAAAAAAAGAGGCAATGGTGGGAACAGGAGAGGGTCTTTCCCTTTAGTTACACATACACACTGATGTGTTTTCTACCACACAAATGAAACATATATTATTGATCTGATTGATAGCCAATTTTAAAGTGAATGATAAACAGACTGACCTTAGACATTTATATTTGGAGGTGAATTTGTCTATTTTCTTTTCCCAAATGAGGAAGCAAATACGGCTGTAAAGAAACTAGATAAACTGAGGAAAAGAAAGGAAAATTAGGTCTTTGAATGATAAGTAATTAGGATTGAAAAGAATCACAATGTATATACCATTCACCTTTCTCATTCCTCTGGCAATCTTTTCTTAAACAAATTTTTATCTATAAATAAAAAGGGCCTATCCCATTCTATTTTCATGTATATGATCTTACATATACATATGTGTGTACAAACCAAATTCATCGTCCATTCCTAATATCTACCAATGTACAAAGCACTATGCTGCCATTTGAAAAGAAAGAAAAAGGTACTAAATATCCTCAGAGAAGCAAGCGGTAGTATAAATGACAGTGCTCTATTAGAAATAATAATGCTATATGGGACCAGTTCTGTGGTCTGGTGGTTAGGGCAACCAGATCCTGCTTGGTCCACCTCACAGTTTGAGTCTCGGACCTGGGGGCTTGGAAAACACCAGGCACATGTGCCTGTGTCCCCAAAATCCAAAGAGGAGGGAGAGATGGAAGAGAAGGGGTTGCAATGTTACCATTCCCCAAGAGGGGTGATTTCTCCTCTCCTGCCTGTATCCAGCAAGCACATGCCACAAGTAAATAAATAAATAAATAAGTTTTAAATGCAGTATGAATAGGAATACACAGGAGAGAGGGATTAAGTTTAAATGAATCCCAGAATTGGCACTGGGCAATTATAAATACTCTACAAGAAACTCTTAGTTGGTTTAGAAATAGCACTGGAGAAGAGGTGTACTTTGATATACTTAGGCAACATTTATTTAACTAGGCTCTACAGATAAGATTAAAGAAGAATGGTATAAACTTCATACCTCAGCATCCTAAATTTCTGTAATATATGATGTTTATTGGCAATACTTCACCTACTCTAGAAGGTATGAAAAGTATAATGGGTATTCCAATTTGGCCACCAATTTTGGTAACTACAGGAGGCCAGTGTGAGATGAAGAGATGAGCAAATGTATATCCAAGACAATGAAAGTAAATTAAGGCAACCACATTGATAAGTAATTTGGTTTTTGTTAGATAATATAAATTCTGCCAAGTGTAAGGCGGGGAAAGCATTTGGAAGGAACTAATCATACAGTAGTTTATGCTAAAATGTGGTTTGTACCAAAAACAAAACTAGCCTCTCAAGAAGAGAATCTGTAAGATTCTATAAATGTGGGAGCAGCAGATGCCATAATGGTAGTTGCTAGACTCCCACTAGGGCATGGGGTTCGAGTGGACCAGCGGCTTAAAACATACCCGCGGGTGGGGACCAGCAGATGGCATAATGGCTATGTCGCAGGACTCCCATGTAGTGGACCACTGTTCGAGTCCCGGATCTGGTAGCATAAACTCACACGGGGCTTCTGTGCATGTGTGCCCGAGATCTGGAGAGGAAAATGGAGGAGAAGGGATTGTGGTAGGGCCATCCCCCCCTGGGGGGTTATTTCACGTTTCCTGTCTCTCTCTTTCTGGCAAGCGCACATGCCCTATAGCAAAACCTCTCCAAATAAATAAATAAATACCTGCATGTGCATCTGTGTGCTCAAAATCCCAACCTGTGTGCTCAAACTCCCAAGAGGAGAAAGGAGAAGGGATTGGGATGTGGCCATCTCCCTAGGGGGAGGGGCTGATTTCTCCCTTTCTGTCTCTCTCTGGAGAGTGCAGGCACCCTAAAAAAAGATTCTATATGTGCATATTGGATTTAGAGCCCCAAATGTAGCATATCTGTAAAGAGGCTCCACATACAACAGGAAACAGAGAATTCAATGTTCTAATTAGCATCGATTTAAATTTCGCCTAGTTAGACCACCAACTTATATGGTTATATGAGCCATTCTTTTTGAAAATTCCATTCCCTTTCAACATTTGCGAAAATGATCAAGCAAGTGTTTCTAAGCAATTTGCTAACCCTACAAACGCAGCCACTGTTTTGAGAAGGGTCGTTTCACAATTTTCAAGCTCCCTTTTCTTTTTCTTCTTGAATAGCATGGGTCAAAATAAAACCACTTTGCTCTACTCTGTCCCCTTGATTAAAGTGAAGTGCCTGAAACCTGCACAGGATGGGAGGGTGCATAACTACTCCGACAGCCAGCAGCTGGCCCCGGGACCGCGCCAGCCCCGCCCCTGCCTGCCCGTCCCCTCCCCTTTGCTCCCCTCCCCTCCCCGCTGCGCGCCAGTCCGGTCCCCTCCCCTCTCCGCTCCCCACCTGGCGGGAACCACGCCTTCTCTGCCGGGCGGGGAGTACCGGGTCCCAAGACCCGCCCCGCCGCCACCTCCCCTCTCCTCTCTCCTAGGTCTGCCCGCTCCTCTAGCGCCGGGCAAACTTGGAGCCGCTTTCCAAACTTCCTAGTGCACAGGGACTCTGCTCCACCCCCAGGCCGAGCCCGGGGAGTCAGGTGTCTGGCTTTCCCCGCTCCGCTTCCGCAGCTCCCTCGCCGGACCAGTCCCGGAGTTGAACTGTTTTTTAACTAATCACGCGCGGGTGAGACTTGGGAAGAACTGCATTAAGAAAGAAATACCGTGAGCGGCGGCGGCTGTCACTTACCCGTTGCTACGCAATGTCAGAAGTCGCCGGGGACGCGTAGCTTCCGAGGCTAAGGGGCGTGGAGGGCGTCTGGCCCGGCGGCGGGACGGTCGCCCCGAGCAC
>NW_006160076.1:1234840-1263949 GCF_000334495.1 Tupaia belangeri chinensis | reverse complement strand
GATAGAGGCGCGGAGAGTCCGGGGCGGGGCTGGGACCAGGCGGGTGCTCCTAGCTGAACCGAGAAACCGGCCTGTGCGGGTGGACCCAGGAAATTGCTGGATGGGGTGTTTGGACTGAGAAATCTGGCTAATATGAGTTCACGATACGAGGTCTCATATGTTTTGTGGTAGAAGTTTTAGAATTTCAGTTTTATATTTAGGTCTGCGATTCAGTTCGAGCGCATCTGTGTGTGTGGTGTAAGGTATCAGTCTTAGTTCATATTGTTGCATTTGGACATCTAGTATCCTTCGTTCTAAGAGTTTTGCTGTTTCCCATTGAATAGCCTTTGCACTTATATCAAAAAATGAGTTGTCCTTAAAAATCAGTTGTGGGTGGCTCTGCTCCTTGGCAGGCTGAGGCCACGTGGGAAGCTGATTCATTCCCGCTCGCTCTAATAGCAGGTCCCTGGTTTCTGGCGGGTCCCTGGCTTCTGCAGGACCCCGCAGGCTCAGGACTCCAGAGGCTGGGCACGGAGCAGCTCAGCCTAAAGAAACCCTTGGCTTGGTCTTTGTTTTTTGTTTTTTTTTTTTTTCCACTGGGTGCCTGATCTCCTGAAAAAGATAGCCCCTCCCAATGAGGCGTGGTCAAGCTGCAAGTGTGGGGAAGTCCTTTCTTAAAAAATAATCAATTGTGGGTTGAATTCCGTTTTATTCCAGTGATCTGTTTGTCTATCTTAATTCCTGTAGATTGATAATCTTTACATCAGATAGTGTTTGTCCTCCAAGTTTGTTTCTCCTTTTTCAGTCGTTGGCTCCACTAAAATGAATGTGAATATTAAAATCAGCCTGTCATTTTCTGTGGGATTCTGATTGAGGTTACATTGTATCTGTTGATCCTATGAAAATAATTTAAATGCTAACAGTATTGAGTTATATGACCCTTGAACAAAGTAAGCTTTTCCATTTATTTAGGTCTTATTTTTCTCAACAAATAAGATCTTTGGTCCGATCTGTCTCTAAATCGGATTTATCACTAAATCTAAAGACTTAGGGGGGAAGTTTTGCTTTCTGAGGCTCCATAAAAGACATTTTAAAATTCCAGTTCTTTACTAGCCTATACAGATACAATTGATTTTTTTTTTTTACATCTAACTTTATTTTCTTGTGTGTCTGCAATTTTGTAAAAAACTCCGGTTATAAGGGGTCCTAGTAGCTTTTTGCAGATTTACCCAGATTTTTTACATCACAGGATTTGTTGACTGTGAATAAAGACGGTTTTGCTTCCTTTCCATCCCAGATACTTTTTCTTTTTCTTGCCTTTTACACTGGTTAGTATCTTCAGTGCGATGTTAAGTGAAAGTGATAAGACTCAGCATCCTTTCCTTCTTTCTGATTTTGGAGGGAAATCATTCAGCCTTTCACTCTTGAATATGTGTATTAGCTGAGGGTGATATGTAGATGCCTTTTATCAAGACTGAAAATCAGTTCCCTTCTATTCCTAGTTCACGAGAGCTTTGGTGAAGAATGAATGTTGTGGCACAGCACACAAAAGTGTGCCACACTTTGTGACACAACAGTAAAACTCTGCCAAGAACAGGTGGATCTCACATGGTGTCAGGTATTCAAACCCTCAGCCCAGCTGGTTGGGAACATGCTAGGCCAGAGTACTGGTACCCAGAATCCAATGGGCCAGAGGACTGGAGGAAGGCAATTACAGAGTGACCAGTCCCAATGGAGGATGTCTCTCTCTCTCTCTCTCTCACATGTCCTCATGAATAAAGGGGAAAAAAAATTAACTACAGAATAATAAATGTTGGATTCCATCAGTGCTTTTTCTGCATCTATTAAAACGATCATTTGGCCTTTTTTTTGGCCTAAATTTACTTCTTTCTTTGAAAAGGGAGAGGAGGCACCCTCTATGGAGTCTTCATGCCACATTCTCCCTCTAGCCTCAGCTATTCAGGATCACAGGTATGCATGCACCTGGCCTGTACAGGGAGACCTCGGGATGCAAAACCGGAAACCTTCCAGTTGAGTCCAGCATCACAGTGCTGTGCTACTGTGGTCCACCATTCGGACCCAGCTATTTTGTGTATGTTTGCTTTACGTGTGGTGTATGGATCATAGTGTGTTCCCTTCTAAAAAAAAGATACATTGATGTCCTGACCCTCGGTACCAGTGAATGTGACCTTGTTTGGAAATAAAGACTTTGAATGATAACCAAGATGATGAAATTAGGCTATTTTGTCCAATGCGACTGGTGTCCTCATAAAAAGGAGGCACGCAAGGAGAACACCATGTGAAGAGACACTAAGCGAAGATGGTTGTCTACCAGGCAAACACCCCAGGTTACCAACAGCTGGGAGAGAAGCCTGGCACCAAGCCTTCTCTAGTGCCTTTAGAAGGAACATGGCCCTCCCAATATCTGGATTTTGTACTTCTGGCCTGCAGAACTCTGAGACAAGTGAGTAGTTTGTTCTAAGCCACTTGGTTTATGAAACTTTGTTATGACAGTCCAAGAAAACTGATGCATGGTGAATTGATTTTTTTTTTTAGTTCTTTAACATCTTCTTCCTAACATAGTTTTATTTTATTTTTAAAAATATTTTTTAGACATTCAATTGCTATATATCATTTAGCTTTGATTTTGTATGTTAAACCATCTTGGCTTTTCTGACGTAATCCCCACTTGGTCATGATACATATTACCTTTTTTTAATATATATTTCTGAATTTAATTTGTTGGCTTTTTTTTTTTTTTGAAAGTCCATCTATTTCTTCCCTAAGAGAGAGGCACCCCTAGGGAACCAGCAGTTAGCGTAATGGCTATGTCGCTGGACTCCCATGTAGTCCACCGCGGTTCGCGTCCCAGACCCGGTGACTTAAAACTCACGCTGGGCATGTGTGCATGCGTGCCCAAGATCCCGGGAGGAGAATGGAGGAGAAGGGATTGCGGCGTGACCATCCCCCCTGGGGGGTGATTTCTCGCTTTCTGTCTCTATGTCTCTCTCTGTCTGTCTGGCGAGCGCACGCGCCCTATAGTGAAAAATCTCTTCAAAAAAAAAAAAAAAGAGAGAGGCACCCCTAACAGTGCCCTCATGCCACAATCCATCCTCAGCCTCAGCTCGTCAGGATCACGGGCAATGTGTGCGTTTGGCCTGTACAGGGAACCCCCAGGACGCACACCCAGAGCTTCCCACGTGACTTCAGCATTGCACGGTTCCGTTACTGCTGTACATTACAGTAGTCTCAATTTGCTAACATTGTGTTTAAAGTTTTGTGTATATGTTCGAGATAGTGACTTTTTTTTTTTTTAACGTATTTGCCTTCTTTAGGCATCAGGGTGAAGCTGGCCTCATAGAAGTATTTCTTTCTTTGGTTTTCTGAAATACTTTATGAAAAACAGTAGTTCTTTAAATATTAGTTAAAATTCACCCACAAAGCCATCTCATCTCGGAGTTTTTCCTTATGAGATTTTAACTACAAATTCGAGTTCTTCGGTACATATCAGGCTGCTCAATTATCTACCTAATGAATTTTGGCAGCTTGTCTATCACACCTGATCTCTTTCCTTTTAGTTATCAGGTTTGTGAACACTGGGGTTGTTTATGATATTCCTTCCTGTTCCTTTTAGTGTCCATGATATCCATAGTGATGGTCCGTCTTTCGTTCCTGACATTGGTATTCTTCTGGTGATGGTTTTAGTCTGCTAAGACTACTGTAACAAAACGTGGTAGGCTGTGTGACCCAAAGAACAGAATTTATTATTTTCCCATAGTTCTGGAGGTCCAAGATCAAAGTGCTTGCTGATTTAGGTAAGAGCACTTCTTTTGGCTTAGGGATGGCTGCTTTTTCACTACATTCAGACATAGCAGAGAGGGGGAGCTCTCTGGTATTTCCTGTTACAAAAACACTAATCAGGGCTCCCTCCTTATGACCTCATATAACCTCAGTTACTTCTTTACAGGCCCTATCTTCACATACATTGGCATTGAGGATAGGGCTTCAGCATCTGAATTTGGGGTTGGAATGATACAATTTACTCCATAGCAGTGGTGTCTCCGCTCCCCTCCCCAGCTGCAAGAGGTTCCACCAGTGCTCTCCCCTGCAGGTTTCATCTGCCATCTGTAGTAGAGATTGGGGAATTGGATCTGACATATTACAGCAGTTGTTGCTGCTGCTGCTGCTGCTGCTTCTGCTGCTGCTGCTGCTGCTGCTGCTTCTACTTCTTCTTGAGAGGTTTTTGCTACAGGATGCATGCTCTCGCTAGAAGGACAGAGAGAGACAGAAAGTGAGAAATCACCCTCCCCCAGGGGGGATGGCCACCCCGCAATCCCTTCTCTGCCATTCTCCTCTTGGGATCTTGGGCACGCATGCACATGTGCCCGGCGTGAGTTTAAGTCTGGGCCTCAAACCGCAGTCAACTACATGGAAGTCCAGCGACATAGCCATTATGCCAACTGCTGATCCTTTAAAAAAAAAAAAAAACTCCAGCCAGCACCACTGAAGAGGGTGGCTTTCCCTGATTGTCCCACTTTCTTTGTGAGAGTCTGTAAAGTTCCTGGAGGAAAGGTTTGGACGAGGGTGAGAATATTTTTAAGTCTGAAGCCCCTAGAGACATCATTTTCTCATTTTAGCTCATATATGTATGTTTTCACTAAAACTGTCCAGTTTAATCTTCCTACTGCCTTATGTCCATTGGGAGCTGTTTGTCTCAAGTGAGCAAAAGCTTGGGTCCTGTTTCTTTCTCCAAATTTCAGGTTAGTTGGCTTCCCTGTGACCTCAGTACTCTGATGGGTTTAAGAAGTCTTCAATTTGTATTCTGTCTAGTTTTTATCTTGTAGGATTGGACTGACACTCCATCTCTCCAAATCTCTGAGCTAACACCAGATGTCCCATCCTTTCTACTTTTAATGTATACATTTTCTTAGGGGGCTCTCCTATGTAGCATATCCTTGGGTTTAGCTTCGTTTTAATAAAGCCACCTGACAAATCTCTGCCTTCAACTGCTATGGGTTCAATGTTCACATTTAGTATGATCATTGACATGGTTAAGTTAGTCTGTCATCCGGATTTTTTTTATGTCTCATCTGTTCTTTGTTCCTTTGTTCATCTTTTTTTTTTTTTTTTTCCTATTTTGGTTTAAAATTTTTATTATTCCATTTCATCTTGTATGTAAGCTTATTATATATAACTCTTTGTTATTTTAGCGTTTACTTTAGGTTGATGGAACACATCTTTAAAAATCACATATTGGGACCAGCAGTTGGCATAATGGCTATTCCGCTGGACTCCCATGTAGTCGACTGTGGTTCAAGTCCCAGACCCGGTGGCTTAATCTCATGCCAGGCATGTGTGCATGCGTGCCCAAGATCCCTAGAGGAGAATTGAGGAGAAGGGATTGTGGCATGGCCATCCCCCCTGGGGAGCGATTTCTCGCTTTCTGTCTGTCTTTCTAACAAGCACACGTGCCCTATAGCAAAAACCTCTCAGAAAACAAAAACAAACAAATCATATACTATCTTTACCTGATAGTCCATATATAAGACTCTTGTAATAGTACACCTTCATTTCTCTCTTCCCTGCATTTATGCTACTGTTGCCATGTATATTATACATGTAATGAGCCCCATGATATTTTATTTAAACTATCAATTATCTTTTAAAGAGATTTAAATAATTTTAAAGTCTCATATTTTTACCCATGTAGTTACCACTTCCAGTGATCTTTCATTATTTCAATTTTTTTTTTCTTTCTCCCAACCCAGGCTTCAATTACACATATTATCTAATTTTTAAGATTTATATTTAATTTTATTTATCATCATCCTTTTTTAATTTATTCAGAGAGATACAAAGAGAGAGGGAAAGTGAGAAAGCAAGCTGCCAGGTCCAGGACTTGAACCATGGTCGACCATGTGGGAATCCAGAGCCTTAACCACCACACCATCTGCTGGCCCCCACATATTATCTTTTGATGTCATTTTTCTTTCTGCTTAAACGTCATTTATCGACCTTTCTTGCAGTGTGAGTCTTTTGGTTATGAATTCAGTTTTTCCATGTATGAAAATTTCGCCTATAGTTTTGAAAGTTATTTTTACTGAGCAGGTTTTGTTGCTTCTTTCACTAGTTGAAGATGTCCCTCTATTTTCTTTGTATTGTTTCCAATGAGAAATTTGCTGTCAGCTTTACCTTTGTATGTAATCATTTCCTTCCTTTTGGCTCTTTTTAAGTTTTTTGTTTTTTTTCTAATCACTGATTTGAGCAGTTTATGATTTGCCTTGATGTATTTTTCTTTCTTATACTTGAGATTGAGCTTTTGTGACTCTGTACCTTTATAGTTTTTATCATATTTGGAAGAGATTTTGGGTTTTACTCCTTCAAACAATTTTTCTGCTTCCTCTGTCTCCTCTAGGGACTCCAGTTACACATATATTAGGCTACTTGGCATTGTCCTACAAACTCTGATCCCTGGATGAATGTTTTGGACTCTCTTTTTCTGTTTCATTTTGAATAGTTTGTTATGCCTACAAGTGCATTATTTTCTTCTGTAAAGTCTAAGCTGCTGTTAATCCTTTTCATCTCAGCCACTGTGGTTTCATCTCTATAAGTAAGATTTGGGTTTTTTAAAAAAAGTTTTATATCTCTACCTAGCATGTTCCTCTACCACTTAATCTTTTGTATTGTTAATTATGTAGTTTTGAATCACTTGTCTTATGTCTAACTTTTCAGTTGTGTAGTTTAAAATTATAATCATTCTTAATGCCTATATACTACCATTCTGAATTTTTTATTTGATTTTATCTCACAATTTAATTCTGCTAAAACATCAACAAGAATTTTTGTTGGTTTTGCAGCTCTTAAAGCAATGCCTTTTCCATAGTAGACAACAAATTATGTTTGTTGAATTGTTTTCTTATCACTGAAATATTTATTTTTATGACTTTTTAGTCTTTATCATTTAAAGCTTTAAAACTTCCATTAATTTATTGCCTGTCCCAGCATTCTCTGCACACTCCAGCCGCAGTCTCTTCCTCAGTCTTGGTTTTCTCCTGCCTTAGTACTTTGCATTTGCTGTTCCTGCTGCCAGGTATGCCCACCCCCAGTATCTCTCTGCCTAACAGCACACCCCCTCACCTTGCCACCCTCAGTTTTCCTCTCCATTGTACTTACTTACCACCATCATCTGACAAACCACAACTAGACCTTTATTTTTATCACACAAACACATATTTTGACATAAATATTCATATATATTTACATATATACATATATATGTGTCGCCTCCCACAATAAGTTCATGGGGTAGGGAATTTTGTTTTTCTCACTGGTATACCCCTAGTCTTAAACTGGCACCCGGCACATAGTAGGTGTGCAATAAATACTAAAAAATAGTATAGTACTATTTTATGAATTTAATTTTTATGTTTCCCTTAACTTACTTTTACAGTTTTTATTGTGAGAATAGTTTATGAGGCTCACAGGGTCTCTTTTTGATGTTTTCTGCCCTGAGAACTCAAAACCATGCTCCCTAATAGATGCTACTCCTCTTCAGAAAAGAACTGGGCACTTTCAACTTAAGACCAGAAGGACCTTTACTGAATTCAGTTTCATTCTGTCTAGATCTGGCTTTCTAACGATGTTATTTAATATGCTTGATGATGATTACATCCTTCTAGATTATCCATTTATTGTTTTGATGCCTGCTGACAAATGATGTCTCTGAAGATCTCAATGTCAGAGTAGGCAGTGGTTGCCAAATCCCGTATACAGACAGCGTGAATTGGAAGAATCCTTTTTTTCTCCCCTAGGTTTTTGCTATAGGGCGTGTGTACTCACCAGAGAGAGACAAGGAGAGGGAAAGTGAGAAATCACCCCCTGCCCTCCAGAGGATGGCCACACTGCAATACCTTCTTTCTCATTCTTCTCTTTTGGATTTTGGGCATGCACATGCATGTGCCCAGTATGATTTTCAAGCCACTGCATCCAGAACTCGAACTGTAATCAGTCATGTGGGAATCCAGCACCTTAAGTACCAAGCCACCTGCTGGCCCTGGAAGAATCCTTTTCTATGGACTATTCTTCAATGAATCAAAGAGAAAATTTTAGGTTCTAATATTTCATAACCTAGTATTTCAAAGAACAAATTATATCAGAAGTCTTAGAGAAACTTTTATTTTTACTCTGAAGCAATAGTTATCAACCTCAGAGTGTGTGCAAGATGAATCTTTGTGAGCTAGAGAAAATTGTTATATTTTATGCAATTTTTTTAGAGGTTTTTGCTATAGGGTACGTGCATTTGCCAGAGAGAGAGAGACAGAAAGCAAGAAATCATCTCCCAGGGGAGATGGCCACGCCACAATCCCTTCTCCTCCATTCTCCTCTCGGGATCTTGGGCACGCACACACATGCGTCTGGTGTGAGTTTAAGCCACCAGGACGGGGATTTGAACCGCGGTCGACTACATGGGAGTCCAGCAACATAGCCATTATGCTAACTGCTAGTCCCAATGCTATTTATTTTTGAATCTAAAAATAACATATTTACTTGTTGTAAGAACTGACATTGGAAGTCAGATCATATACCACAAGTCATGCTGCTCTAAACGTTTCAGGGATGCATAACTGAAGCTATACTTTGGTGATGGTGGGTTATCAACAACTGCTTTGAAAATGTTCCACCAAAATTGTTTCAGCTACCCTTGATAACATGGAACTCTGGAATTCCACTAGAGTGATTTTAAAAACAAAAGTAGACTCAGTTAGAAGCACTTTATCAGGTGCATTTTGCTTCAAATCAAATGGTTAGAGAAGATGACTATAACATAGGTTTATCTTAGGTTTTATAATTGGATGTCACTTCTCCTATTTCTAGAGCATATGGTCTGTATTCCTAAACATGAAATAGTAGCATACCATATTGTATCATTAATAGCTTGTCCAATTGCAACCTCCTCCTGACAGCTAAAGCCAAGCTGAGAAAAGTGTTATTTAAGCAAGGTAGTACAAGGGACTTTTCACTCTGGTCCTGGGATCGTGTTAGACCACCAGGCGGCTACTACCTAGTAGTCTAACACTTTTAACAGGATTTCTGACACTTATCTTAAGTACTATAATTCCCCTCTTTAAAAGTTTCTTCAAGAAAATGGCTTTGCAAAATTCAACTGTTTTTATTCTGAAAGTAATTGAGAGTACCATTTATCAAAATGGCTCCTCTAATAAAGGTCTGTAGCGGAATTCCATTCAGAATTCAGGGGGAGGAAAGCTTTTCCTTTCCTGAGAATCCTCCCTTTCTTCTGATAACGAGTAATAAAACCAGGTATCTTTCACCACAATTGGATGATGCGTAGGCTAACATTAAGTTGAAGGCAGTTATGTTGGCATCCAATTACATAGTTGTATTCTCCTCTCATTTATATGCCCCTAGTTTTCCACTATCTAATTAGTTAGCTTCAGTAAAGAACATATTGGGTCATCGGGAAAGCCATGACACATTTCTGCATAGAAAAGTACATCATGACTTTCCCGATAACCTAAATGCATATAATGTCTTCCTGGTAGTCACCTCTAATCTTTTTTTAATTGAAAGTGGATACTATATATATGTAATGTGTATATGCATAAATTAGATGAAAAATGGCAATGAATTTAGTTTGTAAGAATTTGTGTGTACATATACCACACATACATGTGTACATCAACATATGACCACATACACATGCATCGGTTTCTCTCTTAAAGATACAGACCTAGGTTCATTAGATTCATCCAATCACCTAGCAAGAGCCAGGTGTTGTAACAGGAGGGAAGGTCAAAAGATAAATTACCTGGTAACTGGCTTCAAGACCATTTGGAGAAAGAAAATAGGTCTTCGCTCCTATATCACCTTGTAATGAGGCTAACCCAGATCATTTTATTTAGGACTGCTTATGCCCATCTCTGCAACTTTCGCTCTCCTGATCCCTCTTCCTGACATCCATTATATTTACTATGTTTATTATCTATATCCCCGGCTACTAGTCTTAAGTTGCTGTTAGAACAGGGATACTTATATCTGGTTCAATGGTGTATTTATCCCAAGTACTTCATGTAATGCCTGGCACTCAGTTAATATTTATGGAATAAATGAATAGTTGTGACGTAAGTGTCATGGTGCACTGAGGAAGGAATGTCTAATTGACAGTGAGAGCATGAAAAAAGTCTTCACAGAGGAGATGACAGAGAGTTGAATAGATGGCAACAGGAGGGAATTTCAGGCACAAGCCCAAAAACTCAAGATAAGAAATGCTTTGCAAATTCTAAAGGTAGAACCCCTAAATTGGTCTGCACATGACATAACCCAGCATCTGAGGTAATCATGGTAAGTTAGTATTGTACATCTGACTACACCCCAAGCATCTGTTCAGATACTAGGACTTAAACATATACTCAGGTACTGAATAGCAGAACATTCATACAGAAAGTGGTCTGAGGAGGGACCTGCAGATGGCATAATGGCTATGTCGCTGGACTCCCATGTAGTTGACCGCGGTTCAAGTCCTGGACCCAGTGGCTTAAACTCACATCGGGTGCATGTGTGTGCATGCCCAAGATCCTGAGAGGAGAATGGAGAAGGGATTGTGGGGTGGCCATCCCCCTGGGGGGTGATTTCTTGGTTCAATGGTGTATTTATCCCAAGTACTTCATGTAATGCCTGGCACTCAGTTAATATTTATGGAATAAATGAATAGTTGTGACGTAAGTGTCATGGTGCACTGAGGAAGGAATGTCTAATTGACAGTGAGAGCATGAAAAAAGTCTTCACAGAGGAGATGACAGAGAGTTGAATAGATGGCAACAGGAGGGAATTTCAGGCACAAGCCCAAAAACTCAAGATAAGAAATGCTTTGCAAATTCTAAAGGTAGAACCCCTAAATTGGTCTGCACATGACATAACCCAGCATCTGAGGTAATCATGGTAAGTTAGTATTGTACATCTGACTACACCCCAAGCATCTGTTCAGATACTAGGACTTAAACATATACTCAGGTACTGAATAGCAGAACATTCATACAGAAAGTGGTCTGAGGAGGGACCTGCAGATGGCATAATGGCTATGTCGCTGGACTCCCATGTAGTTGACCGCGGTTCAAGTCCTGGACCCAGTGGCTTAAACTCACATCGGGTGCATGTGTGTGCATGCCCAAGATCCTGAGAGGAGAATGGAGAAGGGATTGTGGTGTGGCCATCCCCCTGGGGGGTGATTTCTCGCTATCTGTCTCTCTTTCTGGTGAGTGCATGCACCCTATAGGAAAAACCTCTCCAAAAAAAAAAAACAAAAAGAAAGAAAGAAAAGAAAAAGTGGTCTGGGAAAAAATGCAAAGCAAATAAATATTAAACAGAAGAGATTTTTACCTTAAACAATTTATAACTATAGCAATTTATAATATAGTTTAAATATTGTTGTTTATTCACAAAACAATGCAATCGCTGGGATAGTCTTCCACTACTCAGTCACTTTTTGAAACATGTGTGGTAAAATACATATAAAGTTTACCATTATAAAGTGTACAATTCACTGGCATTAAGTTCATTGACAATGTTGTGCAAACATCACCAACTACCCATTTCCAGAACATTTTTTAATCATTCCAGACAGAAACCCTGTACCTATTAAACAGTAACTCTCCTGCTCCCCGTTCTAGCCCCCAGTAATCCGTATTCTTTGTCTTTATGCATATGTCTATTCTAGGTACCTCATACAAATGAAATAATATGCTTGTCCTTTTGTCTGGTTCATTTCACTTGGCATAGTGTTTTCAAGGTTCATCCATGTTGATGCATCCATCAGAACTTCATTCCATTTTAATACTGAATAACATTCCATTGTTTGAATATACCACATTCTGTTCCTTGATTCATCTCTTGAACAGACATTTGGGTGGTTCTGCCTTTGGAATATTGGGAATAATGCTGTTAGAGACATTGGTGTGTAAGTATCTGTTTGCGTCCCTGCTTTCAATCCTGTGTTGGGGTGTATATCTAGAAGTAGAACTGGTAGGTCATATGATAATTCTATGTTTAGCTTTTTGAAGAACTGACAAACTTTCCCACAGTGGCTTCACTATTTAGCATTCCTACCAGCAAGGCAAAGACCTCCAATTTCACCACATCCTTGCCAACACTTTATTTTCCATCTTTTAAAAATAAAAGCCATCCTAATGGATGTGAAGTGGTGTCTTGTCTCAATGTGGTTTTGGCTTTCATTTTCTTAATGACTAGTGTTGAGCACCTTTTTCATGAACTTATTGGTCATGTGTGTATCTTCTTTGGAAGAATGTCTATTCAAGTCTTTTGCCAATGTTTGAATTGTTCTTTTGCTATTATGTTTTAGGAGTTCTTCACACCAGGCACGTGTGCATGCGTGCCCAAGATCCCAAGAGGAGAATGGAGGCAAAGGGATTGTGGCATGTCCATCCTCTCCGGGGGGTGATTTCTCGCTTTCTCTCTCTTTCCGGCAAGTGCACGTGCCCTATAGCAAAAACCTCTCAAAAAAAGAAAAAAGTTTTAGGAGTTCTTTATATATTCTGGATATGAATTACTTATCAGACATATGCTTTACAATTTTTTTTTCCATCTCTTGAGTTGTTTTTTGTGTTGATAGTGCCCTTTGATACACAAAGTTTTAGATTTTTATGAAGTCTATTCTGTTGTTGCTGCCTATGTTTTTGTTGTCATTTCTAAGCAATAACTTCCGGAGACCTGCAGATGGCATAATTGTTATGTCACTGGACTTCCATGTAGTCTACCACAGTTTGAGTCCTGGACCTGGTGGCTTAAAGCTCAGGCCAGACAAATGTGTGTGCGTACCCAAGATTCTGAGAGGAGAATGGAGGAGAAGGGATTGGGGTGTGGCCATCCCTCGTGGGGGGAGTGGTGATTTCTTGCTTTCTGTCTCTATCTCTTCAGCAAGCGCACATACCCTATACCAAAAATCTCTAAAAAAGAAAAAAAAATCAATAAACAACTTCCAAATCCAATATCATGAGGGCTTTACTCCTGGTTTTTCATCTCATTTTTTTTTAATATAGTTTTAGCTCTTATGCTCAGGTCTTTGATCCATTTAGAATTAATTTTTATATACAGTGGAAGGTAGGAATACAGCTTCATTCCTTTTAAAATTATTTCTTTATTTATCATCATTAGTATTTTTTAAATTGACCATAGAAAGAGAGAAAGAGAGAGAAAGGGAATGCGAGAAAGCAAGCCACCAGGTCTGGGACTCAATCCACAGTCGGCCATGTCAGAGTCCAGCACCTTAACCACTATGTCATCTACCAGCCCCAACAGATTCTTCCTTTTTCATGTGGATATTTGAGTTTCTAAGTACCCGTTTTTAAACCCATCTTGTCCCAATGAATGGCCTTGTCACTACTATCAAAAATCTACAACCATACATGGGAGAGTTTATTTCTGGTTTTGACTGTTAATAGAAGTAATTTTAAATTATTCAATATGTTGTTAAAATTATATAACTACATTCAGAAGATTATATTGGGTTGTTGGAAAAGTCATGATGTTTTTTTTTTCTATTTTTTTTTTTTAAATGCAAAAATGTGTCAGGACTTTTCCAACAATCCAATAGTTGCAATATGTTTTGTGGATTATTAGAAGTAATCGAAATGTAGTAATCTTTCCAAACAAAATTAATATGATACCCATTATCATAATAGTGTCATGTGACAGAAAATATTAGAGCATTTATGATAGTATAACAGGAAAAATAATGTTCATCATTTTTAAAGAATATGTCTATTCCACAGCATTATTGATCTTGTTAGAAAGAGGATATATTTCAATTTCATATGAAATAGCAAAATATTGTGAAAGCAAATGTTTGAAAGCAGTATTTGACCAAAGCAAAATATTGTTCTCAAAATATTTTCATAGGCTTTTATGATTAATACATTTTTGAAATCTGAATACTTACCTAAGAAACCTGTTTATGACATATTTGTCAAACAGTTGATTTATATTGCTTTTGACAAACTTCTGAATATGGTTCTTATAGACATGAATAAAGCATTTCCACTCATGCCGTTTAAAAGTTTTCTTTCTTCAACCCCTAATCTACATTAATATTCTGCACAACAGAATGAAAGACACAGCGAAACAAACGAGTCTCAGTTCAGCCCTTAGGAAGCCTCTTTCTGCTCCAGCACCAATAGAGTGCCATATATGCAAAGAGGGTGTTCCACACAGTTCTCGCTTTCAACCTATCTCTTCACCCACAGTTTAAACCAGAGTGTTTGGGGAAAAGCCCCAAGTTAGAAACTTAACGTTTGATCATAATGAAAGAGCTTAGGTAAGTATTTGAAGATGCAGTGTTGGGCACCCTGTGACCTTGTGGTTAAGGCAGCTGGATTCCACATGGCCATTCATATGGCTTGAGTCTCAGACCCTGCAGCTTGATAAATACACTGCATGTGTGTGTGTATGTATGTGTGCCCAAAATCCCGAAAGAAGGGAGAGATGGAGGAGAAGGGAATGCAGCTCGACCATGGAGGGTACTTTCCCACTTTTCCTCTCTCTGCCCTGAATGCATGTGCTGCTGCTTGGTAGCTTAAAAAAAAAGTACAATGTTACTACAATGTATTTTAGTATTTGTACATTATTTATTTATTGATTTTTTAGAGAGATTTTTGCTATAGAGCATGTATACCCTCCAGAGAGACAGAAAACAAGAAATCACACTCCTAGGGAAATGACCACACCCAATACTTTCTCCTCCATTCTTCTCTCAGAATTCTGGGCACACAGGCACATGCACGCTGTGTGTCTTAAGCTGCTGGGTCTGTCAAGGTTCATCCATGTTGATGCATCCATCAGAACTTCATTCCATTTTAATACTGAATAACATTCCATTGTTTGAATATACCACATTCTGTTCCTTGATTCATCTCTTGAACAGACATTTGGGTGGTTCTGCCTTTGGAATATTGGGAATAATGCTGTTAGAGACATTGGTGTGTAAGTATCTGTTTGCGTCCCTGCTTTCAATCCTGTGTTGGGGTGTATATCTAGAAGTAGAACTGGTAGGTCATATGATAATTCTATGTTTAGCTTTTTGAAGAACCTCCATATTGTTCTCTGCAGTGGCTGAACCAGTTTAAATTCCCCCATCCTAATGGATGTGAAGTGGTGTCTTGTCTCAATGTGGTTTTGGCTTTCATTTTCTTAATGACTAGTGTTGAGCACCTTTTTCATGAACTTATTGGTCATGTGTGTATCTTCTTTGGAAGAATGTCTATTCAAGTCTTTTGCCAATGTTTGAATTGTTCTTTTGCTATTATGTTTTAGGAGTTCTTCACACCAGGCACGTGTGCATGCGTGCCCAAGATCCCAAGAGGAGAATGGAGGCAAAGGGATTGTGGCATGTCCATCCTCTCCGGGGGGGGATTTCTCGCTTTCTCTCTCTTTCCGGCAAGTGCACGTGCCCTATAGCAAAAACCTCTCAAAAAAAGAAAAAAGTTTTAGGAGTTCTTTATATATTCTGGATATGAATTACTTATCAGACATATGCTTTACAATTTTTTTTTCCATCTCTTGAGTTGTTTTTTGTGTTGATAGTGCCCTTTGATACACAAAGTTTTAGATTTTTATGAAGTCTATTCTGTTGTTGCTGCCTATGTTTTTGTTGTCATTTCTAAGCAATAACTTCCGGAGACCTGCAGATGGCATAATTGTTATGTCACTGGACTTCCATGTAGTCTACCACAGTTTGAGTCCTGGACCTGGTGGCTTAAAGCTCAGGCCAGACAAATGTGTGTGCGTACCCAAGATTCTGAGAGGAGAATGGAGGAGAAGGGATTGGGGTGTGGCCATCCCTCGTGGGGGGAGTGGTGATTTCTTGCTTTCTGTCTCTATCTCTTCAGCAAGCGCACATACCCTATACCAAAAATCTCTAAAAAAGAAAAAAAAATCAATAAACAACTTCCAAATCCAATATCATGAGGGCTTTACTCCTGGTTTTTCATCTCATTTTTTTTTAATATAGTTTTAGCTCTTATGCTCAGGTCTTTGATCCATTTAGAATTAATTTTTATATACAGTGGAAGGTAGGAATACAGCTTCATTCCTTTTAAAATTATTTCTTTATTTATCATCATTAGTATTTTTTAAATTGACCATAGAAAGAGAGAAAGAGAGAGAAAGGGAATGCGAGAAAGCAAGCCACCAGGTCTGGGACTCAATCCACAGTCGGCCATGTCAGAGTCCAGCACCTTAACCACTATGTCATCTACCAGCCCCAACAGATTCTTCCTTTTTCATGTGGATATTTGAGTTTCTAAGTACCCGTTTTTAAACCCATCTTGTCCCAATGAATGGCCTTGTCACTACTATCAAAAATCTACAACCATACATGGGAGAGTTTATTTCTGGTTTTGACTGTTAATAGAAGTAATTTTAAATTATTCAATATGTTGTTAAAATTATATAACTACATTCAGAAGATTATATTGGGTTGTTGGAAAAGTCATGATGTTTTTTTTTTCTATTTTTTTTTTTTAAATGCAAAAATGTGTCAGGACTTTTCCAACAATCCAATAGTTGCAATATGTTTTGTGGATTATTAGAAGTAATCGAAATGTAGTAATCTTTCCAAACAAAATTAATATGATACCCATTATCATAATAGTGTCATGTGACAGAAAATATTAGAGCATTTATGATAGTATAACAGGAAAAATAATGTTCATCATTTTTAAAGAATATGTCTATTCCACAGCATTATTGATCTTGTTAGAAAGAGGATATATTTCAATTTCATATGAAATAGCAAAATATTGTGAAAGCAAATGTTTGAAAGCAGTATTTGACCAAAGCAAAATATTGTTCTCAAAATATTTTCATAGGCTTTTATGATTAATACATTTTTGAAATCTGAATACTTACCTAAGAAACCTGTTTATGACATATTTGTCAAACAGTTGATTTATATTGCTTTTGACAAACTTCTGAATATGGTTCTTATAGACATGAATAAAGCATTTCCACTCATGCCGTTTAAAAGTTTTCTTTCTTCAACCCCTAATCTACATTAATATTCTGCACAACAGAATGAAAGACACAGCGAAACAAACGAGTCTCAGTTCAGCCCTTAGGAAGCCTCTTTCTGCTCCAGCACCAATAGAGTGCCATATATGCAAAGAGGGTGTTCCACACAGTTCTCGCTTTCAACCTATCTCTTCACCCACAGTTTAAACCAGAGTGTTTGGGGAAAAGCCCCAAGTTAGAAACTTAACGTTTGATCATAATGAAAGAGCTTAGGTAAGTATTTGAAGATGCAGTGTTGGGCACCCTGTGACCTTGTGGTTAAGGCAGCTGGATTCCACATGGCCATTCATATGGCTTGAGTCTCAGACCCTGCAGCTTGATAAATACACTGCATGTGTGTGTGTATGTATGTGTGCCCAAAATCCCGAAAGAAGGGAGAGATGGAGGAGAAGGGAATGCAGCTCGACCATGGAGGGTACTTTCCCACTTTTCCTCTCTCTGCCCTGAATGCATGTGCTGCTGCTTGGTAGCTTAAAAAAAAAGTACAATGTTACTACAATGTATTTTAGTATTTGTACATTATTTATTTATTGATTTTTTAGAGAGATTTTTGCTATAGAGCATGTATACCCTCCAGAGAGACAGAAAACAAGAAATCACACTCCTAGGGAAATGACCACACCCAATACTTTCTCCTCCATTCTTCTCTCAGAATTCTGGGCACACAGGCACATGCACGCTGTGTGTCTTAAGCTGCTGGGTCTGGACAGAAAATATTAGAGCATTTATGATAGTATAACAGGAAAAATAATGTTCATCATTTTTAAAGAATATGTCTATTCCACAGCATTATTGATCTTGTTAGAAAGAGGATATATTTCAATTTCATATGAAATAGCAAAATATTGTGAAAGCAAATGTTTGAAAGCAGTATTTGACCAAAGCAAAATATTGTTCTCAAAATATTTTCATAGGCTTTTATGATTAATACATTTTTGAAATCTGAATACTTACCTAAGAAACCTGTTTATGACATATTTGTCAAACAGTTGATTTATATTGCTTTTGACAAACTTCTGAATATGGTTCTTATAGACATGAATAAAGCATTTCCACTCATGCCGTTTAAAAGTTTTCTTTCTTCAACCCCTAATCTACATTAATATTCTGCACAACAGAATGAAAGACACAGCGAAACAAACGAGTCTCAGTTCAGCCCTTAGGAAGCCTCTTTCTGCTCCAGCACCAATAGAGTGCCATATATGCAAAGAGGGTGTTCCACACAGTTCTCGCTTTCAACCTATCTCTTCACCCACAGTTTAAACCAGAGTGTTTGGGGAAAAGCCCCAAGTTAGAAACTTAACGTTTGATCATAATGAAAGAGCTTAGGTAAGTATTTGAAGATGCAGTGTTGGGCACCCTGTGACCTTGTGGTTAAGGCAGCTGGATTCCACATGGCCATTCATATGGCTTGAGTCTCAGACCCTGCAGCTTGATAAATACACTGCATGTGTGTGTGTATGTATGTGTGCCCAAAATCCCGAAAGAAGGGAGAGATGGAGGAGAAGGGAATGCAGCTCGACCATGGAGGGTACTTTCCCACTTTTCCTCTCTCTGCCCTGAATGCATGTGCTGCTGCTTGGTAGCTTAAAAAAAAAGTACAATGTTACTACAATGTATTTTAGTATTTGTACATTATTTATTTATTGATTTTTTAGAGAGATTTTTGCTATAGAGCATGTATACCCTCCAGAGAGACAGAAAACAAGAAATCACACTCCTAGGGAAATGACCACACCCAATACTTTCTCCTCCATTCTTCTCTCAGAATTCTGGGCACACAGGCACATGCACGCTGTGTGTCTTAAGCTGCTGGGTCTGGGACTTGAACTGTGGTTGTCTACCTGGGAGTCCAACGACATAACCATTCCACCATCTGCTGGTCCCCACATAATTGTTTATAAAGTGACAGAATGACATAGTTAAGCTAAACATCTTCACCTCTATGTCAGTCAGTTTGACTTAAGGCAATTAATAATGTCTGTCTGCTGTATTTTTACTTCTAAAATCCTAGCATAAAAATAGTAAGGGCATTAATGATAATAAGTAGCATTTCTATCATTATCATCCCTTCTCTGCAAATACCTTTTCTGACCTGTGTCCTTTTGTTGTGCTTACCTGACAATATCCTAATTCAGGCTAAGTCCAACTGTCTATTCCTATAAACTTATACTTTGGCAGCTAAAGATGGCTATAAAACACAGTCATGTTGATGGGTTTCAAATAAATCTGTGATTTCAATTCCTGCCTGACAATCTTTTTATACTTTTCTAGGACATTTGCACTTCAACTTTCCAAGGCAACTATTTCCTCACCTATAGCAACTTACATCTTTTTTCTAAGACCTTTCCTAAACTATCATGCATTATCTTATCTGAATGTAGGGTAGAGGCTCAGAGGTTATGATATTTATGCTGGTGGCAGAGCAGTGCTAGGGAGCCTCACATGAAGAAGCTTCCTATCACTGGAGTTAAAGTTTGGTCAGGGATGGTAAAGAGATGTAAGCATTCCATAGGAGATTGGAAGAAACAGATCCTAAGATTCTATTGTTCCAAGTTGCTTTTTCTTTTTTTTTTTTCTTTCTAAGTATATCACTTTCATGAGACAGACAGAGAAGCACCTTCAACAGTATACCTGCCCTCCTAGCCAGTCAGGATCATGGGCCAGCACATACAGGTCAACCGGGGAATTGAGTCTGCAGTCTTCCTTAGAGGTCCCTCATCATTTGAGTAGCATAGTACCACTGCATCACCTAGCTGACCCAAGCTTTTTAAATCATATCAAAGTAAATGTCTTGGTGAAATTTTATTTTTCATTCCCAATGTTAACCATTTATTGAATATGACATCTTTGACCATCCCTTTACTATGACTACATACAATGACAGCTGAAGATTGTTAGAAAATATTCTCATGTCTTCTCTTCTTCCTGTCCTCTGAATCTCTCTCTCTCACTGCTCCTCCACAACATGACAGCATGAAATTCAGTCTCCTAAAAACACAAAACCCTTTTGACCCCACATCTCAGTCTTTCCCCTTCCCTGTACAGCTAAGCTACCTCAGAAGTGTTTTCACTCATTGTCTCAACTTCCTTGAGTCTGGCTTTTTGCTGCCACTGCTATAACCATGAAACTCATCTTTGGACAATGTTCTAGTGGTCAAAGCCAATGGTCACTTTTTCATCTAGTACCTACAGCATTTGTAGTTGTTGGCTGGCTGCTTTGTCTTTGCAGCTTTCTTCTTCCAGAATACCGTAACTTCACGGATCTGTGACTGTACTTCTCATTCTCATTCAGCCCTGCCTGCACCTTCAATGCTGCTCTCTCTCAATATTTGTGGATTCTATCCACAAATCCATTCTTTGTTTTCGTCCTCACACATGGCATTACTTGCCTCATATGAAGGGTCTTCAGAAAGTTCATGGGAAGTGTGTATCATGAAGAAACTATGCCTGGATTTCAAACAATTTTTGCACCAAAATAAACTTGTACTTGAATCCCATTTTTCCACGAATTTTTGAAGTATCCTCCTACATGTCATGCTTCCTGATCAGACTTTTCTCTGAGCTCCTGATCCTTGTTAGCTGCCAATTAGTTACCCCACAGGTAGGTGAGATAAAACTTCATCTTCTGCTCAGGCATGTTTGTCACTAACTCCCACCAATTCTGTATCTTCACTCTCTGTCATCTCCATCACCGGTAATAATTCTTCTGTCCTCATGTGAGCCAGTTCATTACATTACCAACTGGTCCTGCTGTCTGTCAGGTCCTCATCTCTTCTGGAGAAATTGTAGCCAAATGGTGATTTTTCCTAAATTTTAAATCGAATCATGGCATTACCTGCTCCATCTTCTAGAGGATCAAGCTTAATTCCTTCTAAGAATCCAGGTCTTTCCTGGCATAATGGAAAGGACAGATGTGTCAGCCCCTGTTGGCTGCGGTTGTGTCTGCATGTGTGTGCAGTATGTCAGGATCTCTTACAGTTTCTTCATCTAAGTTGCGGACGGGTTAAAGATGCCAAAGTAGAAGTGTCTGATACAAGACAGGTACTCAAGAAAGGGCTGCTCTCTTTCTCTACTTCCACCCGCTGCAGCCCTAAGTGTACCCTGCATACTGGCCACGCAACTCGCCACGCCATTCTCTGCACACAGGCATCCTGCTCTTTCCTGACTCTTGTTTCAGCTTGTGGAATGGCCCTTGCCCTGGTCTGTTTGTTAACTCCTGCTTATCTTTCAGTGTTATACTTGGATACTACTTCTGGGTCAAACTTTCTTGCCACCACTTAGATAAAATTACTTCTTCCTCTCTACACCGATGGTTATCCTTCATAAATCTCTTAGTTTGTTCTGTTGATATTACTTTTCAAAAATGTTTGTTTCTGGATTATCTAAGCAGGTATACAGTTAGCTCCTTGTAGACGGGTGTTCCTTACCTTTGTATGTGCATATCTAGAACAGCCACCCACATGAACACAAATCAATACCAATATGTTCTTAGTTATTAAAAGTCCAAATTATGAGATATGTATAAACTATAGGCAATATGTGCTTATCGGATTTTTCTGAAATAAGCATTAACTTACCACTTTTTGTTAGAAAAATCCAATCCCTTAGTTGAAAAAATATACCATTCAAAGACTATGTTTTGTACAAGCTTTTTCAGGATAATAGCAAAGAACATTCTACTGACTATGCATACGCATATGAAATGGTTTATTCCATGAGGATTTTGTGAGGATTAAATGAAGTAATCCTTACAATGCCCGTTAGCACAGCCCCTGATACACAATAACCACTTCAGTTTGGTCTTTATTATAATCATTCATAGATCATGTATTATATTTGCATTGATCTAGTTTACCCAGATTCTCCTAAACTGTACATTACTGAATCAACTAAATTTGGTACTCTCAGAAATCAGCAGTCTTTTAGGCCACAGAATTATAATATAGTAGCTTGCCAAAACAGATTAAAGCTTGAAAACTGAAAGATCTTGTTAACATGAGACAGTGATTAGTTCAATCCAAGTTCATGTATCAATTCTAAATTGACCACTTAGAAAAGTAACAAACTGGCTTGTAAGACAAATGAAAAAAGCAACTATCCCTTTACCCAGTAACTGCCGGCCATAAAAGGTATTAACCGTAGATGCTAAGTGTACTAAAAATTCTAGGTCTCAACTGTCAGAATGAAAATACAAAAAACCTACTTCAACAGTATTTTATATACTTGGAAGTACACAATTTATAAGTGCTTTGACTCTAGCCTCAGAAATTTAGAGAACAATTTAGTTAAGATTATACATGATACCTGAATGAGTTGATCAATTATAAAATATTTTCCCTATTGTGATTCTGTTATGACAGAACAAGTTAATTGATAACATATTTCCCCTATCTTGATTTTGTTATGGTTATTACATGATTATTAATGAAGAAAAACTCTCAGTGGCAAGTCTTACCTGAAATTGTAAAATATTTAAAAATTAAACCAAACTTAATAAAAAAAAATAAAAAGCATGTTGTTTGTTCTAACAAAATTTATTATGCAGTAATTACAAAGGTTAAAGATTCTTCCATCTCAAATAAAAATAACTGTTATAATTATACACATTATATAGTACCTTATAGAGTGATTCCAATAAATGTCACAGGAAATACAGTGCATTTTCAAATTGGAGAGACAAATACTTTCTCATTCACAGTGTTTGACATAGGAACGCCTGTTCACAAAAGGGTCTGGATAAAGTCATGCTCCTAGAGACAGTCCGCACAGAGCTGTGCCCACACAGTTCTTTCAGAAAGTGAAGTACCGGGCAAACCACTCCTGGCGCTGGGGATCTGGAGAGGCCACCGGGGAAGCTTCGCTCTGAGGAGGACTGAATTCATAAAAAGAGAGACACGGAACCCGGCATTAAGCAGTTTTGCAGAATGAAGGAAAAAATCACATAACACGTCAGGATAGATTACCACACTGGTTCCCCATGTTGGAAGTTGTTTTTAAAGACTGGCAACTCCCTCTACACTAGAATTGTTTCTCCACTCCAAGAGAGCA
Organism: Tupaia belangeri chinensis; assembly: GCF_000334495.1. Lineage (NCBI taxonomy): Eukaryota > Metazoa > Chordata > Mammalia > Scandentia > Tupaiidae > Tupaia > Tupaia belangeri. The sequence continues at coordinate 1,240,822 of NW_006160076.1, read as the reverse complement.
TGAGAGTGCACCAGCAGCTCAGAGGAAGTCAGTGAAGGAGCCACATCGCAACAATTACAGAAAAACAAAAATCAGACAACTGAGAAAAATAATGTCACCCTGCTTGGAAAAGATTCAGGAGGAAGTGTGGGAAATAAGAGAGAATAATGTTCCTCTCGTTAAGCACCTTTTCCCTTTTAGTTAATTCAAATTTTAGGCTCTGATATAAGCATTTGATTCTTACAGATAGGTCCTTAAATATAACTAAATTAAGTAATTATATCACGGTGTAGTATTTTTTATTATATGCATATTTATAACAAACTTTCATTTCATAATTCCATAACCAAATAAAGAAAAGGAGGGTATCCCCAATCCAATTTCCCTTCTAACTTCAAAGTTAAGTCACTTTTCTTAATTCTAACTAAAGATTCTTTGGGCTACTTGAGAAAACAAAAGCATCCCTACCGTCTTTGGGGGATATTACAAGGCACGCAACAATGTGTAATGGAAACTCCAGTAGTCAAGTTCCTTGAGCTCATGCACATGCATCTTACTGATACCTGAACATACCCATGCACAAGGGAAAATAAGCAACACAAGATATTTAGCAGGAGACACATTCAGAGGTGTATTTGACTATTTTTTATTCTTGCTATTTTTATTTTACTATTTAAAATAATTAGCCATTAACTATGTCATTACTCACTTAGTGTGAAAAATAAAAAAACACAACTGCCTTCTTGTAAGATTGAAATAGAGTAAGAATAAGAAAAATATTAAGTTTAAAGCAGCTAAACAAATCAGGAATATAGTAAGGTGAGCCAAAACAACAGTACTATACTTTCTGGCTTTAATGGCTAAACGACTGCGTTTTGTTCAAAATACTTATTAGTTACATTTAATAAATAACTCAGAGGTAACTTAAGGTTGGAATGTCAACTTTAAAAATTATTTACTTTTTGCTTAAGTATATCATTAAGTTCCCAGAGCTTACATGTTTTTTGTTTTGGCAATAGCATCTATATTTATACTAAGCCTGGTAAACAAGGAAGGGGAAATATATATACATATATATGAAATAGGAATGAAAAACTATTTATTTAATGGATAAAAAGTTATTTCAAAGTTCTGCAGTTAGTATGGATAATTAGTGAAAAATTGGTGACAATACTATAAAAATGAAGCAATTGTCCATAAATATTAAGTCCTAAGCATATGACTAATATTAACACCTCTTCAAGCATTTAGAAAATCAATGACAAGAAATTAGAAAAAATCTTTCCAACAGTAAAAAAGGAGTTCTCCAGAGAGGTAATAAATATTTAAAAAACATTTCACAGTAATATTTCCTTTCTTAGGTTGTACTTAGAGAAGTGGATTTCTGTAATGTAAGAAGGTAAATTTCTCAAGTTAAAAAAGAAAAGAAAAAAAAAAAAGACACTGGTGAGACGGGCTCACCTCAAAAATGCCTTGGGCTCTTTGGGTGGCACTGGCTGTGGAAGTGGTTTGCTGCTGTTGAACTCGATATCGTGGACTGGAGAGTTAGGAATGGGGTCCAGGCGGTTAGGATGTCCATTGCCCACTCCACCAGATTCCAGAGCACTTAGATTGGGAACACTCACAAACCTGTTTGTTGGTGATTTATCATTCTTCTTCTTTTGCTGTATTAAAAACAATACATGTGAGGATACTCCCTGCATAAGGGCAAATGAAAGAATAGGAATAGCAGAAGATTTAAATTTGGCATGGGAAAATTTTGGAAGCTTTATGTTAAATTAGGATGTTGAAATTAACCAGTGTTACCCAAAGTGTGGTCTGGGGATCCTTGGAGGTGTTCTTTATGTACATGGAATCCTCAAGGGCAGACATGCTACCAGGACAGAATGAAGGAAGAACATTAGGAGTGGGTCATGGGAAGAGAAGAAAGAGGTGGAAATATTGCGGTGGGGGTAAAGAGCCTGGGAGGAAAAGGGTAAAAGAGGAGAAAATGTAGTTCTTGCAGATACCACAAGGTTTAATGAATTTAGGCTAAAATTAGGAGAAGGGGTGAAGTTAAACATAAACATAATTTTAAAAGAGAGGTCCATGAACTTTAGCCATCTGTCAAAGGGAGGCAGTTCTTGCCTGGAAAAAAAAAGGAATGAGAAAATGCTTGGCAATGTAATTTGAAACAAGTCTCCCACTTTTACTTAAGACCTAAAGCTGATTTGAGAGAAATAAGTTGCTTCTACCTTCACTTAGACATTTTTTCTGCAGAAAGAAAATGAAATCTGTTTGACCAAAGTCTAGTTTCCCAACTAATCGGCAGTATCATTAATTGGCTCATAGTATTTTTTTAAAGATTATGAACAATAGTAATCAATGTCCGTTATTTTTAAGTCAGTCCTCAAAATTGAGAGATAAAAGAGGAAAACAATCACAGAGTATCAAAATCTATCAGCTTGTAAATCATTAGCTTCAATCTCCAAATATTTTATTTACATCCTTAAAATCAATGAGCAGCATCATGCTGAGAAATAAAAATAATACATTATAAAATATTTAGAATATTCATATCTTTGCTAATTATAAATATGTAATTAAGCTTATAAGATAATTTTTTTGCAAATGACTTGAGTGTTTGAAAACAATGCACTAATACACAAAACTGAACTTTCCTTTATTTATAAATTATCTCACTATTTACAATAGACATTTTCCTCCATGTCATATTCTAAGATTCACAGGCTCTCTAATAAGGATCCTATTTTAGCATAATCAGAAAAAGAAAGGAATAATAGTATCTTCTATGGGAGTATTTGTGAAAACTCTTAGGAGTATATGTGTCACTATTAGACGTCAAAAGTAATTTGAAAGTTCTTAACAAGGCTGTATCTTTTGCACTTTCTTACTCTAATCACCAGAGGGATAACTAAAACTACTGAAGATTACTGAACATCCAAAGTATCACTGATAAAGTTCTGCAGTAAAGGTTTTGTAGCTAAGAATCTTAATTCCAATAAAATAAATAATAAATTTAAAAATATTTCTATTAATAGTATATCATGTTACTAAAAGACTCATAATCTTGCTTTAAAAGTAAAAGCTTATTTCACCCAAACTATACATTTTAAAGCTCAAGCTAATAGTTAATTATATTCATTAATGCACCAATTGTTTACTGAGCACTTCGATTGTGCCAGGAGTATTTCGGACCCTTGGGGATGCAGTTATATATGCTTCTATCCTGTAGTTCTTCTATTTTATAAGACATTCAAAATTTAAGTTTGGAACACCTTCACTTGAGAAAAGATAAATTCGGTGTTCTTAGCAGAGAAGTTTCATGAGCTTTGAAAGCAAAGTTTCTGGGTAAGAGCCTAATAGAAATTAGGTATGATGTAAAACTCAGTAAAATCCGAATTGAAAAAAAATAACTCTACTTTTAAAAGTCTACTGATGACTTTTGCCAACAGATTCATAATATATACAATTATTCTTTATCACTTGCTTTAATTCACAGGATAATTTCTGGTGGCTTATAGAAATGCACTGAAATATTTCAACTGAGCAAATACTTATTCAATATCCACTATAACCAAAGCACTATGACTAGAGCCATGGGAAACTGAAGTACAAAGATGCTTAAGACTTAGCCATGCCCATTTCAAGATTCTCCCATTTGTCCTAAGAGTAATGATGTCTCAGAATAAGTCACAGTTCTCCTTTTCCATGACAGAGCATGTGCAGACATGCACAGGAGAGTGAGAGAAAGAGAGAAGCATACTCCAAACCATAGTCATCATGAAGCTGACTCAGTCATAGTTTTAATTGTTAAGAATGGGCATAAAGGGACCAGCAGTTAGCATAATGGCTATGTCGCTGGACTTCCATGTAGTTGCCTGTGGTTCGAGTCCTGGACCCGGTGGCTTAAACTCACACTTGACGCATGTGTGTGCGTGCCCAAGATCCCGAGGAGAATGGAGGAGAAGGGATTGCAGCATGGCCATCCCCCCTGGGGGTGATTTCTTGCTTTCTATCTGTCTGTCTCTCTCTGTTTCTCTGGCAAGCACACGTACCCTTATAGCAAAAACCTCTCAAAAAAAAGAAAAAAAAAAAAAAAGAATGGGCATACAAGCTGGTCCCATAGCTCAGTGGTTAAGTGCTCCATAGAGGAAGCCAGATAACACATGGTTGACCACAGTTCAAATCCCGGCTGAGTGTCTGGAAAAACACACTGGAGTGTGCATGTGCCCAGTATCCTGATGAGATAGACAATTAGAGGAAAAAGGACTGAAGTGTGATCAAGCCTAGCTGGGGGAGGGTTGGTGCTTTCTCTGTTTCTCTTGCATGTATGCATACACACCTACACACAAGTGTGCTCATAAAAAGAGAGAAGTAAAGCCCTTCTCTGAAGACTGATGGGCAAGAAAATGCATGTCTAACACAAGGTCCATTACAGTGCTAAGCCAGAAGCTAAGGATAGCTATTCGGTACCTGGGGCTAGAGTTCCTTTCTAGACCCCATAGAGGAATGTGATCCATGGGCAATGACAAGACATTGTCTTAAGGAGAGTTAGAAGTGTAGTTTTCTTTAGAAGTAGGAAAAACAAAAGGCAGAACTATGGCTTTATAATATTGATAAAAAATATTATCCAAAATATTTTAAGGAGTATGAATTATAAGTAAATGAGTATTAAGGTTCTCATTCTGAAAATAAACACATAAAGAATTAGTAAATTTTAGCATTAGATTATTAAACTTAAGAAAACTTTTTCGGGAGCTTTACTCTATGCTCTTCCAAATACTTTACAAAACTTTAATCAAGTTTTAAATCACATCCTTCTTCTACAATGTTTATGGCACATACCTTAGTCAATGGATTAATAACACCAACAGTAGGACTTGAGTTAAACACTTTGTTGAAGTTAGTTTCTCGATTGACTAATTCCAGTTGATAAAATTTATTGTCCTCCTATATAAAAGAATTATAAACATCTTTTAAATAATTTTTATCAAATATTCAAAAATCGTATAAGTACTGTTTCATTCAAAATTTAATATAAAATCTGAATGATGATTTATATACCTTGTTCAAAGATTTCTAGACCTGATTGCTAGTAGTTTAAAGGCTGCTGAAGAGTATGTTTTCAATACCTTTTAAACTCTATGCCTAGAGATTCAACTCTATCCTCTTAACACCTTTTCTTCCAAGACTGCATCTAAATGTTTGTCTTGTCCCATCTTCATTTCACAGGGCTGGCTGTACTCTGCCCAGGTCCAGCTTGCCTTCAAGGGGCTGTATGTCTGGTTGAGTTGTTTCCACAAATGAGGATGACACTCTGATGTATTGATATCATTATTCTTCTGTACTGAAAATAGATTTGATCTCACCTAATCTTTCTGAGACGACAGGAGGTGTGATCATTGAACAAGTGGACTGTGGGAAAATCGTAAGTAAACAGAACAGCATGCTTGAAGATACAAGGCGGTGTGCTAGTAGAACTAGATTCTAGCAGAATCTGGAACCAGATTCTTCGTCACCCCTTGGTTACCACCAGGTGTTATTTAAGTCACTGATCTTGGCCCACGTGCTTCACAGTCCATGGAGTCAGGGTATTGTAAATAACCATTGCTACTTTACTGGCCCTGTCGCTGACTAGCTGTGTTGCTTTGGGAAGTTACTTTACTCTTTTAAATCTAATACCCACCCAGCTATGAGGATAAAATGCAATTGTATTTGTAACATTGCCCCAGTAATAACTAAAAAATTAATAGCTGCTTTTATGAACCATGAATGAAATACACTTACTACACTTGATCATTTCTTTGTGAAACATTCAGTAATTTTCCATGAATCTACTGCTATCAGATAGAGCAACATATGAGACAGGCCTGTGGTCATGGTCATGATGCTTAGAAAGATGGCGGTTGGCCGGATGGAGTAGCATACTCAGACTCTCTCCAAAGCCTGCTCTTGGGTTCCATCTATCGGCCCTAATCTACAACCTGTTGCTTTCAGCAG
>NW_006160076.1:1232114-1234742 GCF_000334495.1 Tupaia belangeri chinensis | reverse complement strand
AATTTTTCATACCAGAGAATAGGCCGGCTTTCCTAAGTGCTAAACGAGATGCAATGATGAAAACAGGCTTCAGAAATTAATGCTGCTCTTACATTCTCTTTGCATGTAAATGTCCTAAGTTTTCAAGTAAAGAAATCAATGAGAATGTAGAATGATTAGTGTTCTGTTTGTAGTTTTATTGTAAAAGATTCTCAGTTGTTAGTGGCAGTAAAAAAGCAAATATTTTAGTTATTGATCCAGACATATAATTTTAGAAGATTCAGCTATTTTATGAGTTTTTAAAAACGTGTAATTTTTTATTCTTGAAGAATGGCTTTAATAAAGGCAATGTATTTATGGTTAAATCTGTGTTTTTTTCCCTGATACAGAGTTGCCAGTGCCCTCAACACTTTAAGTGTTACTGACTCTGAAAGCAAGAAGCCTTTCTTAGGCTAGACTATGGAGCCTACCTATAGTGTATCTCCTCTTTGGATCAGTGTTTGGTAGAATACATTTAGGAAATTAACATACTAAACTTTAAAGTGTACAATGCAGGCAAATATACAGAAGTGCTGACTGTTCTTAGTTGTAAGTCCACCTGTATAATACACATACACATACTTCAACAGTATATTAATTGTATATCAGCAATAGTATAAATACTAAACAATTAGTATATATCATAAAGACTTTTTTTTTTTTTTTTTTTTTTTTTTTGCTATAGGGTGCATGTCCTCGCTGGAAAGACAGAGAGAGATAGATAGAAAGTGAGAAATCACCCCCTGGGGGGATAGCCACACTGCAATCCCTTCTCCATTCTCCTCTTGGGATCTTGGACATGCATTCACACGCACCTGGCATGAGTTTAAGCCACTGCGTCCAGGACTCGAACCGTGGGTGACTATATGGGAGTCCAGCGACATAGTCATTATGCTAACTGCTGGTCCCAAGACTATTTCTTTAAAAAAATACTTCAGAAAGAGGCACAATTATCTCACCTAGACACAATTTAAATTTAAAAAATTATATATATTTAATTTTATTAATAAATATTTTAATAAACTTTAAATCATATGCACATATTCTTATTTTTCATTTTCATTTAGAATTACTTAATAATACTTTCTCATGTTTTCTCAGTCAACAGTCAGTAATCTTACTTTGTTGTAACCTGTGTAACTAATGTGGTTACACTAAAAACAAAGAATCTTACAATTAGTTTCTTTATAACCTGGTCTCTTTCTGCAAGCATGGCTTTTAATTCTGTAATCATCTGTATATCTTCTGGTTTTGATTCTCTCATGAGATATTTTTCTTCCATTTCTTCTAGTCTAAAAACAAGAAAGCTCATGATATGATTCAAACACATTCTTTTGTAACCCCTACATTTTTCAAATTAGTCCATTAAAACTCACACATGTGAAACAGTTTTTTTTCATTAAAACTTCTATGCCCAATGACATGACTGCTTTAAAGAGCTATAATGTTATAATGAAGGCTTTATTGGGTAGATGGTGTTCTTAAATGCTTTACAGGTTATAGTTTGAAGAATTTACTCTTTTTAAGTCATTCAAGGGTCTTTGGAGGTGAGGTGATGTGAGCTCTGCATAAGAAATGATTAACCAAAGGACACTGACCTGGCAAGTGTAAGTTTGATGCCAGAAATGTAGGCTTCCTACTAAGAGCAAGTACCACAAATCGAATACTGTGTGATAGCATAAGGTCTTGTAACATATATAAAAGGGACAAGAAAAGATACAGAGGAGAGGGGAACAAAGGACACACACATATGACAGCATTTTTTCTGGTTTATGGGAAATGCAGTTTTAAAAATTCTATAAACCAATCAATACATATAAACTGTAAACAACAATGGCTAATCAGGTAAGATAATTATTATATTCCCTTCTAGGCCTATTCTGTTTTGAATGACTGACTTGGTAATAGGACTGAAAGCCACTAAAGACTTTTTATAAGCAGTGGTGACACAGTCTTAATATCAAACGGCAACTTGAGAATGCAAACGAAAACTGCTGATTTAGTCTGAAAAAAAAAAAAAGCCCTTTTCATTTCAGAAACATAACGAGTAAAACATCTTATTGTTTTTGTAATATAAAGAATAAAATTTAAGCTTAATAAAGTTAAACCATGAAGATTCACTCAACAAACACCGAGTAACTTCTAGATGGTCTACCTTCTAGAAATCAGTGATCATTCCTACTTGCACTCCAAATTCCAGAGGAGTACCGGGAAATTGTGTATTGTATACCAGAGGTCCCCTTCAGTGACTCAGCCCAAGATAGATGTGGAGAGAACACAGCCTCATGGCTAAAATTCAATGGCGTGTGGGAGTCTGAGGGTAATTAGGAAGTGTGGGCTTAAGAACTGATTGTCTCGGGCCCAGTGGGAATATCAGTTCAGTGTGAGGTTGGTTCTAAGTTTCATTGACTTTACTTTTGTTTACTTCTGACAGTGCAAACTTAGTGAAAAGTGATATGCTAACTGGGCTCACATAAAATGCCCTGGCATTTATTACAATGTGCAGGAATTACTCTTATGTATTCTATGGGTAAAGATTTTAAGAGTTTGGTTTTTTTTTTTTTTTTTTTTTTTTTTTGGGAGACCCAAAAGATGTCCCTGGGGTATTTT
>NW_006160076.1:1229669-1232019 GCF_000334495.1 Tupaia belangeri chinensis | reverse complement strand
TTGGGTAAAATTTTTAGAGTTTTTTTTTTTTTTTTTTTTTTTTTTTTTTACGGGAGTAGCCACAAGATGTCACTGGAGTACTTTCTTTTACCATTAAAAGCAAAGCGCAGATTTTTAAACTGCTTCCTGCATCTGAATAAGTAGTTTACATGTAAAGCTTAAAACCTAAATTTAAGACCTTCTTTAAAACAATTATTTCTATCTTTCTGTTCTCATATAATCAGAAGTTAAGGTAAAGAAAGTTTAAAAGAATCATTACAATTTTCAAACCATCTTTTGTGCATAACAGAGGTCTATCCTGAAACCAAGTTCTAATGTTTGTTTTATTTAGCTTAAACGTTCTTTACCTATAGAATTATTATCAGTTAATCCTCTCCACAAAATATCTTTACATCACCAAAAAATGTTTTTCATTAAAAGATACCTGGATATGAAAAAGGAAAAACGATTAAATGAGGAAACATCATCCACAGATACAGAAATGGGAAAGCATTAAAGGAGAGAACAAGTCAGTAATGTGACATAGATTTAACGTGCAAATATGTTTCTTTCAAAAAATTTTACGAGGAAGAAAATCTGGTCCTATTCCAGTGTCCATTTCAAGCCACACTAGTCAACAATCCCTTTTTCCTCAGTTGCCCTAGGCAGCTCTTCTAAACAGCATTGCTTCTCAGAGCTCAGCTGTGAACAACTGGTGATACGGTGATGATCTGAAGTCTGTTCTCTTTCATCTCTCTGATCACAAGAAGGACAAAGTCTGCTTGGTTCTGTGTTTAAACGGCTTTCATAACATATGCTTATTACCCTGTTTCATATCTTTCAGGCGGAACTGGAGCATCGATGCTAGCAGAATCTACATTTATGTAATTATTGCTTAGTTTCTGTTTACAGTAAGGAGTAAGTTTTTTTAGTAGTAATTATGATTTTGCTGTAATGATAAGTTTTTGTTAAATTTTTAAGTGAAAATGAGTCAATTAAAAAATATCAAGTTCTGGAGCCAGCAAGTAGAGGGGTGGTTAAGACACTGGACACCCACATGACTGACCACAGTTCAAGTCCCAGACCTGGTGGCTTGCTTTCTCTCTCTCTCTGGTCAAATTTAGTAATTATAAATAAATAAAATAATTCTTAAAAAAAAAGACTCAAAAAGTATAAAGGCCAGGTTTGTAGTATAGCAGTTAGGCACTGTGCAGAGGGAGTGGGATCCACATGACCAACAACTGTGGTTTGCATTCCAGTCCTCCCAGCAACACAAGAAGCATGTGCTTTTTTCCCCTCCATTTCTCCATCTGACGGGATGGCGTGAAAAAGGATTACAGAGTGACCAACCCTGTCGGAGGCGTGTTCTTTCTCTTTCTCTCTAATGAGTGCACACAAAATTAGCAATATTATAGGTATCCAGAAATAAGCCAATTCTCAAAAGCTGTGTAGAAATAATTAAAACCCAGGAAACTGCCTTGAGGGAACCACACATGTAGCCTTTTACTCAAAATACAGATTTCCATTAAAAAGTCATACAAAGAGAATGGACAAGAGAAGTAGAACACAGAAATCATTAATTAGGTTCACTGTTGGATTCTCACCAGGCCTGCATGCCCTGATTTTTTTTTTTAAATGACCCTGAGAAAATACAGGTCAATGTCTATGGCTCATGGACAACGTGGGGCCTAAAATATGAAAGCTTAAAACACTTGGGTGAAAAAGTTTAAAGTTACACCCCTTAAAAAAAGTTTCATTTTTTACTTTAATGATTGACCCCTCCAAAAAAAAGCAGTAGTTTGAGATTGTAGAGCCCAAAACCAGTATTCCTAAGCACATATGTATTTTAAAACTTACAAAGATAAAATAAATCTATTATACTAGTTTTCCCTATAGTCTCGAGTAAAGGCAATAAGAGTAATTGAAGCATTTTAATGGTGAATTTTTTTCCCATAAATTATGAGTAAAGACTCTGATCTACGACAAGAGGAATACTACCTCCGTATCTCACATAGTTTATAAAAATAAATAGTAAACTAAAAATAAAATGACAGTAACAACAAAAATAAAATGACAGTAACAACAAAAATAATTGGGGTATTATGGATAAAAGGCCTTAACACATTTAAAGAATAAATAATTCTAGTGACGTGGAGTGCTTCTTTTCAAATCAGGGATTACTGACCTATTCAAAATTCAAGTACAAAACTTAACATTTTTCTCAAGGATAAATGATCTTTTTGTTCCTGTATGCTCAGAAGTTAATGTTAAGTAAACCCAAACAATCAATAATAATCTCTGAACCAGTCACATCATAAAGATCTGCCATGATGCCAAGTTTCAGAGTATATTTTTCTTTCCCTTAAACTTC
>NW_006160076.1:1218712-1228896 GCF_000334495.1 Tupaia belangeri chinensis | reverse complement strand
TACAGAACAGATCACTTATAGATGAAATCAAACAGTCCATTCTCTCACTTATTTCTAAAATAAGCAAAAACTTACTGGACATTTTTATTAGATACAAGATTTTTAGTAAGATACTATATCACTAGAGAAAATATTCCGATAGAACTCTGAAAATCTAGGACTTAAATATCCAACACTAGAGAAGAGGATTTCTAATAATCATTCCATAAGAAGAGACAGACCTCTTATCACTACTTTTACAATACTGAGAAGGTATTATAAAGTACCTTCTGTATGTGTTGATTCCACCCTCACCCCCAGCCCGTCCCTGGAGTCAGACAGGAGGGGGGACAGGAGCTACCTCAGCCCCGTGCCTTAGCTTGGCAGGCTGCACTACGGCCCTTCAGTTCCTTTACCACCAGTAGTGTACAACGATCCACAGATTTTTTTTTCTGGTTTTCAAGCTTCAAGGGCTGAGTATAGTTGATTTGGAAGTTGGTACCTGGTCCCTTGGAACAGGCTGGGAATAAATCAAATATTATTCCCCTAGCTCCAAAAGCTGGAATGAACTCTTTCTGATCACTATCTCTAAGCCATTCAGCAGCTCCAAGCAAGCTGCATTTAACGACATGATCCAGAAATATCCCAAAGTCTAAAACTGTACTTTCCAACACGGTAGCCACTAGTCTATATGTAGCCATTTACATTTAAATTCATTAACATGGAATAAAATAAAAAATTCAGTTCCTCAGTCATGTTAGTCACAGTTCAAGTACTCAGTAACTCTGCAAGTAGCAACTGAATTGCATAGAGCAGATATAGAACATTTTCATTATCACAATCTACTTGACAGTGCTGATTGAAAAGAAATTTGTATGTGTGTTTGCTTTTAGAGAAAAGAGTGAATATTTACAGCTAGGGCTAACTACATCATGGCTGCAGGTTTCTGGTGAAAAAAGAAATAGAATTGGTTAGCATTGGCCCAAGTTAAAGTATAAAAATGAATGTGGGTCATGGAACCAGCAGATGGCGTAATGGTTGTGTCACTGGACTTCCATATAGCCGACCACAGAAGGAGTCCCAGATATGGTGGCTTAAAACTCATGCCAGGCGTGTGTGCATGTGTGCCCAAGATCCTGAGAGGAGAATGGAGGAGAAGGGATTGTGGTGTGGTTATCCACCCTTGGGAGTGATTTCTTGCTCTCTGTCTCTCCAGCAAGCACATGTACCCCACAACAAAAATCTCTCTTAAAAAAAAAAAAAAGAAAGAAAAGAAAAAAGAAAATCAATAGTGGATCTAGAAAAGCAGGTAAAATATATACTTATCAGTTATATTAAGTCTTCAATTATTAAAAAAAGATCATAATATAAACAAATTAGTTATTATCTACTAAAAATTCTTAATGTGTGAAACTGTAGAAAACAAAATGAAAACAAAGACAACATTTACTCTTTGTAAACTAACATTTTTAAGGAGACAGGACACTTGGACAGACAGAGGTTATTCTTTGTGTGTTTTTAGAGCATGAACTGGGGGATGCCAAGATTTTAGCCTCTGCCCAGTGAATAAATAGTAAGGCTAGAAGTGATAACCAAAGCACAGAAGTTAATTGTATCTTAATTCTGCAAAATACATGGTTATGAGCCCTTCTACAAGCCAGATACTAGGCTCTTATTGTGGCTCAAAGGCATTTAAAAATTACTTCTAATTAACAGCACACACCAAATTGCTGTGATAGGGGAAATGCTAGAAGGTATATCACCATTTCAAGAGTAACTTCACAAAGTGGAAAATGTGATAGGGAACTCTCATAAAACTCACTTACGTCTACTTGTGTGAAGAGGAATATGCCCATCAAGAGAAGCACCTCACCTCAGAGGCCACTTAGGTAAATGCCAATGCCTGGGGTCTGTTTTCTTTTTTTGGTTTAACTAAAAGTGTGTGTGTGTGTGGGGGGGTACATGTGAATCCATGCTTTTGTATGTAACAAAATGTACTGTGACCCTAAATTAGTTAATGGTTGAAATATGAGATCTTTTTAAGATTTAAAAAAGACAAAACAGCAATAATTTAGGAGGTTATTCTAGATTGGAGAGGACAATGCAGGGAAATCTTAAAAGGAAATTGAGAAGGTTATCTTAGCTGCTACAAAGACAGAAAATGGGCATAAGGGTAGTTGTTGCAGGATGCAAAATAAGGCACACTGGAGCTAAGAGTTTAAGTTTGACTTTGACAATGAAAATAATGGGATTGGTTATAACTGTGATATACTGAAATATGTGTATATATATATATTTTAATGAAGCTTTTTTTAACTGATGAGGAGAGATTAGAGGTGAATAAACCACTAGCAGCAGCTTAAAGTAGGTGAACTCTCAGACCAGGCTGGACCAAGGTTCAGGCCAACAGGTGGACTGAATACAGGCTGCACTTGCTCTGGCTATTCGTAAGTGTCTAGGAAAAACAGGGGCTGTCAAATATTTTAAAAGAGCATTAAACAATCATTAGAAATTTTGTTTTTTACAATGTAGATGTTACTATGTATGAGTAGTAATGTTATTTGTAATGTTTCTCCTTTATTAATTTTAAATGCCATCAAGCAACTTAATGCTTGCTATAATTAAAATAATACCTAAGTAGAGAATATAAAATAAAAAGGAAATCTGCTCATTTTCATCCCTGATACCTCCAAACCAATACCCTAGGGGAAAGTACTATCATTAAAAGTTTGTTTTAAAGATAGTTTTATATTTTAGTAAAATATGTATTATTAATGTATGTACTTGTGTGCACAGGTTCATAATATGCTCTTCATACAAAACATTAGATCATTTACATATTTTGAGTTTTCACCATGGCATAAAATTTCATGCCCTGCAGGGCATTCCTTAGGTAAGTACTGTGCTGGTAGAATGGATGCAGTAGCAGCTGATGAACATAATCATCCAACTGCTTTCCCCTACTCAACGGGCATATTACATTGCAATTATCGTCTGTAACACAGCACTTACGTTTTCTTTTTTAAGTATCATTTTTATTAGAATCAAAATAGTAGCTAATGTGAGGTTAGACACTGCTCCTCGGCTTATTATCCACACATGAATTTTCTTTAATATAATATGACTTACGACACTTGTAAAGCTGCATTTATTTCCTTGAGTAGCTCGTTAGTCTTATTAAAATCTGCCCGCATGATATTTTTCTCTCTGAGGTGGTCTGCTGTCATGACATCCAGCTCTTTTTCAAGTCTCTTGTTTAAATCTTGTTCATGCAACCTGTTTTATTTTTAGTTAAGAAAATGTTATTCTGAAATCAAGCTTTCAAAACTTTCTATATTCTACCAGATTTGAAATGGTTTTGGTATAATATATAGAAAATTAATGTAAACAGCACTAAAGTAAGCTACTTACTTTGCCATAATCTTCTAGCTGGTGTTAAAGTTGTCTCCTTTAATGCTTTTTCAAATAACATTTTGAAGAAATTTCAGTTAATTATATATAACTTTGAGATTAATGAATACATATACATCATTTGAAATATCAACATTTAATCTATGTTGTACATTACAATGTCATTAAATAAAGGTCTTCGATATCTTACTAGAAGGGCAGTCTAGTCACAAAAGTAGGCACATACTGCTAAATATCATTGCAACAATTTTTCAGATAATAGTGCATACTCCTGTTGTTACGAACAGCATACCTCATCTGTTGGTTAGATTCACTTCGTACTCTGAGAATTTCTTTTCCCTTAAATTCCAGTTCTTTAGTTAGGGCACTTATATTCTCATGAAGATGTTGTACTTCTTTATCCAAGTCAGAAATGTGATGCTCTCTGTGCCTTAATTCATCTTGTAGATCTGTTATTCTACACATGTGCTCCTTACTCTGTAAATACAATTAATTCTGAAAAGTTTTCTACGTATTTGCTTTCTCTGTTTATTGCAGGGAAAGAAAATAATGCACTGGGGAGGCAGCAGGTAGCATAGTGGTTAAGGCACTAGACTCCCACATGGCTGACCACCGTTTGAGTCCTGGACCCAGCTGCTTGAGCAACATGCCAGGTGCGTGTGTGTGTGTGTGTGTGTGTGTGTGTGTGCGCCCAAAATCTCAGGAGGACAATGGAGGAAAAGACTGTGGTGTGGCAATCCCACCTAGGGGTATTTCTCACTTTTGTTTTCACCATCTCTGCCTCTCTAAAGTGAGCACATATGCCCCATGGCAAAATCTTTAAAAAAAAAATAAATAAAAAGAAGAAAGAAAGAAAGAAACTGACATCCTAGAGTGTCAAATACCATCACTTTGCCATTGCTTCAAATATCAGATTACTGAAATGAGAAAACCACAAGGCCTCTTCTCTTTCCATACATATAAGAAAGGTTTATGTGGATAGAGCTTCAATAATGGCAGGGCTACAAGGGACCTAAAAGATCATAAAAGCACATCTCACTCATTTTATAGATGAGGAAACCAGTGGTGATTTGTGCAAAGATGATTTATCATCAGTAGGAGAGTTGAGATTAGAACATAGGACTCTAACATCCTCAATGAGTTTTAAATGGCCTTGCAATAAATGTTGGCTTTGTTGTCCTTTAATAAGGATCTGCATCTTTGGAGGGCCTCCCAATTCACATACAACCCATCATAATTAGAAAGTTTGTTTTTTTATAATATTGGAATTACTATGTATGAGAAATAATTTTATTTGCAATGTTTTTCCTTTAATTTCTAAAACTACAAAACAATTAAATACTTGTTGCTAGAATTCAAATACTACCTAAATAGAGAATATAAAATAAAAAGGAAATCTGCTCTTTCTCATCCCCAGAACCTCCAAAACCATGCCCTGAAGGGAAGTAGAAAGCAGACTTTGCTCATAGTCTAGTGGCTATCTAACAGAAAAGTTTCCTTCCACTTTCCTAAGTCATCGTTTTCTACAAGTTTTGCAGACTTAGAACCTGTTAACTTAAGCATAGCCTAGCTGGAGAGATTGTAATGTCCCTCCATGTTTACAAGGTGGCTCGTTCAAGAGAACACTGAAGAAAAATTGGGGCTGATCATTTAACAGGTGAAGACTGACAAAATAAGAGTCATGAGTCTACCAGCTTTCATGGCACAATGCCTGAAAGATCCATTTATCTAGACATATCCACATTTAAGATCACAAACTACCTAACTAAATAGAAGTACATTTGGCCAAAGAGTAAAGTTTAAAAAGTATAAACAATAGCTGTGTTATAAAGACATGAAAATGTAAACTGACTTTTTCCTCCTTGAGGGCCTGGTTTTTCTATAGCACTGTAACCCTAACCCTGGCACAGCGAGAGAAGGATAACATGTACAAAAGCATGGTTGTTGAGGTAGGTCTAAGAATAAGGCTGTTTAAGTTTAAATAAAATAAAATAAAAAGTGCAGCCCTTCAGTTCCACTAGACATATTTGGCCCAAATGACTACTGACTATCACAGTGGAGAGCACAGACGTAGAATGGTCCCTTGTCATGGATAGCCCTATTGGATAGTGCTGCCTGCATACTATATTAAATTAAAAGGTCATAAAGTAAAATGTAACTTTATAATCTATAGCCGAAAGTCAAACTACATATTTCTCTTTAAAAATAAAACTCTTCAATTAAGATAATAAATAATTAGTGAAAACAATAGTTATTGCAAAATAATTTTCAGAAAATTGTGGACATTCAATATACCCACATTTAAGAAATCAACACAGGATAGAATATTCTCACTTACCTGTCTTCTGCTGATGTCTATGCTTCTCTCTAGTTCCATTTTAGCAGCTGCCATTTCCTGGTGGTGACTGTGCCGTAACAAATCAATTGCAGCTGCATGTTGGTGGTTTAATTCTGAGCGTAAAGAAGCTACAATGCAAGGAAAAAAGTTTACTAAATTTCAAAAATGTTTTCAATACTTTCACAATAAAAGTAAAATAAGAAAATAAAGCTTCTAATAAAAATATAGAAGTCACAGTATATTATTTTTAAAATTTAGTCATTTGTCTATGCCAATTAAGTTATTAATAGACTATTATAAGTTGTCATGAGTTTAAATATTACAGATGATCTATATACGATCATAAACTTAAAAGTTCATTTAGTTGTGACGAAGATAGGAAAGTTTTCAAATGTTTAAATGGACCAAGGTATTTTTTATACACTTCAGTTTGTAAATAAAGTGCTAATGGAGAGGAGATGTTTTTAACTCTTCTCATTTACTATTAGAACAATAACATTTTAGAGTTGAATGGTACCATAACGCATATGTAGAAAGCAATTTCCCACCCAAGTAAGAATTCTTCTACAATACCCTGAAAGAAGTTAAGCACTGGCTGGGAAATGCTCTCAAAGATTGGGAGATCACTTTGATTTGCATTTGATTATTTCATATAATCCACAAACACTGATTAAATGGCAGGTACTATTCTAAGGGAAAATAAAAGATGACTCTGACCTTGTAACTACATAGGCTACAGGGAAAGGTATTACGCCAGGAAATTAAGTGAGATACCAGAAGTATTAGCACTGATGAAAGCACGGTGGTTGAAGCACTGCATTCCCTAGGAGAGGGCAATTGGCAATGCTAATACAAAGGAGCTGTCACATTGAATCACATGTAACTGTACAGTGTGTATTACATTTCTTTTTCCAGAAGGAATACCATGCATATCAGTCAATACAGAGACATTAATATCCCCATTTCATCATCCAATAGCTTTTCATTTTTTCCGATTATTTTTTATTTTTTTGGCGAGGTTTTTGCTATAGGGCGCATGCGCTCGCCAGACAGACAGAGAGAGCGACAGCGAGACAGAAAGCAAGAAAACACCCCCTAGGGGTGATGGCCATGCTGCAATCCCTTCTCCTCCGTTCTCCTCTCGGGATCTTGGGCACGCACACACATGAGCACGGTGAGTTTTAAGCCACCAGGTCTGGGACACGAACCACGGTTGACTACATGGGAATCAAGTGACATAGCCATTACGCTAACTGCTGGTCCCTTGCCCAATTATTATTATTATTCCAACTATTTCTTTAAAAAATCAATCACCATTTATCATTTGCTTGTAAAAGGACTTTACCCAACATGAAATACTTCTCAGACCAATCCAGTTGAGAATACTATACATGTCACCATCAACAGGTAATAGACCACATCTGTGTCCTACTAATGTCATGCCTCTCTATTTGTTCTCTTGCTATCCTTCTCTATACTCTTCTCCCGCCCCATTCTACACTGTCTCATCATTGGTAACTATTTTTACTGCTTTACATTAACTCTGTCTCAAAGACTGCGTCAGGGTTCTCCAAGCAGGGCAAGAGAAAAGCATTTAAAAAGAAAGGATAACATACGCAATAGCAGCAAGAATCTGGTCTGTCTGATAAACGATAAGAGGAGGGCACAGTGCACATGATCGTATTGGGAAGAAAATGGAGACTGGTTTGCGAAAATTTAGTGCAAAATGCTTTCTGCTTTAACCTGAAGCTTATGATTTTCAAAACTAGTTATGTGTGATAGTATGCCTAAAGGAATATGAAGAATACACATCACATGGGCATCTTCTGAAACATAACTAATACTTGAAATTTGAGGGATAGCCATTTTTAAAAATAGTAATGCAAGCAGAGATGTAAGTGAATAAAATACGAATTAAAAATTTAAAGCTAGAAAATAGAGACTTCAAAGACATGCTGTACTTGTAGCAAGTCACTGTAAGCTCCTCTTGAGACTTTCACACAGGGTATAAGTTAGTCTCCACTGCTGTTAAGGGCTTCTTCAGGGGAAGAATGTGGCAGGCACTGAGGTAGGACGTGGAGAATCGCTGGAAGATTTAAGGTGGGAAGCCACCTGATGAGAGTTGAACGTGACAAATGTTACCCTGACTGGAGTCTGGAGGACAGGCTACAGGAAGGTTCTGACAGAAATTCAAGAAAGAAATGATATGGCCACAAACTAAGGATGGCAGAAGAACTAAAAAAGAGGAAACAAATACAAGAAATATTTCCTAAGAGAGGCTAACAGGATGAGGCAGTGAAGAAAATAAATAGAACGCGACTCTCATTTTCCTGGTTTTAGCAATTGGGTAAATTGATGTACGAAGTACAGGGATAAAAACACATTTGGATTGTGAGGAGATAGTAAGTTCATATCTTAACTGTTGAGTATAAGTTAGAAAACCTAACCATGTACATCCAGTAAGAAATAAAAATCTAATGTACAAGAAAAGAGCTTTGGTATAGAAATACATATCTGGAGTCACCAGCAGTACAGAGATGGTGGTTAGAGCCATGGATCAGGATCTACTCAAGCAGCAAAGGCTGATGATTGAAAGACAGACCAGCAGATGGGGGCTAAATCCCAGCAAATGGCAGTACTTCATGGTTGCCTGTGGAAACAGGCTTGGTAAATGGGGTTAAAGTGCAGAGGTCAGAATGGTACAGTACTGTAAGGACACTATACTATCAGTGGAAACCTGGGGGGCTTGGGATAAGATTCAAGAAGGTGACCGTCAGATATTACAGATGGCCAATAAAATGGGAGCTAAGAAGTGAGACTACCTTGAATGTGGAAGTTCATAGTTCAGTGGTGACCTATCTTCAATCGGGGCAAAATGTAGACCTGAACGATCCTGACAAAGAACTGGCATCTAAAATACATAAAAGAACTTTCAAGCCAGCAGTAAAAATACAAACCATACAATTAGAAAAGAAGATACAAAGATGGCAAATGAACACATAATAAAATGGTCACTATTGGCACTGGACAGTGAGGCAGAAGTAAAATGCAGAGTTCTGCCAGGCTGACCTACATAAGGAAGTTCCAGGTTCACATCTAGAGACCTCCCTGAGTATGCTGGGCAGGTGTGCCCTGGGCAGGTGGATCGCGGTGCTGGGACCATGTGGAGATGCTATCTGTCTGTATATCTGTCTCTACTATTCTCTCTCATGGAAGAAATAAACATTTTTTTAAAGTTCAATATCATAGCCACTAGGAAAATGCAAATTAAAAGCACAATGAGGTATCACCATATTCCCCATCAGAATGGGTAAAACACAGTGATACTAAATGCTCACAGGGACATGAGGAAACTTGACATTTATATAATACTAGTGGGGATATAAAATGATATAGCCATTCTGGAAAAACAGTTGGGCAGTTTCTTAAACAACTATACACATAACTATCCTATTGCTCAGCAACTTCACACCTGGCATTTATTCCAGAGAAATGAAAACTTATATTTACACAAAGACTTGTCCATTAATGTTTATGGCAGTTTTGCTTGTCACAACCAAAAACTGAAAACCAGATGGCATACAATTTGTACAGGACAACCAACTGTGCTTTGTTAATACCACAAACTACTCTCTGTAATAAAAAGGAACTACTGGCACACACAACCACATGGATGCCTCCAGAGAATTATGCTACTTGAAAAAAAACAAAAAGCCACTTCCAAAAGGTTGAATATATGGTGGCTCCATTTATAAAATGTATAGCACTCTTAAAGTGACATAATTATAGAAATGGAGATCAGATGAATTATTTCAAAGAATTATAAGAGGGGAGGAGAGGGAAGCAGGTGTGTACAGACAGACCACATGAGGGATCTACATGCTGATGAAAATGTCCTGTATCTTGATGTTATCAATGTCAATATCAATGTCCTGTATCAATGTATCAATGGCTATGATACAGAACTACCATTTTGCAAGATGTTACCATTTGGGAAAACTGAGTAAAGGGTACAGGTGCTCTCTTTGAGCATATGATTATTTCAAACAATTTTTAAAAGAACAAAAGGTCCTTTTAAAAGGTTTATGAGAGAGAGAGATGAATTGTTTTAGGTTTTTGCCAGAGAGTGCATGTGCTCACCAGAGAGAGAGAGACAGTGAGAGCAAAGTGAGAAATTACCCTCTCACTTTCATAGGGTCAAGGGGAACAGCCATGCTGCATCCCTCCTCCTCCATGCTCTCCCTGGGATTTTGAACATGCATGTATACATCCTCAGTGTGATTTTTAAGCTACCAGGTCTGGGACTCAACCATAGTTGGCCATGTGGAAGTCCAGCACCTTAACCACCATGCCACCTGCTGACCCCAAGTTTTATTGATTTTTTAACAGGGTCTCACCGTGTAAGGATCCCTCTGTCCTGGCCTCTCAGCTAGTTGGGACCACAGGTATGCATCAC
>NW_006160076.1:1125029-1218693 GCF_000334495.1 Tupaia belangeri chinensis | reverse complement strand
TGCTTCTTTTTGGTTAGGCTAAGAACCTGACTAGGGCCTCCCATGTGGCCTCGGCCACTGAGCTGCAGCATCTTAGCAAGTACCAGCATGGCTGAACCAGCCAACAGGTACTTAAACCAGGTTTCAAAGTACTAACAACACTAGTTTCAATGCTTGGCCTGTTTTTACACTTTTCTCAGACAGCTGCAAAAAATGTGTACTCCCACTTTGCCACACTTCTGTATCTGACAGAGCAGTGGTTCATTTAAAAATTCCCCTTGCTTAGTAATATCTAGCATGTAAATAGATATTCTGTGACTGCACTTAATATGATTTTTTTTTTTTTTGGCCAGCTATCACAACGGCTTTTAAAGGAATAAGAAGAAAGAACTATACTGACAAGATCTAGGATTCCTAGCAACAGTATAGATAATGAACAGGCTCAAATGCTTTCCGTTTAAGGCCCAAAGTATTTATTCCCAACTTCTACATGTTTTTTTTTGTCACATAAGTATGACAGCATAAGACATCAGGAGAATTTGGGAATTAAACTAAACAGAAGGAAATGAGATGACAGGAATAAAATTACTGAATGACACCAGAAAACAAAAACAAAGCAAACTGTTAAATACCTATCCAGTTTGTCTTCAAAAGTCAATTTATCTCTCCCTATGGAAAATAGCGATTTCAACATCTCACAGGTAAAAATCCCATTAAAAAAAAAAACTCAACAAAAAAGTCATACATTCACAATAACTTTTCTCACTGGAACAAAATCCTGAAGTGGAAAAAAATCAACATGACTATGTAGTGTAAGACACATGGCTCTATGTGGCCTCTGTGTAGCCTGTTTATTGGATGGTTACTGATTTCAGGGATGCCTCTGTATTCTGACCCCACTGAGTCCCACGAAGACGGACAGAAACACCAGTGTTGTTTACAAGGCCAGTGTACAGAGATGTTCAGGGAACGCTATGCACTGTCTGTTTTATGCAGTCAACTCCACCTTGCTTGCTTCATCAACTGGTAACTTGGAATAAAACATGTAACAAACTTAAGGCATTCATCTGATGCTTCAAAAGTTAGAAATAAGACTTTGTGATTTTATGTTGAATTTTCAAATGGAACACTATATAAAATACATATGATGAGATCATCTTTCCAAAATACCAAGCATGGCTTTTCCTTCATCCTCTAATTCAAACCGAAGAGTTTGAAGTTCCTGTTCCATTTCTATTCGGAACCCTTCCATCGACTCTCTGTGTGCATCTTTTAATGACTGAAGCTCTGCTGAATGCTTTTGTTGTAAATGATTTTCAAGAGCCTAGAACAAGAGAAACAAATTCAAATTACATGCTAGAATTTGGGAAGAAAAATGCCGCCAAAATAGAAAATAGTTACTGAAGCTCAGTTACTATTTAAGAAATACAAAGTGGTTTTAGTTCACTGTAAAAAATTAGAGATAATCACTATTAGAAAACAAATTAAAAGGGTCATTTCAGTAGAGCAAATAAATCACAAAACTAGTTTGACCCAAAATATTCTGTCTGAATTGGAAATATGAGGGGATTTCAAAAGGTTCACAGAAAAGTAAAATTAAAGGATGAGTTCATTCAGGTATAAAAAAATTTGAAACCCATGCATAGTTTTATCATAATATGCCTTTTTCATGTTATGATTAAGTAAGAAACTTCTGGAAGACCCTTCTTACATGTACTTTACCTAAGGCAATTTTCAAATAAAATAATTTTCTGGGCCCAGTGTAGGTGTCATATAGTACTGAAGTCACATGGCCAACCATGGGTTCGGATCTTCCAGTTGGCCTGAAAATACTCCAGTTACCCAAGATCCTGAGGGACTAGAGGGCTGAAGAAAGGGGATCATGGCACAAGGAGACCCTGTCATGGGTATTCTTTCTCTCACTCTCTCTGGGTGCTCTTTATTCACATGCATGTGTGTGCATGTGCTATCATTTAAAAAAAAAAAAGTGTACTTGCATTCATCTCTTTACTGCATTATTTAAAAACATCACTTTTTAAATCTGTTGAAGGGTGTAAACTACTTAAAATTGATTAATAATTCTTGTATGTACACAGACTTAGCCTTAGGAAAGAGGAGGAGGAGAGCATTACCAAGAAAAGACTTCCTCCTGGTTAGGAAAAGACTGATAAAGGCTTTTGTAATGTCAATCTTAAAAAATATTTTGTGGCTATTTTGTAGACATGCTTTGCACCTGTTCTTGTGAAAAGCAAAGGTCTTAAAAGTAGGTAGCTATAAAAGCAAAGGAAAAGCTTTTTGTGTGGTTTGTCTAAAAAGCCTAGCTAAAGAGACCAGCCTACTGGTAGCTAAGACTAGGAAAGGATATCTGGCCATAGGGAAATTTTTTGTTTCGGCAGGTACCTCAAGCTTAGAGAGAGAACTGAAGGGGTTTCATTTGTTTGTTCCTTATTTTAAAATTTATGTATTCATCTTTTCACTAAGTAAGAGAGATAGAGTGTGAGCGCATCTCCAGGAGGATCGTGACACCACAATCCACCCTCAGCCTCAGTCAGCCCCAAATCATGAGAAAGCATGTATCTAGCATATTCAGGAAGGTCTCTGCACTTGAACTGGGAACCTTTTCAAGTGGGACCACTTCACAGACCATCAAGTTTTGTAACTTTGCCACTGTCTGACTCCAAGTTTTGCTTGTTTGTTTCTTTTCTCTTTTGTTTGTTTCTTTTCTTTTTCTTTCCTTTTTTTTTTTTTTTTTACTATAACCTATAAAAATAAAAGGTATTATATTGTAACTAGGGCTGTTTTTTGGGTTTTTTTGTCTTTTTTTTTTTTTTACTACAAGTTTTTGTTTTTTTCCTTTCCTTTTTTTTTCACTGTAACCTATAAAATAAAAGGTATTATATTGTAACTAGGACTGTGTTTCCTTAATCTTTAAAATGCTGTTTTTCAAAATTAGTATTTGGCTATTCATTTTCATTGTTTAAAGTGTTTTATTTTTTAAAAAATTATGTTTTTATTAATATAGGTAAAAAAGAACTTTTAGTTTAGATAGTTTCACTTAGATAACTTGGCTCCCTAATGACAATATTTATAGTAAAATTGCAGGTTCAGATGTAAAAAATAGTAATTATAGGGATGGAGACCAGCAGATGGAATAATGGTTATGTCACTGAACTCCCACGAAGTCAATCATGGTTTAAGTCCCAGACACCAGGCACGTGTGTGTGCGGGCCCAGAATCCTGAGAAGACAATGGAGGAGAAGGGATTATGGCATGGCTATACCCCCAAGGTTTGATTTCTCTGTCTACCTGTCTCTCTGGCAAGCACACATGCCCAATAATAAAAAACTCTCGGGAACAGCAGTTAGTCTAATGGCTATGTCACTGAATTCCCATGTAGTTGATCGCGGCTCAAGTCTCGGACCTGGTGGCTTAAACTCATGCTGGGCGCATTTGCATGCGTGCCCAAGATCCTGAGAGGAGAATGGAGGAGAAGAGATTGCAGTGTGGCCATCCCCCCTGGGGGGTGATTTCTCACTTTCTATCTCTCTTTCTCGTGAGTGCAAACGCCCTATAGCAAAAACCTCTCCAAAAAGAAAAAAAAACTTCTCTATTTAAAAAAAAAATCAGAAAAATAATTGTAGTAAAAGATTAAATGTGCAAAATTGAAGTATAAAATGAGTGTTTACATGTTATTTCTATTCACACAGTAACCAATGAACAGATTTTTCAAAACAATGTAATCAGGCCTGATTTTTAGGCAAAGGAGCTTCTTGACTTTTTTAATTCCTTTTTTTAAAAAAATTATTTATTTAATTTTTATTTATGCATTTATTTATTTTAATTTGACCAGAGACAGACACACAAACAGAGAGAGGGAAAGTAAGAAAGCAAACCACCAAGTCTGGGACTTTGAAACATGGTCGGCCTTATAGGAGTGTCTAGTGCCTTAACCACCATGCCACCTGCTGGTCCTGCTTCTTGACTTTTTGGACAACTCAATATTGTACAGACATGTCAATTGTTTTAAGTTTTTCTAATTTTTTTCTTTGTTTATAATAGAACACATGAAAGTAAGAGACAAAGAGAGAGGCGAGAGAGATGAGCCCTCCTTAGGGTCTGTGATTCCTTCCTCCAGTCCAACTGTTTGTCTGATCCTAGAAACAGAGTGTGTTTCTGGCATGTTTTTCACCTGATCGGGCCAGGGACTCAAATCATGGTCACCAGGTAGGATCCAGCTCCTTTTGACCAGCACAGTACCACTGTGCCATGGAGTCAGCTGGACAAGTTGTTTTTAAAAGCATATGCCTTTTTTGTTTAACAATTTCTTTATAACATACAATTTATAAAAAGTGTTTGTACCCAATTTAAAGATGAAAAAATAACCTATATATGTAAGCACTCTATATGGTTAAAATCATTAGTAGTAAAATAATGTTCATCTAGCAAATCTTTAATGTAATTTTAATAAGCTCCTTGAAAGAAACTGAAAATATAGCATTAAGAAATGAACTAATTTGGGACCAGCAGATGGCATAATGGTTACATGGTAGGACTCCCACATAGCTGACTGCGGATCGAGTCCCAGATCCAGTGGTTTAAAAACTCAATGCAGGGCATATGTGCCCAAAATCCCAAGAGAAAATGGAGAAGGGATTGTGGTGTGGCCATTCTCCTTGGAGAGTGATTCCTCGCTTCCTGCTTCTCTCCGACATGTGCACATGCCCTATAGCAAAAAGCTCTCTAAAAATGAACTGAACTAAATCAAAATGAATGATACTAAGATTATGTTAAACTAACACTTTAATACAGAACTGAGTAATGATATATATGGATATATAAAGATTCTGATATATAATACCATTAATCTAGTAATATATCTATTTGACTTAAATCTCTTCTGACTCGGATTCTGACTCAAAATTGGTGACACATTGTTTTAAAAGCCTTTGAGGCAGTATATAAGGGAATTATGCTGTTTTTTAAGTCTCCAATTTCATTTTATTATGAATTTTGTACAGAAGGAAAAAAAGAATATAAAGAAAAAGATCTGGGATTAATGTGTGTGTGTGTGTATATATATATATATATACACACACACATATATATATACACACACCCACAAATTCATTGGACATATTTTTTGTAGATTTAGCATGAAAGATAAAAAGATAGTATTAAATAGAGTGATTACTGTGCGGTAAGTTCATGCTACAAGATTTAACTAAATTTATTTCATCACTGTTAACTATATAACAAGTCAGACAGTTTATTAGTTGCATCATGAACTTGGCATTATGATGGGAAACAGAAATAAAATGTCCCAAGTCTAATTTGTCTGCTATAGTGCCTATTTAGAGTATATGTTTAGTCATCATGAACCCCTCCAGAAAGTACATTCTATAAAATACATTTAAATAACAATACACAATTTTGGACCAGCAGGTGGCGTGGTGGTTAAGGCATTGGACACTCCCACATGGCCGATCAGGGTTCAAATCCTGAATCTGGTGGCTTCCTTTCTCACTTCCCCTCTCTCTCACTCTCAACCTCTGTCTCTCTCTGGTCAAATTATAAAATAAATGAATGAATAAATAAAAAATTAAAAAAATAACAATACACAATTCTTAGGAGCAAAAAATGAATTATTCAGAATTTGAAGGCCATTATAATATTAGTCGGTTGAACTGGTATACGTTAGAATGTATATAACACTAAACTCACTCTTTGTTCCTTCTCCTTTTCTTCTTCCATAGTTTGAAATGCAAGGACATGTGCTTCTTTTAAGGATTTATGTCTTTGTTGATGCTGTTCCTCTAATTCTTCAAGCTCCTGTGTAAGCCGCTGTCGTTCTTGTGTAAACTGAGCTTGCAGTTGCTGCAAAGAAGTCTGAGACTGGGAAAGCTGCATCTCCAGATTCTGTTTCAGCAAGGAAATCTACGCCACAGAATGGTACACAATGAAGAATAAACACAAGGCACACTTCACACATTGTCATCTAATGGGAAAAAAGCATTTCAAAGATATTACAGTAAAATAATTGCCTTAAGAAATTACTATTTTAAAATGGTTTATAATGTAACATAAAAATCTAATCTTGAGGTTTCACCCTTCAAATTCTATTTTCAGTATTTAAATTGTATTGTATTATTTGTACACTGTCTAAATAGTGCTGTGGTTCACTTTAAAAATACAAAGAATATGTGTGTGTTACACTGCTATAAAAATTTGTAATATGAAATAAAAATAGAAGGCATGACTAACATTTATTAGGCTATAATCACTTCAAGAGATAGTATAAAATATTAAACTGCTTAATTCTGAGGTAGTGAACTGAAATGGTTAAGATTGGGGGCTCTGGCCACTTGCTGGTATCAATATCTCACAAGGCTGTGGTGAGAATTAAGTGTACAGCAATATAACTACTATACAGAGTTCACATAGAACAGCCCCTGGCATATAGCAAATATTCAATAAATGCTAAGATTATTTGAAGATTAAAAACCTACCTTTTAAAAGATTTGTCAGATAATTTAAAAATTATATTTAAAGTGCTTTCATTTTTATTTAATTCGAAGGACTTGCAAATCTTTAAGCTTGTTAAAAATCACAAATTCCCATAACTCTACTTACGTCATTATAATAATGATGCTAGGTGCTTTCCTTTCATTATGATAACTGATTTGTCACTTCTTTGGAAAACAGGTATCAGCCTTAACGTGGCTGCATCCTTTTGGGATGTTTTCATATACTTAAAATTGTCTTTTTTAAAGAATAAAATATAAAACATGTATATTTTTTATATGTTCATATGTGCATTTGATCATTTGATGAAACTAACTTTATTTCAATTTTCATATACAGGTTACTGTAAGTTGAAACTATGTAAGTTAGCCATATTCGAAAAGAAGCCTAAAGCTCAGAAGAACTTAGGAGAAGCAGATAAAAGGCTGTAAATGTGTTCTATAAACAGTTTAAGACACTATGTGTTTACATACAAGTAAAACATTTTCTGTGGACAAGAAAATCAATGGAAAGAAAAAACTCTGAAGAGAGTTTCTGAGGAAGACTTTATCGTTAATGGAAGGAAGATATAGACTGCTTTACATATCTCACAAAGAAAGGTGCTTTGAAAAGAAAGGGAAGGGTAGGAAATCTCCAGAGACAAAACAAGGAAAAAAAGGCCCTTCTCTGGAAGACAGGGAGGGTCTACAGAAGCAAGCAGTTCTCTCTCTTTTTTTTTTTTTAATTTTATTTACTCACTCATTTATTTTAATTTGACCAGAGAGAGATACAGAGAGAGAGAAAGCAAGAGGAGACTTGAAAAGTCCACCAAGTCTGGGACTCAAACCATGGTTGGCCATGTGGGAATGTCTAGCGCCTTAATCACCACGCCACCTGCTGGCTCCAGTTCTCTTTCTTTTAAGCAGCATAAAATAGTCACAGACTATGAAGTTTAGGGTAGATGATGCATTGTTTGGAAGGGTTTGGGATGAAGGTCTGCATCAGGGTTAGCAGCAAAGGCTGGTATATACTTTTATGGAAACGGTCAAGTACTGGTGAAACATGATACCATGGACATACATGCTCACTCTGTTTTGAATGTATTTCCAACGAAGTGACTTTACCTGTTGAAAGTTTATGAATTCTACTTCCTAATTTTTATAAATATCTAAGGTTTCAGAGGTCACTTTATAGGTTTGGAGCCAAGATGAAACTGTAGTGCTTTGACTCCAGGCAGTACAACTCACTGTACCCCTAACTGGTAGTGGCACTCATGATACACAGACTAAAATAAAGTCTGCAAATGTGAAAACCGCATGCAAGTGCCACAGCCACGGCCAAGGCCATACTCGTGGGGTAAGATAAATTACACCACATGACTTCTCACAATTTTATGCAAGGAGAATCAAGATGAAATGAACATCAAGGAAATCCCATAAAGAATAACAATAAATCATAAAAGGTTAAACAGGCAATGCGGTTGTGTGTGTAACACTGATGTGTAACTGGTGGAGCTATTCTCTACCAACTTCAAGAGCCAGTTGGTTCTTGAACTAGAGAAGGCACCTACTCACTCTCTTCCCGAGTTCAACCCTAGTCCTGGCACCAACATGGAAATCCATGGTGACTGTTTTGTTTGACTGTGGTGATAACTTATTAGAACACATAGGGAAAGTTAGGAAAAGTGTATGGTACATTTAGAATAATGATTGATATTTTCTCAAGGCTATAGCTTGGCACCTGACAAAGTGGAGATTAAAATCTACCCATTATACTCATCAAGCTATCCACCCTGGTACAGATCTGTGTTTACTCAAGAAGAATAAACATGTTTTAAAGTTTTATACTAAGGCACCATGTGGCTGGTGGTAGCCCTGGATCCTGTTCTCTAAAGGACACACCTAGATGAGTAAGAAGCCAATCAGTTTGCAGCAATGTATCTTACTGTATATTTTGCAGTAACTACTTTAAAAAAGGTCACTGCATCAATAGGTCTCCCAGGCATTAATGTGACTACAGTTTTACTCACACACAAACATTTAAGGATGATACTTATGAAGAAATTTAACATTTAAAATGAAGTGCCTCAGTAATACAAAAGTTATACATTTAAGATCTAAGCACAATTTTAAAATTCTCTGGTTTAAATAAAATACACTTAAATATTTTACATTATGATATACTTTACCTTGAAAAAACTCCAAAATAGTATTTCCACCTTAGATACATGATTAATCTTTGTATCTACACTCAGAAAAACAATATAAACTATATGCAGAAAGAAATCATGCAATTTATTGTTAAAATATACTTAAGATATTTTGTATTTTCAATTTTGATAACA
This sequence comes from Tupaia belangeri chinensis, assembly GCF_000334495.1. NCBI lineage: Eukaryota > Metazoa > Chordata > Mammalia > Scandentia > Tupaiidae > Tupaia > Tupaia belangeri. The sequence goes on along the minus strand of NW_006160076.1, from coordinate 1,209,869 downwards.
CACCAAAATAATATTAAGGTTATTCAAATTTTCATTTTCATGCTCAAGACAGTCATGTGAATTATATGCAGAAAGCCTTAATCATGCAACACAGCATGGGAAGTTAGTCATTTTGCTTTTGCTTTTTTATAAATAAATTAGAATTGCAATAAAGAATCAGCCTTGTTCAGCAAGAAAACTACATGGCACTTTAAAAAAAAAAACAAATAATGAGCAAAGCAGTGTAAAATGAACCAGTCTTTCAAAGCTATAATTTAAATTGCTGGGAAATAATATATAACTTTATTCATTACAAACAAAAGAGGATAAAGATGGACTTTCCATTGAAAAATTTGAGCAAACTTGATAAGTACTTTCATTACACAATTTAAAAATATTTAGAAAGGCATTTGTTGAATAAAAGAGAAACAGTAATTGTTTCAAATTATATATTATATTCAAATTCTGTAATGCATGAGACTATATAGTTTTAGATTCTACACAATTTTAATGCTTTTTATTTTGTCCTTTTTAAATTGAAGAAAATCTAAAACAATTCAATCAACATTTCAGAAATGCTTACCATAGTAATTTAGATATGAATTATAATGTATTCTGTAGATCAACATGACAGATACCCTGCAAATAGTTTTGTTTTTGTTTTTGCCATAAGGTGAGTACTCTCTGAGAGAGACAGTGAGAAAACACACCCCAAGGGAGATGGTCATTCTGCAATTCCTTCTCTTCCATTCCCCTCTAGGAATTTTTGAGCACTTGGGAGAAAGTGAGAAATTACCCCCTTCCCCTACGCCCAACTCCAGGGGGGATGGCCACTCTGCAATTCCTTCTCTTCTATTCTCTCCTAGGGATTTTTGAGTAGACACACACACACACACACACACACACACACACACAGGCTCAGCATGATCTTCAAGCCACTGGATCCAGGAGTCAAACCACCTGAACTATGTGGGCATCCAGCATCTTAATCACCATGTTACCTGGTAGCATACAGATCATTTTAATGGTCAAACTACACTGACAGTAACTGCCACGTTCTGGTCTCTGAAACTAAAATTTTGCTGTCTTTCTACAGATGAAGTATTGAATATAAAGTTATATACATTTTTAAAAGAAAATTTAAAATAAATGGATACTTTTTTTGAAGAAAGAAAAGTATCTCTTTCTATAGAGCAGTTTCACTAAATTTCTGTATCTCTGCAACAGTGCTTGTAGAACTCCCTCAAAATAAAAACTGATACATCAAATCTGAGGTACGGGATACAACAGTGTCAACATGGGACCTGTCATTAATTATAGATCTTTGGTTTTCGATGCAATGTTGGTGTTTTTGCCCTTAAAACATCAGAGAGTCTTGTTACGGAAATTAAAGAATACAGAAAGTAAACAAATAATTTGTCATCAAAGTAAAGCATGTCCTAAGATAGTAAAGGCAAACCATGATTCTCAAACCTGGCTCTATATCAGAATCATCTCTATAGATTTTAATGAATATAGTTGTGTAGGCCCTAATCTCTTTAAATTTTAATTTAATAGGTCTGGAAATAAGCCCTGGATGCTCAACATATTCTTATTTCTAATGACCCAAGTAAAAACTGTTCATCATGAAAACTTTTTAAAATATAGGAATATATAAAATAAAAAGGAACATCTCCTTCATTCCCTTTTCTTGTCAAATTCCAATCTCTAAGAGTAACTTGTACTAACACTTTGGTTCAGATCTGTACAGTCTGCAATGAATTGTATTCCTCTTTATATAATTGCCTGTTTTGTTTTCTTTGTTAATTTTTTAAAACAATTATTTAACTTTATTCATTGTCATTATTATTATTTTTTTTTTTTTGAAGTTGACCAGAGAGAGAGAGAGCAAAGGAAAATGAGAAAGCAAGCTACCAGGTCCAGGACTCGAATCACAGTCAGCCATGTGGGAGTCTAGCCGCCTTAACCACCACAGTGTAACTGTCAACCCTTTTCTTTGCTTTTTAATCACATCATGTGTAAATGGCTGGATGATTTTCACCAAATATAGAGAATATATCTGACAAAATATTGGCAATATCTTATACACAAATATTACTTGGAATCCCCAGGGTGCACCTCAACAATCAGTGCTTAATGTCCAGAGTAGCTGAAACAGAGCCCTCGGGCTGCTGATGGGGACAGACATTATGCCTGTATCACACAGAGAGATAAATGCCACTTCAAATGTGAAGCCTTCAGTGTGTTCTGACTGAAGGCATGGACTAAATGCTTTTCCCACACTCAGCTCTCTATTGCTTCCTCCAAGGTGAGTATGCCCATGCAATTATTTAATGATGTTAAATGTTTTTTCCACTAGGAAGGCTAGTGAATTTGTGTTTTACAGATTTTTTTTTCTTCTTAAAAGTGCTATTGGTAGGGTAAACATGATATACCCCACTCTTTCTTAATGAAGACATAGACTTCCTAAGGCAGGAATTGTTCCTTGGCCCTCCAACAGCCCTCCTGCCATTTCCTTTCTTTCCAGTTAGCTGAACTCTTCTGATTTGGAAACCGACTGGAAATCACTATATTAAAGAAGACAGGTCTCTCACCTAGCACCAACAGATGAATTATAACTGGGATAGGAAAGCCACAATAATCTAATACTGAGGTATTATGTCTAATAGTTTCAAATATATAAAGCAACATTTAAAATAGCTATCTTAGGCTTAGAGGATAATAAGAATATTTGATTGATTTGTCAATAACTGATATAACTGTTCATGTAAAATGTTTGGAGGTGCTTGAATATTTTAATTATTTCTATAATATTTCTTATTTTGTAACTATTAACTTACTATTACTGAGGAGTCAAGAAAAGTAAATGTAACTTAAGAAATTATGACCATTCTAAAAAAAATCTGAATTGTTTGGTAATTTAATGAATTATTTTTAAGCTATTTTCTAAGAAGACTTATAAACTGAATTTACTGATAGAGAACCACAGGAATGCTTCTTAATGTCCTAAAAATACTTGTGGAATATATTCCCAATCATCCTCTCATTCCTAACTAAAATTAATTTGAAAGCACCAAAGTAAGAAACTGCTCATGCATGGTGAACAGTATAAAGAACAGATGTATCATTAATTATTTGTTGTTGTTTTTTTTTTTCCAAAGACAGTATATACAGAGGAAATCTTGCTAAGCTCTAAATTCTTCTCTGCGCGCCTCAGTAAAGGTAAGTGTGCAGAGGGGGTGGGCAGGTGCTCACTTCGCTGGACAAAGCACTGTCACTGTCACATCCTACTGCAGATGATGAAAGAGTGAAAAGGTTATTTTCAATGACTATGATGATGAGAGATTTAATTAAATGAGAATTTTACTATACTATCAACTCCTTTTGCTTTTTTTGTAGGAAACGAATCAAAGCATACTTATTCTAGTTACTAACAAACAACTTCACTAAAATGTTTTTTCATTTAACAAATACCTTTTCATTTATAACTGGTTAAAAAAAAGTTACTATGCTGTTACAAATATTAGAAAAATACACTTTAATTCATTTTGAAAGTAATCACATCTTACTTGGGTTCTTACTTCAATCCCAATTAGCACTTATGTCAAAAAGTCTAGATTATTATTTTTTTTGAGAGGTTTCGGTTATAGGGGATGTGCGCTCGTCAGAAAGAGAGAGAGAAAAAGTGAGAAATCAGCCCCTTGGGGGGGAAGACCATGATGCAATCCCTTCTCCTCCATTCTCCTCTCAGGATCTTGGGCACACACACACATGCACCTGGTGTGAGTTTAAGCCACCAGGTCCGAGATTTGAACCACAGTCGACTACATGGGAGTCCAGCAACACAAACATTACACCACGTGCTGGTCCCCCAAAAGTCCAGATTAATATGACATTTGGGCCAAAATTCTTACTGTGTTCTACGTGACTGTTAAACAGAATTTGTAAGTGTAGCCTTACTTCATAAACATTGAGATAAACGTTTATAGCTAATTTTTAACTATATTGAAGAAAAGGCTGCGAAATGTACTTACATATTTCTTCTTTTCTTTTTTGTTTCTTTTATTTTTTTAATAAATATTTCTTTTCAATATAAATTTTTGTTTTTGTTTTAAATTTCCTTCTTGAGAGAGGGATACTGAGAGAGAGAAAGGAACTCCCAGGGTCCCTCCCCCTCCATCCTCAACCAGCCAGAATTGTGGGCACACATGCTCAAGTGCCAAGTGTACAGAGGAAGGCTCTGGGGCATGAACACAAGACCTTTCTGCATGGCCTCAGCATTGTGCAACACCACAGTACTGTAGCTGGCCCTATACTCAGTATTTCTTATTATTCTTTATGTAGAAGAAAGGCTAAAGATGAAGATGTAAGTGTATGTTTTCCTTTCCTGCATAGTATTGAATAGAAAGAAATTAGGAAGTATTAGAAAACTGCTTTCATTCTAGAAGCATCACAATTTTATAGGACAAAACTCAAAGTTTTGCTTTCTTGGGACCAGCAGATAGCATAATGGTTACATTTCTAGACTCACACGTGGTTAACTTGGTTCAAGTCCCAGACTCGGTGGCTTAATCTCATGCCAGGCACATGTGCACAAGTGACTGAAGATCCAAGAGACTAGAGAAGAAGGGATTGTGGCGTGGCTATCCCCCCTGGGGGTGATTTCTTGTCTCCTGTCTCTCTTTTTCTTTCTGGTGAGGGCATGCACCCTATAGCAAAAATCTCTAAAAAACAAACAAACAAAAAGTTTTCCTTTCTCTAGAGTAGGAGTGGGCAAACTCGGCCTGTTTTTGTAGATTAAGTTTCACTGGAACACAGTCATCCATTCATTGACATATTACCTATGAGTGTTTTCACACTATAACAGTGCAGTCCACTTGTTGCCATAGAAACGGGATGGCTCACAAAGTCTACAGTATTTATAATAGTATTTTGTCCTTTATGAAAAATGTGTTCTGGGGCCAGTAGGTGGTGTGGTGGTAAAGGCACTGGATTCTCACATGGCTGATGGCAATTGGAGTCCGGACTGAGCAGCTAGAAAATTACACCCGGTGTGTGCATGCATGCCCCAAATCCTGAGAGAATGGAGGAGAAGGAATTGTGGCATGACCATCCCCCCAGGAGGTTGGGGGGATGATTTCACACTTTCCCTCTATCTCTCTATCTCTCTCTAACAAGACTATGTGCCCTATGGTACACACACACGCACACAGAAAACCCTGAAAACAAACTAAAAGCTTTCTGACCTCTTCTCTAGAAGACTAATTAAAACATTCTAAGATATTCAATTCTTGGGGCTAGCAGGTGGCGTGGAGGTCGAGAGGCTGTACCCAACATAGCTAACTATGCAGTTCGAGTCCCAGACTCAGTGACTCCAGAATCATACCAGGCGTGTGTGGGTTCATGTGTGGCCCAAACTCATGAGAGGAGACTGGGGAAGGGATTATGTGGCGACCATCGCCGCTTGGGGGGTTATTTCTCACTTTCCCTCTGTCTTTCGCTGGCAAATGCACACACTCTATATAGAAAAATTAAAAATTAAAAAAAAATATGTCCAATTCTGTTGTCTTATTTTAAAAGATAAATTGAATATGGACTTTGTGTGAAAAATAAATCTCATTTTTTTCTCATCACATATACAGAAGAAATCTTAAATAAGTGTTAAATGTAATATTATTTTCAAGCTTAATTTCTGCATATAAGGGTGTACAAAAGTGGAATAGTAGTTTCGTTAATTCTTAGGAAAAATATTTACTCCATTTGCTTTTCATCAGTTAATAATTATAATATTAAAATGTAAAATATATTCTAAATCTTATAAACCTTCATAGCTATACTTTTAAAGTTTATTGATACTACTTTTTTAAAAAAGTAACTAGTTTAAACAAAAGTAAATTTTTACATTTATTTCCACTTTGATAGTAAACTAGCTAATAATTTTTCAAAAATATTACTATGTATTTTCAAGTATACATTAAAATAATACATTTTATGTTTCAGATATAAAATCTTCCTTCATTTCATAGTAAAATACACACTTATTGATATGTTGTGGTCAATGTATGCACATACATAAATAAATGGCTGAAAGTCAGGAGCTTTTACTATCCATCTACAAAGCACATCTTATTGAATGCCAAAGTGTATTTTATATATGAGTTAAAGCTTTAAAGCAGTGATGTCCTTAAAGCAAAATAAAAAATGCAACATGCCCTTGTGTACAGATTGTAAGTGCCTCTAACTTACATTGTTGATAGATTTATGCAAAGCTTCACCCAGAGAGTGCCGCTATAAAGAAAGATCACAGGAATAAAGGGAAACATTCAGAAATCAACTAAGTGAAAGAAAGAGGGGTACAAAGGGAGAGTAAAACACAGAATGCTAATTATTATATGCTCAAAAAAAGTTTGAACACAGTTCTTAAAAAGAATTTAGACAAAAAGAAATTTTAAGACACGTGGTCTGAATTATCTATGGTCCCTTAAAACTGATAAGCTTATGTACTGGAGGGCTTACTTATGCAAAATACTAAAAGTTAGACCATATAAATCAGAATTCAGCTTATCATTGAAAACATTACATCCAATATTGCTTCAGGTTATGGAGGATTTCTTTGAAAGGAAATGAGCAGATAAAAATCATAACACTAACTTGATTGACTATATTATCTGGGGACCAGAAATAAATATGGAATAATATTGAAAATGTAAGATTTTATAACAATCTGGTTTTGTACTTGGGAAAAAGAAAGAAGAGATGCTTTTATATTATTTAATCCTATTTTCCAAGATATATTTGGCCAAACTATTTATATTCTCAGTTCATTTTTCAGAAGATCATTAAAATTTCAAGTAATCAGTCATTAGGAAAGCCTATATTCCCCACCCCCCCCAAATATGGGGGGAGGAAATGAGACGTCACTTCTACCTGCCTTGCTTTTTTACCTTCCAAAAATACAAGATAGTATTTTTAATTTATATTACTAATTTAAATAGAAAAGTTTCTTTAATATGATTTCTACTCTAGACACTAATACATTCAGGCAGTATATAATTGTCTATTTTTTGCATAATGTGATTATTTCTTGAAATGTCACTAACTAAAGTTAGTTTTTCCTTGGAAAACTTTTTTTTTTTTTTTTTTTTTTTTTTTTTTGCTTATAGGGCATGTGCACTCCCTAGAGAAAGACACAGAGAGAAGAAAAGTAAGAAAGCACAGCACCATCCCTTCTCCTCTCAGTGCTTTTGGCATACACGCACGGGGGCCTAGCAAGTTTTTCAGGCTGCAGGGTCTGAGTCTCAAACCTCACATGTGGCCATGTGATATCCAGAACCTTAACCATCATGCCATCTGCTGGCCTATGAAACAATTTTTTTTTTAACTAATAACAGACTAACACATTCCAAGATAAAGTTTACTAGAGTTGAAAAAACAAGTGAGAATAAAATATTATCTTCCTATATGACTATTTCAAAAGCTTCTCAACCTAGCCTTTTTCACACTTTTTTATATTACATTAATTTTGCTTTTTATGTTTTTAACTATTTCTCATACTCATAATAGTCTTTATATAATAATGAAAGACTTAACTTAAAAGTAAGAAAGCACAGCACCATCCCTTCTCCTCTCAGTGCTTTTGGCATACACGCACGGGGGCCTAGCAAGTTTTTCAGGCTGCAGGGTCTGAGTCTCAAACCTCACATGTGGCCATGTGATATCCAGAACCTTAACCATCATGCCATCTGCTGGCCTATGAAACAATTTTTTTTTTAACTAATAACAGACTAACACATTCCAAGATAAAGTTTACTAGAGTTGAAAAAACAAGTGAGAATAAAATATTATCTTCCTATATGACTATTTCAAAAGCTTCTCAACCTAGCCTTTTTCACACTTTTTTATATTACATTAATTTTGCTTTTTATGTTTTTAACTATTTCTCATACTCATAATAGTCTTTATATAATAATGAAAGACTTAACTTCTCCAGACTTAATAAAACTTAAGAAAATATGATGGATGTATAGTTGAAGTATTGTATCTCTTTGTATTTCTCAAACTTTTATCCTAGCACTAGAAGTTAATCTAAAGTATGCCATTTACTATTGAAAAATATTTTATTTTTCACTCTTTAACGTATCATCAGACGAAAATACAAGTGTTATTAAAGATTTCCTGAGTTAATTGGTAACTCAGAGTAAAATAACAAATCAGCAGAGGTCTTACTTTCTCTAAATCTAGATTTTAAGTTTCATGTGACAAAAATACATTTGAACGTTGGGAATCTAAAATCATATAGCCACTACCTCTGTCTGCACACAACTGTGGCCATGGGAATATCTAAACTGAAAGGTTTGGCTCCTAAGCCATAAGCTTACATCACAGACCTGGCTATAGCAAGCAGTTAAAAAAAAATTATTAGTGATATTGGGTGCCAATGCCATTATTAAGTAATACATAAATGAAATAAAATTCATTTTTTAATTTAAGATAACTTATGGGTACTACTATATTCCAAAAAGTAGCATTAAGTACTGAGCAAGACACAGGGTTGAATAAGACAATAATATGAACTGAATGGTTGAGTCCCCTCTCAAATTCATATTTTGAAGTCCCAACTCCTAATGTGAGGCAGACAAAAACAAAAACAAAAAAAAGAAAAAGTAAATGATAAATGTGACTTTCAAAATGTTACCGTGAGAATAACTGAGGTGATATTAAATTGATATAGTAAGGAAAGATCTTTTGGAGGAAGTGACATTTAAACTGGGATCGCTGCAAAAGCCAGACATGAGACAACTTTGGAGGAGAACGGATTAGTTAGTGCAAGGACACAGGGGTGGAAATAAGCTATAGTGAGTGGTCTTACACATGTGGGTATGTGTTGTGTTGTGAAGAGTACATAAGGGACAAGGTAGGGATCTGCAGGGGTCAGCTACCTTAAGGTCTCATAGGACAATGAAGAAATCAGAGTAAGAGCCTAAATTCAATGGCTACCCTAAGATAATTTTAACTTGGAAACTGGCATATTTTTACATAATAAAAAGTCACTATAGGTGTACTGTGGGAAAAGCAAGATTGGGAAAGCTGGATAGGAAGAAAGCTATTATTATAGTGGTTTGGGCTAGTGGTTTACCAGGGAAGATCAAGATGCATAGAGTTGGAGTATGTTTTGGAGGGGCTAAAACAGAACTGACAGTTACATGAGAAGGAAAGGAAGAAGAGATATCAAGAATTGCCTTCACTGTTTGTTTCTAGCAAAAAGTAGTGCCAGAAATGAAGATGTTGGGATAGAGAGGAGGTAGAAAGTGAGAAGCAACATGCTAAATGTGAGATATCTATTCACCGTTCAGGTGGAGGTAAGCTTGGGTCATGCCTAGAGAGTAACTCTGAATGTCATTGACACAGAGATGGTATTTAAACCACAGGACTGGTTGAGATCCCCAAGTGCTATGGACTGAATGTTTGCATTCCCTATCAAATTCATATTTTGAAGTCCTAACCCCTAATGTGACAGTATTGGAAGTGGGATTTTTAGTAGGTGATTAGGTCATTAGTGCAGAGTCCTTATGAATGAAATTAGTGCCCCTGTAAAGAGGGAGTCCCCTCAGTCTTTTTATCTGTGTGAGAACATAGCGAGAAGATAGCTACTTAGTGAACCAAGAAGTAGGCCTTTACCAAACACCAGATCTATTGGCACCTTCATCTTGGATTGCTCAGCTTTAAGAACCATAAGAAATAAGTGTTGTTTCTAAGCCATCATGTCTGTGGTATTCTGTTACTGAAGCCCACAATGACCAAGAGAGAAAATGAATACCAAGAAGTGGAGAGCTGAGCTGCTCAGCAATATCTAAAAGTGGAAAGGACTTGAAACTAAATGTGGGTAGAGGCTGGATAAGTTTTGAGGTACATTCTAGAAAAAGCCTCCATTGCAGTGAATGGATCTTTAAAGGTGATTCTGGTAAGGGATCAGGGTTAAAACAAAAGAGAGAGAGAGAGAATAGCTATAGAGAAGTCTTCAATTTTCTTAGAGAATATTAAAGTAATCCCCCAAAAAATGTTGTTAGAAATCTGAATGGTATAGGTCCTTCTGATAAGGTCTCTCTCAAAACAGAAATGAGGAACATGCTATGGGAAACTGGAAGGAAGGTGATCCTTGTTATAAAGCGGCAAAGAACACGGCTGAACTATGTTCGCGTACTCGTGCTTTATGGATGGTACAACTGTGAGCAATGAAATTGGGTATTTAGCTGAAGTGATTTCTAAGCAGTGTTTAAGGTGTGGCTTGGCTCCTCCTAACTGCTTATGATTACAGATGAAAATGCTGAGTGAAAAAGAACACAGAATTTAAAGATTTGGAAATTTTTAGCCTATCTATGTTGCCAAAAATAAGAAAGCCTGTTTGGTGTTTAGAGAATGCCAAGTGTGTCAAGGAACTCTATGGTAAGAAGATTAGTATGGGTATGAACTACTAGCTTAAATATCTATCCCAACAGAAGGTATTCTTTAAGACAAGAGAAGAATGATGCTAAAAGGAATTAGGAGATCATCAGGATCATCTCTTTGGATTCAAAAGTAGAGGATATTGCCTTACTTTTGACAGGCCAGACAGCTTCCACCCAAAGCTGTGTGGGTAGATTTATCCAAAGCTATCTGAAAAGGACCACCCAGAGCCTTAGAGATCTAATTTCTGTGAGGCAAACCTACAGGAAAGAAATACCAGTCTGACAGGTCCAGAAGGTAGACTCTGCCCTAACATGGCTAGAAGGTAGAAAGTCCACCCCAGGAGATCTGAAAAGTCGAGTATCGGGCCAAAATCATTCTGATTGAAGATTAAGATCTCATGGAGTTTGCCTTGGGATCTATCACTTCTTTCTTCTGTTCTATATTTTTCCCTTTTGGAATAGAAATACTTATTCAATGTTGCCTCACCATTGGATTTTGGAGGCACAAAATTTATTTAGTTTCACAATTTGTAGCAAGATAGAATTTGCTTCAGGATGAACTGTAATTTGAGTCACAAATATATCTATTTAGGTAATATTTAGATGACATTTTGGATCTTAGACTTTAGAACTGATGCTGGAATAAAGTAAGACATTGGGGACTACTTGAATATAATGCGTTTATTTTGCATTTCAGAAGGAAATGGATATTTAGGGATCTGGAATGGAATGCTATATCTGAATGTTTGTTTCCCCCTAAAATTCAAATGTTCAAAATCTAACACTCTGTGTGATTATAGTATGAAGCGGGGTCTTTGGTAGAAGATTAGGTCATGAGGATTCAATACTTATAAGAGAGACCCCAGGGAGCTCCACTGGTCCTTTTGTCATATAAGGATGCAACAAAGCAGCTGTCTATGGACCAAGAAGTAAGTCCTTGACTTTTGATGTCTGGATCTTGAACTTCTCTGCTTCCAGAACTGTAAGAAATAAATTTCTGTTGCTTATAAGCCACCCAGTCTATGGTATCCTGTTACAGCAGCTCAAGCTAAGTAAGAGACCATAAATGTTTGCTTAAATAATACTGGACAAACTAAAAACCTGTATGCAAAAATATTATTTGGCAGACATTCTATATGATTGAGAACCATATTAACAAAACCTAGTGCCCTATAAACAGTAAATTTCTTTTAAAGCATCTCAAGCTTGTTAATTTTTGAGAAGAATGAAAAGGGTCTCAAGAGATCCTCTTAATTTGACTGAAAGCATTCAGAGACTTCAACATAGAAAGCCTACTGAATATGTTTCTGAATTTCTATTCTTGAAGGATGAATATAATTAGTTTTGATAAGTGAGGAGGAAAATGAAAAATAACTGAAAAGCTACTGCATTTAATTAGAAACATAGAACTTTGTACATAAAAAAAAAATAATAATGCTCTTACAAGTTATCTCATGGTTCCAAACCTGTTTTCTCACTTAGAAAATAGGACGAGGTTTTAAATGTTTGCAATTTTCAAACATATTGCTATATAAATATTGAAATTCGCTTAAGTATGAGATTTTAGAGAACGAAGACTCTCTTTTACGGTGCTTTGCATGGAATAAATAGTCAGTAAATGTTTAATGAATGATATGGTTTTCTTAAAAGAATGATCTAATTTTGTTTACTATATATATTTTTTTTTGAGAGGTTTTTGCTATAAGGCATGTGCACTCATCAGAAAGACAGTGAGAGAGAGAGAGACAGAAAGTGAGAAATAACCTCCCAGGAGAGATAGCCATGTCGCAATCCCTCCTCCTCTATTCTCTTGGGGTCTTGGGCACGCACGCACTCGCATCCAGTGTGAGTTTAAACCACTGGGTCCAGGACTCAAACCGTGGTCGACTACATGGGAACCCAGTGGCACAGCCATTACGCCATCTGCTGGTCCCAAGGGTTACCTATTCTTAACATTCTTCTCAGAGATTCAGTCTTAAGTAACTTCATAATCTTATGTCCACTGAACTCTTTGAGATCCAAAATATTTTAATTCTTTTCAGCTTCTTGTCATGTCAAATAGGAAGAGTTTATGTTAGTTTGTTACCATAATGCTTTCTAAATATTCTTAAGTATTTTTCAAGTGTATGGGGCCCTAGCACCTCAGAAGGCACAAACCGTTCTGCGATTCATCATAGTATTCTAAAGAACAGATATTTATGTTCAGTGTCATTGGTAACTATGCAATTTTTTTTTTTTTGGTAGAGGTTTTTGCTATAGAGTGCATGCGCTCGCCAGAAGGATAGAGACAGAAAGCAAGAAATCACTTCCCCAGGGGGGATGGACACGCCTCAATCCCTCTTCCTCCATTCTCCTCTCAGGATCCTGACATGCGTGCATCATGAGTTTAATCCACCGGGTCCAGGACTCGAACCACGGTCGACTACATGGGAGTTCAGTGACGTAGCCATTATGCTAACTGCTGTTCCCAAGTAACTATTCCAATTTTTAATACATCTCTGTTAAAGTGGTATAGATATTTCCTCATATTTTTTACCTTTTCTGTTAAAGGTGCCAATTTAATAAGTGAATAGACTTAAATTATAAAATAAGAGATGTTGGTAGGAAAAAGAAAATTGTTAATTACTAATGAAATACCTTTATATTAGTTTAGAAAACAATTTAGCTTTATTTTTAGAAAACAATTTTTTTTTACTTAAAATAAAATTGCCATAGGAAGCATGTATTCGTCAGAGAGAGATAAAGAGAGAGAGAGATGGGGAAAGTACTCTCCAAGTGGGCATGATCATGCTGGAATCTCCTCTTGATTTTTCCATCCTGTTGGGATTTGAACACACACATACAGATACACACACGTGCCCTGCATGTTTTTCAAGTCCCTGAGGGTGGGACTCAAACTGCATTTGTCCATGTGGGATCCAGTTCCCTTAATCCCTGGGCTATGGGATGGCCCATTAATTTAGTACTGATTATCTTAGATGAAAAAATAAATCTCAAGAGGAAGAATATTCACCATATATGTTTAATACAAGAGGATATAGTAAAACTGAAATAATGGCATTACATTTTTTTGACTAACGAGAAATTAAAACTTCCATATTTACTAAGAAAAATACCACAAAGTATGTTTTAACTCAGGAACTGAAGTTAGAAGAATAAGGAATAGTAGGTTTTGATCGGATTTTGGTAGACTTTAATTCCATTCCACATTTTCTAAAGCAAAATTAGGTTATACCTGGCTGCTTCCACTTTTTCTTCTAGCTGGATTTTTTCTTTTCTCCACATTGCTATTTCTCTTCATTATTTCTGCCTCCTTTTCCTTTGATTTTACTTCCTCTTGCCCCAGCCATTTCTTTTCCCAAGGTCCAGAAAGGCTATCCACATTTGTTTAAAATAGTTTTGTGCTCTCCTACTTTCTAGAGAGAAGATTCAGAATATTCAGGGTCTGCTTTGCTGATTTACTGCCACTGCTAAGGGCATCTGTTAAGGTCTGTGACTGAGTTATCTCAAGAAGAGATAATTATTCCAGGCCCTTTGCTATTCCTTCTACCTCAAGATCCACTTCCATCTATTCTTCCATTAATGGTCACATTAAAAAGGTAAAGACTTGGAAAAGGTGCATAAAAAATGATGAAAATATGCTTTTATCTATAGGCAGAAATATAATTTCTGAAAAGAGAATACTTTCCTTGAGGGACCAGGAGCTGGCATAATGGCTATGTCGCTTGACTCCCATGTAGTTGACCGCGGTTTGATTCCTGGACCCAGTGGATTAAACTTACGCCAGGCATGTGTACGTGTGTGCCCAAGATCCCAAGAGGAGAATGGAGAAGGGATTGTAGCATGGCCATCCCCCCTGGAGGGTGATTTCTCTCTTTCTGTCTCTCTCTGTCTTTCTGGTAAGCGCACACGCCCTATAGTAAAAACCTCTTGCCCTCAAAAAAAAAGATAATATAGGAGAAAATGTAATTTAAAGATAAGAGAAGCAGCAACAGAATGAGCACCGAGTTCCAAATTTACCTAACAGCTTTTGATCTACATGGTCTAGAACAGTGTTGTCTAGCAGTAGTAGTTGAGAGCCACAAATGCAAGCTTTGTGTGCAATATTACATTTTTCAGTAACTATATTTAAAAACTAAAAAGAAGGGCTAGCCCAGTAGTGCAGTAGTTAAGCATTATGATTAGAAAGCAAGACCCCACATGGCCAAATGCAGTTCAATTTCCAACCCTAGAAGCTTGAAAAAACACACTGTGTGCATGTGCATGTAGGCCCCAAACCCCAACAGGAGGAGAAGGGATTACAGCATGACCATGCCCCACAGGGAGTGCTTTTTTTCTTTCTCTTTCTCTTTCTCTTTCTCTGGCAAGCACACATGCACTGTGGTGATTTATATTTAAAAAAATAAAAAAGGAAAGTTAAACAATTTTAGTCATAGATTTGACCCAATGTATCTAATTATTTTGTTTTCCAATTTGCTACAGGGTACCTGTGCTTGTCAGAGAGAGACAGAGAGGGAGAGAGGGAGAAAGCACCCCCCTGGTGGGCGGGGAGGTGTGTGTGTGTGGGGATGACCACACTGCAGTCTTTTCCCTTCCACTTTCCTCTTGGGATTTTGAACATGCACACACACACATGCTTGGTGTGTTTTTCAAGCTGCCAGGTCTGGGACTCAAACCACACAGTTGGCCATGTAGGATCCAGCCACCTTAACTACCATGCCACCTGTCTGGCTCATAAAATATTCTCATCTTAACATGTAATTATATAAATAACACTAGTTATTCTATATTTTGGGGGTACTTTATTTTTTTTAAAGAGACAGTGTCTGTATGTTACCCATACTGACCTCAGACTCATGATCCTCTTGTCTCTGTATCAAGTTTTTCAAATTCGGTGCATGTTTTACAGTTAACATCATGATATGGATAAATCTTGTTTTTTGTGCTCAGTGACCATGTGTGGCTAGTAGTTACCATACTGGACAGCACTGGTCTAGAAACCCAAAAGCAGTCTGCAACAAACATTCATGAAACTGGCTTTTCAGTCACTCTTGATAAAGAACATTTATTTTTGTTACTCTAGCTATTTTTCTCTCCTACCGAGTGTGACAAATCATGAAAATCCTATGACTTTAAAGTCAATAGAACTTACCACCTCAGTTCCTTCCCTTCACCCTAAATAAGTAGCCCTTCCTGACCTCCTTTTCTCAGATAACGTTCTCCTCTTCAGTACTCTGGTTTATATCCCAAGTTAAACTTGAACAGTTTCTTCTCCTTCACCAGAGCAATCCATCAAATTACATGACTTTTTTCTTTTACAATTCCTCTTGTAGTCTCAGTGAAATAAACTTAATTCAGGTCCTAACTGGGCATAATTAATTGAACTTCACATATTAATATTTGACAACTTCTTCTTGGTGCCCGTGGTTTCTAGTCATTCTATTCAACAGCTGAGTGTGTCCTATGTGTCAGGCACACTGTTGTGTGCTGGGGATACAACAGTGAACAATACACAGTTCCATGTCTCATGGCACCAACATGCTAATAAGAGCTTCGATGTGATACTGCATAGTAATACTTTGAATAAACACAAAGTAAGAGGCTAGAGAGTGATAGGTTTTAATTTAGAGAAAATGGTCAAGAAGATCTTTTTAAGAAGTTAAAATTTAAGTAAATATTGAATACTGAGGGCAAAGTCCATCAGTGAAGGCAGAAGGCATATAAAAGCCACATGGTGATGGGGTTCCATGTGGAGGAACTGGCAGATATAAAGGCCTCAAGATTTCCAGGTTGGTGTGTGTGTACCAAGAATTGCAAGCTAATAAAAGGAAAGGAGATAGCAGTGGGAGATGAGGCTGGCAATGCAGCCAGGGACTAAATCAACGAGGGTACTAGAAGTCCCAGTAAGAGAGAGGATTGTATTCTAAAGATGACATGAAGTCCCTGGAGGGTTTGAAGCCGGAGAGTAACACGATCTAATGTAATAGTCTAAGTACATCATTTTAGCTGGCTGGAAAATCATCTGCAGTGGGCAAGAGTAGAAGTAGGACACCAAACAGAAGTTACAGGAGCAGTGCAAAAGAGAACTGCAAGTGACCTAGATGAGGTGGTGGGGACAGTGCTGAGAGAGGGCAGGTCCAGGGTGCATGTTGAAGGTCCAGCAGTGGGAAGTACCGAAGGACTGGATGTAATGTGAGAGAAGTCAGAGATGGCTGAACAGTGAAGGCAAGGGAAGGTCTAGTGGAATCAGGCTGGCTTAGGCTGAGGGACAGTGGAGAAGTACATGGTGAATATTCAAGAGTTTTTTCAGATCCTTTAATTTAAATATTGAAATTGAGGGGCCAAGAGGTAAACATAGTGGTTGAGGTGCTTGATTCCCAGGTAGCTGATCACCATTTAAGTCCTAGACCTGGCTCCTAGACCTTGCGGCTTGAACTCGCACTTGGTATGAAGAGAATAAAGGAGAAGGGATTGAGGTATGGCCGTCTGCCCTAGGGGGTGTGTGATTTATTGCCTTCTGTCTCTCTGTCTCTCTCTGTCTCTCCAGCAAGTACATATGCCCTGTAGCAACAATCTCTCAGAAAAGATATAATGAAGTTGAGATGTCTCCATTTCATTCTCATTTCAGCATCATGGCCATAGTAATCTTCCTAAAATAAAATTTTAAGTATATTTTTTTCTGTTCTATAAAAGAATCTCGAGGTTTACTGAGTGAATTTTAAGCTTCTAAGTTTGGATGTTAGTGTTTTCCACAATTACTTTTCAAACCAATTCCCAACAAACTGGTTTTTCTCATTACTGTCATCCTCCCAGTGCCCAGGAAATAAACGTGCATGTTTAATAAAATCTCTTTTGAATGAATAAAAACATTTATATTTTCAAAAACATTTATATTTTCATTACTCGTCTATGTTCCTCTTTTGTCCTACTTGAGAGTCACAGGAAAGCTGTCCATCTCAATGAAATCTTTCTCAATCACATTGTGTATTACTGTTTCTGTTTTACTCCAGTGGCATGTTGGTAAATATTTAACGGCTCTCTGAAAATAAACCATGATTTATAGCATTGGCTGACATCTGTGGTGTAACTACAACCATCTCAGATAATTATAAGCCACCAAAATGAAGCCCCTGAATGTGGAATTGGACAGAGATGCACAGTTGGCTGTGATGAGCTGCAGCACACCACTGCTCCTATATATAGTACAAACCGGGCCACTAATAAAGTCACTTATTGCATAGTAACTTTTACTGACGTATCTGTACAGAAATCCTATGAAACTGTAAATGTGTGAAATGTAAAAATTGTTATATATATGGGTATGACCAACTAAATGGCATTGAAGCCTCAAAGTTCACCTCTACAAAATGGACAGTCAGATCTAAACTATAAATTTCCACAGTTTTATGATCTGTGTCTTCCAGATTTCTCAGGCCAATGCTCTGAATGAGCCTGAATAAATAAATCATAATGGGTGCAAAATAAAACTGGCCTTTAAAAAGGAGAAATAAACACATGATGGCATTTTAGGATCACAAAGAGAGAATAAGAACAAAGAATTCTATAGGATTCTGTTTTTGTGGGTGTTTTGGTTTCTTTTGTTTGTTTGCTGTTCTTTTTAATTGCTAATGAGCATATGTGCTCACCATAGAGAACAAGAAACCCTCAATGGGACATGGTCAGTCTGAATCCTTTTCCCTCCATTTCTCAATCCCATCAGGATTTTGGCCACGCAGGCATGCAGCATGTTTTTTCAAGCCTCTGGGGCTATGACTTAGAGCATGGTCAGCCACGTGAGAACTAGCTTTCTATTCACAGCACTTAACCATGTTCTCAGGAGTCAACCCTATAATCACCTTTCTTTAGATAAAGTTGAAGAATAAGAACATAGTTCTTTTGCTCTGAAAGAATGAATTCAAATGTACACATTGATTAGCCCAGAAATCACTATTAGACTTGAACTGACCTATAATTACTGAACAGAAAAAGAAAACCCAATGGAATACTGAAAGAAACTAAAAGATACAAAATTGACTCTGCCCTGGGGCACAAAGTGGAAGTAATAGCTTTTGAAAAATTCTATGAAGTGAAAAACATACAATTCAGGGAACCAGCAGTTAGCGTAATGGCTATGTCGCTGGATTCCCACGTAGTCGACCGCGGTTCGTGTCCCGGACCCGGTGGCTTAAACGTGCGTGCCCAAGATCCTGAGAGGAGAATGGAGGAGAAGGGATTGCGGCGTGACCATCCCCCCTGGGGGGTGATTTCTCGCTTTCTGTCTCTATGTCTCTCTCTGTCTGTCTGGCGAGCGCACACGCCCTATAGCGAAAACCTCTCAAAAAAAAAAACAAAAACAAAAACATACAATTCAAAGAAAGTGCAAACATTTTGCTTTTCCATGCTTAATTTTAGGTAGATAGACCATAAAAGTTGGTCTAAACCAATTTAAGTCACAAGAGTTTAAATTTATCTGAAAGACAAGTTATTTAATATTTTCTTTAAGAAAGATGAAATACAAGAATGCACAGTCTCATATTTACTTGACTCAGAAATAGCTAAAATATTGAAAATGCAGATCTTCTGATACTTTTTCAGACTAGATGCTTCTGCCTAAGCTCTGGCCATTCCAATTCTATTCCACAGTCTTACTCTGTCAATCTCACAAACCCCGAGCCAGGTTGTTTCTGCCAAGTGCTAAGGGGTGCTGGCAGTGCTAAGGCTAAAGGGATGGGTAAGATCTATGGCAGTGAGTACAGTGAGACGCATGCAGGCTGTAGGCTCAGGGTGAAGCTTCTGAGGACAGGGCTTAGCAGCAGAGTCAGACAAGTGGAAAGTGGTCTGGTAGGCTTCACGGTCCAGGCTCTAGGAACCCACCTAAAAGAATCATGAGAACAAGATCCAAAGGGCAAGAAAAAGGGGGGGGTTCATAATAAATCTTATTAGAAAGGTTACTGGTCCCACTATAATTTTTTGTCATCTCCTGTCTTGGAAGAATACAGTCTTGATGATGTAGTATCCATTTTCACTATAATAGGGTATTATTTTACATTTTTTTTCCCCAGTTTGCTATAGGGGAAAAACATGTGCATGTGCACTCACTAGGGAGGGAGTGAAGGTGAAAGTGAGAGAGGAAAGAGAGAAAGTGAGAAAGCACCCCCTCACTGCCCAGGGTGATGACTATGGCCATACCACAATCCCTTCTCCTTCATTTCCCCTCTTAGGATTTTGGACACAATATCACATGTACACATGTTTCCAGCATGTTTTTCAAGCTGTCAGTCTGGGACTTGAACCATGCAGACAATCATGTGGGATCAAGCTGCCTTAACCACCATGCTACTGGCAGGCCCTAATAGGGTAGTCTTTTATTCACTTGTTTTCTTAAAGTTCCTCAAGCACAAATGATTCTGAAGTGTAACAGCTATTTGCCAGTTTATGTGTGTTAATGTGTATGCCACATACATTATAGACATATGTATGTTATGTACAAATGTGTAACATTTTAGAAGTGGGGAGAAAAGAAGATATTGTTATCTTGTAAATGGCCTGATGGCATAAATCATCACAGGATAATCTTATTTGGAGTCAGTTAATCATGATTATCTTGATATTTATGGTTAATCTTTGAAAATTGATAAAAAAATTCTCTCTATGAAGCTGGTAACAACTGGAGCTTATGTGTAATAAATTAATCTATGACACACAGAACCACAAAATCCAAAGCATTAGCTCTTGTAGGAATGAACACTGCAAAACAGACATCTAAATAAAAGAAAAGTGAGACAAGCATGGAAGAAATCTGACAACATAATACAAGAGAGATGAAAAGAATGACAAATGACATACTTCAATAGAAAACAGAAAGGTAGAAAAATGGGTTTACAATGCAAATCCAGCCAAAAAATGTCTACATTGAAAACTTTCTCATTGAAAAGCAGTGAGGGCCCGCAGGTGGCATGGTAGTTAAAGGTGCTGGACTCCTACAGGGCTGACTGTGTTCAAGTTCCAGACCTGGTGGCTTGCTTTCTCACTTTCCCTCTTTCTCTTTGTTTCTCTCTGGTCAAATTAAAAAATAATAGTAGTAATTGAAGTTAAATAATTCTTTTTAAAAAAGAAAAGCAAGGCAGAATTTTAGGGAACTTTCCCTTTTCTATTATACCTAACTTAATCTTTTTAGATACAGAACATGACAAAGAATTGGCATGATAAAGGACTAGAGAACAAATCTGTCCTTCCGGGTCAGTAGGAAGTAAAACAAGTACTCAGAGGTAATTAATAAGCAATGCTAACAGTGTCCAATTTGTAGTAAGAGTTGTTTCTTTTTTATTTTCTTCTAAGATTCAAAGGTTTCAGATGATTGACAACAGCTATATTTGCACACACAGACATGTGTGTATGTGTTCCTCCCTTCTAGAGTAATATTATAGATGATTATGAAAAACCAGACAGAAATTGGCAAGTATTCTTGAAAGAAACTGCATGTATGTACCTATGTAACAAATTATAATAAGTTTATCCTATTTATTTTGAAATTCATCATGATCACAAATAGAAAGATAATACTGGATTTCTAGCACTAAATTACTGAGCTGCTTCTTGTCCAAGTTCTGTACTTGCTAATCTACTGGTGATTCATGTAGGAAGTCCAATTTAATTACTGGCTTTACAGGAAAACACTAAGAATTCATAGATTTAGAAGTTGTGAAAATGTGCAAATTCTTTCAACTGTGGTTATAAATGCTCTGGATTTAAACATGCATGACATAAGATATATTTAGGAATACAACCACCTTTTATTTGTGAAATACTCTCTTTAAGCTGTTTAAAGCATTATGAAGCATAACAAGTAATATCCCCCTAATGAGAAAGAAGTAAACTGCCCACTTTTGGGAAGTGAAATTTAGGTAATAGGATACATTTCATAAATTTTACCTTCTGCTGCCCAAATGATATCTGAGTTTGAAAAATGATTTTATAGTCTCAGAAAATATATACTTCCATATTTAAAATCTCTAAAGCATTCAGTTCAAATATTAAATTAAAAATAATACATTTTTCCCAGTATTTAGGATTGCACATATAATGTGTCTCCTTGATTCTATACATTTTAAAAATATTAAGTCTGTCCTCTGAGAAATAACAAAATACAATCAATTAACAGTGTTCTACGATATTTCCCAAGTTAGAGAATGATCAGGAAAATGAAGCTTCATAATGTACAGACTATTAATTACCTGGTTTAAGAGATCTTCCACTTTCTTCTGCCATGAATCCCTGGCTGCATTTTTCTCCCGCTCTTTTAATTGCAAAAGTTGAGACATTGCCGACTTCTTATCCTCTTCATGTTGAAGCCTTAACTCTTCACGAAGTTTGGAACATTCTTGTCTAAAATATATCAAACATATTCACTTTGTAAGGAGAATTTTTCATCTCAGTAACTGTAGTAAAGTCATTCACAGGTTTTCTAAGTGCTTAATTAATTCTCCTCAAAACTCTACGACTCAGAGCAGGAACAGATATTAATAGTTAAGGACTATAAGGTAAATTGACAACTTACCCAAAGTTACAGATTTATCAATTTATTATTGGCAGAATAGCTACTAGAACAACTAAGTCTTCTGACTTCAGGTTAGTTTTTTGCTCTTTAAATTTACTAAAAGGTATGTGTGCTTGCTGGAGAGAAATCAGAGAGGAAGAGAGAGAGGGAGAATGCGAGAGAAGGAAAGTGAGAAAGCAACCCCCCTCACCCCCCCAGTAAGGATGGCCACGCTGCAGTCCCTTCTCCATTCTCCTCTTGGGATTTTGGGCATGCATGCACATGCACCCAGCATGTTTTCTGAGCACCAGGTTTAAGACTCAAACCCTAATGTGGGCCATGTGAGATCCAGCCACATTAACCACCATGACATCAGCTGGTCTAGTTCTCTATTTTATGTACAATGAAATGAAACCAGAAAAAAAATCAGAATTAAAACAGAAGAAAAGAATTCTAATATCTCTGCATCTAATCAGAGAAAAAAATTCTTTTAAAACACTGCTACTATGTCTTTAACGATATGACAATATGAGTCACAGAACAGAAAACCTTTCTTGTGCGTTTGTACTGACAAGGTTACATTACAGAGCAAACAGTGTACCTAAGATTTTCAGTCCACTTTATTTCTAAGTCATGAGCCATTTTGTCCACTCTGAGTTTCTCTTCTTCTTTCATGGCAGCAAGTGTTTCCTCATGCTGTTGCCTCTCTTGCTCTAGCTCACCCTGAAGGATAAAAACTTTTCTGTGACGATTCATCTTCAAAAACAGAACTACTTCTGGTTATTTCAAGTAAGATACAGTGCTTGTATTACAACTTTTAATCTTTCAGAGTGCAATAATTGATAATGCTATTTATAACAATTACTCAAGATTTTCTGACATTTAAATATCACCATGCATTTTATATTTTAGCCATCTTTGATCAAACTTTATTTCATTAAGGCTTATAATATAACAAGTGAGTTTAATAAAGTCAGTATTAATCATCTTAGCTAAATCTTCCATATCACAGGTATTGAATAATAAATTATTCAATTATCTTCTTAAGTACATTACATAAACAGATATGTTACTCAAATTCATTTATGTTCATATTCAAAAGTACATTTAGTCAAAGGTCAAGCATTACAGCTGTACCCCAATGACAAGACTAAATGTAGCATTAAATGGAGTAGAATTATTTTCAAAGTGTTTCTTTTCTTTTTTTTTTTTTTTTTTGGAGAGATTTTCACTATAGGGCGTGTGTGCTCGCCAGACAGAGACACAGAGAAATCACCCCCCAGGGGGGATGGTCACGCCACAATCCCTTCTCCTCCATTCTCCTCTCGGGATCTTGGGCACGCACGCACACACGCCTGGTGTGAGTTTTAAGCCACCGGGTCCAGGATGCGAACCATGGTCGACTACATGGGAGTCCAGCGACATAGCCATTACGCTAACTGCTGGTTCCCTCAAAGTGTTTCTTTTACTCAATGCAAAGCATGGTTTTAGAAATTACTGGAATGTGGTTATAAAAAAGGGGTAAAAAAATATTGGCTTTTAAGGACTCATACAAGTTGTGGTAAATCATGATACATACCTGTATTTTCTCAATTAATACTATCTAGAAGAATAGAAAGTAAATGGTTGGCAGAATTTTAATTAAAATGTTTATTATGTTATACTAATTAAAAGAACAACAATGTAAAAATGAGAGAAGTCCATAAAGACATGAAACTAAATCTATAAGCCTAACTCCCAGTGCCAAATGCGGGTAGTAGGAGGGAGACTGGGGTAAAATACTCTTAAAGTCAGGAACTGGGGACAGGGCTGAAGCCCCCATGGTACCATATAAACAACATTCAGAAATATTTCAAATGTTCATTTTTAGTACATTTTTACTATCCTAAAATATCATCTAATTTTTAATATGGAAAAAACTTCTTAAAATATTGGGTTGTTGGGAAAGTCATGTCACATTTTCACATGGAAAAACATACAAAAATATATCATGACTTTCTTGATGACCTAATAGTTTAGTTATATGTTTCACCTTGACATCACAGAATGCTACCACTGAGATCATAATCAATGTTTGACATCACATAAATCAAATATATCAAGTTGTGTATAACACAACTTGCTCTAAATTCCAACCTACTCCTAATTACATATTAACACCATCAAATAACAGAGCCACTACAGAAGGTGAATAGAAGGAAAAGAAGATTCAAAGAAAACACAATAATCTGTTTTGTCACAGAATTTAACAGCACATTGTAATTAGTATCCAATGAATACAGAATGCACTATACCTTAATTACAACATACATAGAATTATATATGCACCATATTCAAGTATACCCATATAAGTGCTTGTTCACATGCTTTGGAAATGTCATCAATTATAAGCTAAAAAATATTTGAAATATGAATAAAGAGATAGCATTTACCAAGTGCCTACCATTTTGCCAAGCAATGAATTACTACAAGAGTGGCATGAAGAGTATTATTCCTCACCCCTCCTTGTGCAAATAAGGAAAAAGGCTTTGCCCAAAGTTACACACTAAGTGGTATATCCCAAATTCACATACAACCAACCTGACTTCATAACCTACACTCTTTTTTTGTTTGTTTTTGTTTTTAAGGAGAGAATTTTGCTATAGGGTGTGCATGCTCACCATAGAGATAAGAGTCAGAGAGACGGAAAGTGAGAAATCATCCCTCTGGGGGGAAGAGAGTAAGAAATCATCCCCCGAGAGGATGGCTATGCTGCAATCCCTTCTCCTTCATTATCCTCTCAGAATCTTGGGCATGAACACACATACATGCCTGGTTTGAGTTTTAAGCTGCCAGGTCCAGGACTCAAACTGTGGTCAACTACATGGGAGTCCAGTGACATAACCATTATGCCATCTACTGGTCTCCAGAGCCTACACTCTTAAACCCTCACTAAAGAAAAAGGTTAAGAACTTCCTTGGCTTCTATTCCCTTGCTTTATGGATTCTTTTCTGTGCTAGTTAAGGCAGTCTAAACCTTTGCTGTACTTCATGAGACTGGAAGGGTAAAGGCAGAGCCTGCTTGAAATTTGAAGCTTGCAGAGAAGAAAAGCACTTGGGAAATATCCAACTTTTGTTAGTAGGAGAAATGCACCTACTATTATGGGTTGCACTGTATTCTCAACATGACATAACCTCCCTTCAGGTGTCTTAGAATGTAACATTATTTGAAAAGAGGGTCAGGCAGATGTTCAGACTGATCCCTGAATGACGGTATCCTTATAAAAGAATCATGTGAAGACAGGTAAAGAATGAAATTATATGGTGAAATACCCAGGGCCACCAAAAGCTGAAATGCCAAAGAAGGAACATCCATTGTGGATTTTAAGAGGGAGCACAGCCCTGTCAACACATTGATTTTGAACTTGTAGCTCCCAGGACAGTAAGAGAACAAATTGTTGTTGTTTTAAGTCGCCTAGTTTGTAGTACTTTTCTACACTTTAGCCCTAGGAACTAACTTACTCGTTATATACTATGTGATGTTTAAACAAATTTTAAACACAGTGGCTAAATTCTATTTTCACTTTGCTGATATTTAGATTATAGTAGAATTATGAAATTACCTCAACATTTAATAGAGCATCCTTGGTCTCCTTGAGTCTGCCTTTAGTCAAGTCAAGCTCATTCTGAAGTCTTTCCTGGGAGTCCTGAAGACTAGCAATGAGTCCTTCTGCAGAGCCAAGACCTTGTTCGCTTTTCCTAACCAGATCTTGGAGGCGGCCAATCTGCAAGGAAATAGAGTGATTTTAATATATCTGATTGTAATACACTACAATGGCCTTAGAGTTCCTTTCTCAAGTGTTTTTATTTTGAATTGCAATTTTACTGAATGGATCATTTCTTGATGAATTTGGAAGAATCACTCAAATGATCATGGTAGCTTTCTCAGTTGTATTTTGGAAAGACCTCCAGATGTATTATATATTTCTCTTTTCTAGGACAACCATGTGAAGAAATGGATGTAATGTTCAAACTCCTGCTTTAACAAAAAGAATCTCTATTTCTATTATATAATAAAATACCTTTGAGAGGGAACTGAAACAAGATAAAAATTACATCAAAGATTTTAAAAATTCAGATAAAAAATATTTTTTAAACCATTGTTTAAAACAGAATCACTTGGAGACAGCACATGGCATGGTGGTTAAGGCACTGAATTCCCACATCACTGACCACAGTTCAAGTCCTGAACCTGGCAGCATGAAAATCATGCCAGGTATATGTATGCCTCAAATCCCAAGAGTGGAAGAGAAGGGAGTGCAGCATAGCCATCCCCCCTGGTAGATGATTTCTAACTTTCCCTCTGTCTCTCTCTTCCATGGCACATGCATCCTATGGCAAGAACATTAAAAGAAAAAAATCCCTTACGACAAGACAGAGACATGGTGGTTAGGACAGCTGGATCCAATATGGCCAACTGCATAGTTTGAGTCCTGGACTTGTGGCTTAGAAGCACACCAGGCATGTGTGCACACTTGCTCAAAATCCCAAAAGGGGAAATGAATAAGAAGAGATTAATGTGCAACCATTTTCCATGGGAGTACTTTCTCACTTTCCCCTCTCACTGTCTCTGTCTCTGTCTCTCCAGCTAGCACATACACCCTCTTGCAAATTAAAAAAACAAAATTCAATCACCTAGATTTCATTTGAGTCCGGTTTGCTAACTATTTACAAAGGTGATAAATTCAGTTATTGCTAAGATAATAAATATACCATAGCTAGAATAAGTTGCAGTTTCTTTGTCTCCACATAAAATTTGCCTGAGGTCTTCATAAGGTGAATGTATATGCTCTTCAAATGAGGAGCAAATAAGCAATTTGGAAGAATCACTCCAAGTGATTAAGTTGATTCCTACCTACAAATTATGAAAAGTAAAATCCATAAAAGAACTATCTTGAATGATATAGGAAAATGCTATGAAGTAAAATGCCCATTTTAATAAAACAACCAGGCTTATGTAAATTAAAATAGATAACTTAAAAATAAACTGAATATTGCTCTTTGTTAAAGTTATCACAAACAAAACTAGCACTTTTAAAAAATCTTTAAAAAGTTTTTATTTATTTATATAACCATTTGTTATTATTATTATTATTTTTAATTTGACCAGAGAGTGACAGGGGGAGAGAGAGAGCAAAAGGGAAAGCAAGAAAGCAAGTGACAGGTCCCAGACTCGAACTGTGGTTGGCCATGTGGAAATCCAGCGCCTTTAACCACCACACCACCTGCTAGCCCCTGAACTAACAGTTTTTAAAATCCCTCTCTGCTCACAGTTTTCTCCCCAGATACATAGTGTTCCTGTCTCCTTTTTATGCATGTGTATGCTGACACATAAATATTCTGAACAAAAGGTGGCAACATTTTATTTTGTTATTGTCTCTAAAGGAATGCAAAATTCACAAACTGATTTAGGGAGCCTCTCATTTTTCCTACATTCTGAAATATTTTCACGGCAAAATAATTACCTGTTTCTTTTAAGGTAAAATTCATCCAATAAATCTTGTGGACCTGGGCCAGCAAGTGGTGTGCTGGTTAAAGTGCTAGATCCCACATGACCTGCTGCAGGGAGAGTCCTGGACAGACCCAGTGGCTTGAGGAATATGCAAGCTGGGCACGTGTGAATGTGTGCCCAAAATCCTGAGAGGAGAATGCAGGAGAGAGGACTGTGGGGTGACCATCTTCCTATGGGGTGGAGGGGAGTGTTATTTCTCATTTTCCTTCTCTCTCTTTTTCTGTCTCTCAGTCTCTGGTGAGCACACAAGCCCTATGGCAAAAATCTAAAATAATAATAGTAATAATAAATCTCCTGGGCCTAATGCTTCTCTAGATACATGTGCATTATTTTCTTTCATGGTTATTGGTTAGGTCAAGTTGTCAATTACTCAGATTAATGGTAAAAATTTTTCAAATTTCCTGTGTAGACAATTTTTCCTATTATTAAAACTTTACCAACATATTTGTATATAATATGTACCAATAATGTTTTAAAATTCCATCAGTCACTGTATTTATGTCCCCCTTCTTGATTTTGTATTGCTTATTTGTATATTTTCTACTTTTTGTCTTGATCTCTTTCTTTCTCTCTCTCTTCCTCTCTTTCCCACAAATGTATGTGGCCTCTGGCAAAAAAAAATTTTACAGAGGGACTAGCAGTTAGTGTAATGGCTACGTTGCTGAACTCCCATGTAGTCGACCGCAGTTCGAGTCCCGGACCTGGTGGCTTAAACTCACACCAGGTGCATGTGTGTGCATGCCCAAGACCCCAAGAGGAGAATGGAGGAGAAGGGATTGCGGTGTGGCCATCTCCCTGGGGGGTGATTTCTTGCTTTTTATCTCTCTATTTATCTCTGTCTTTCTGGTGAGCGCATGTGCCCTATAGCAAAAAAAAAAAAAAAAAAAAATTAACAGGAAATAGACCTGAGTTTTGAAATCATACCACCTGCATTCAAATTCTGACTTTATAACTTATTGTGACTTATGCAAGTTACATAACTTTCCTGTGGCTTAGTAACCACTATTTATTGCACAGGGTTGTTGTGAAGATTAAAAGAGAGAACATTATAGGGCTAGGAGATGGTATGAAAGTGAAGGCAGGTAGATTGCACATGACCAACTGTGGTGTTTCGAGTTCTGGAGCTGGCAGCTTGAAAAACATGCTGGGTGTATGTGCATGTGTGACCAAAATCTCAAGAGGAGAATGGAGGAGAAGGGACTGTGGCATGGCCATCTCACCCTGTGTGTGTGTGACGGTGTTCTCCCTCACTTTCCCTCTTTGTCTCCGGCACATGTATGTGCCCTGTGGTAAAATTTAAAAGGAGAGAGAGAGAGAGAGAGAAAGAGAGAGACAGAGAGAGAGAGAGAACAGTATAAAGGAGAGACCACATAAAACAATACTTGGGACATAGTTAAGACCAATTAATTACTACAATTGCTATCATACTCCATCTACCCTAGCATTTTTACAATTCCTAGAAATTTCCCTTGACCCTGGGCCTTCATATAAACTTTTCTCAGTTATTATTCTGGAAAGCCCATGTTAATCATTTACTGCCCTTTGGCAATATGCATCAGACTTGTAACTACTTGTTTCCATGTTTGTCTCTCCATTACAGCAGAAACCATGTCTGACTTGTTCACCACAGTGCCTAACACAATGCTTGGGTACCTAACAGCCATTCAATAATTACAGAATAAGTGATTGAGTCAATTACAGAAACAGTTCATATATACATAACTAAGAAGAAATAAAATTCCTTTAACATCTCAAAAGGTAGGAATAAACTAAAAGGTCCCTCAATGCCTTTACTTTTTTGATCCTGTATTGTACGAAGGCCACTGCCAGGCCATATGGCAATTCAAAACATAACAAGATAATCCCCTGGGTGTGAAAACAGCCACAGAGCATTGAAAGAAAAGTGAATGATCCTTCTGTGTGCATTAGTGAGACACTCCCTCACTTCTAAATGAACAGAGTTCTGTGGAAATTTCAAGTTTTTTTCTAAATTTCTTTCACTATAAACACCGCTAAAATTTTGTCAATAATCTTATTTTTTAAAGAGGCAAAAATGTGTCATAACTTTCCTGATGACCCAATAGGACACTATACATATACTTACAACTTATAAAAACATTTTAATAGATCATAATGATCAGATTTATTGGCCATTCAGCCTAGTATTTTTGTTTCTAAAGATGATCCCAAATAAAATCTCATAGAAAAGCACAGTTATACACCACCTGACATTTTGGGATTGCTAACTACCCTTAATACCATGATTCTGGTGTTTATGAATTTATATCGAAATTTATACTATTGATATGTTTTTACCACATCACTTGTAAGAGTATCAAATTCTATAAATTTATGAAGATCATTGTACATTTTAAATTATTTTCTAAAACAATTACTTTCAGTATTTATGAAGTATCCCAAATTCTCTCCTTCAGTCTTTCCAGAGATATATCTATTCGCCATTCAATAAATGAAAATGGAATAAACTCTCCATTTAAAAGCAAAACATCTCAAACTAGTTTTTTTTTAATGTAGCTATATGTGATATGCAAAAGGTACACATAAACATAAGGATGATGATAAGCTAAAAGACAGTGGATGGAAAAAATTACACCAGTCACGGGGCTGACAGGTGGCATGGTAGTTAAGGGCACTGTACTCCCACATGGCCAAACATGGTTTGAGCCCCAGACCTGGTGGCTTGCTTTCTCACTTTCCCTCTCTCTTTCTCTCTCACTCTGTCCCTCTTGAAAAGAAGGAGAGAAAGAAAAGGAAAGAAAGAAAGATAGGGAGGGAGGGAGGAAAAAAAGAAGAAAGGAAGGAGAGAGAAAGAAAGAAGAAAGAGAGAAAGAAAGAAAGAAAGAAAGAAAGAAAGAAAGAAAGAAAGAAAGAAAGAAAGAAAGACTAGTATAACCTTGATTTGAAAGCTAGAAAAAGATGGTATAAAAAAAGCAAAAATACAAAGAAATATTCAAATCTAAGCTAAAATCCTAAAATATTAACAAAATGAATCTAGCATTACATAAAAAGGATAACATATCATTATTAATTAGGACTTACTCTAGAAATTCAAGATTAATATTAGAAAACTGATCAATGTATCCGAACCAGCAGTTAGCATAATGGCTATGTCGCTGAACTCCCAGGTAGTCGACAGCGGTTCAAGTCCTGGACCCGGTAGCTTAAACTCACATGGGGCGCGTTTGCGTGCATGCCCAAGACCCCGAGAGGAGAATGGAAGAGAAGGGATTAGGTGTGGCTATCCCCCCTGGGGGGTGATTTCTCACTTTCTATCTCTCTGTCTGTCTCTCTTTCTGGTAAGCGCACGTGCCCTATAGCAAAAACCTCTCAAAAACAAAAAATTTAAAAAAAAAAAAGAAAACTGATCAATGTATCACATTGGGCCACCTGCATAGCCTAGTGGTTAAGGAAGTCAGAACCCTCGTGGCTGACTGCAGTTTGAACTCCAGCCCCAGAAGCTTGATAAACATGCTGTACACACGTGTGAGTATGCATAAAATCTTGAAAGGATGGAGAAATGGAGAAGTAATTGCAGTGTTACTACGCCTCATTGGAGGGTGCTTTCTCCCTTCTTTCTTTCCCTGGTAAATAAATGCACCCTCTGGCAATTTTTCTCTAATGTACCACACTGGCAAATTAAAGGGAAAAAAGTATGATCTTAATAAATGCAGAAATCAACATCCATTAACAATTTTTATTTTTAGTTAAGAAATTAAAATTAGAAGAGTATTCTATACCTGGTAAAAAAGAACTCACAAAACAAAACTATTAAATGTTGGTTTTGTCTCCTTTAAGAGCAAGAAACAAAATAAGAATGCTTACTATCTCTGGGGATACTAGTCAATGAAGTAGGACAACAAAAAATGACATTCCAGGGCTGACCCCATAGCCGAATGGTTAAGGGAGCCAGATTAGACAAGGCCCATGGCAGTTCGAATGCCAGCCCCATGTTACCCATGTGCCCAAAATCCCTAACAGGATGGAGAAGTGGAGGAGAAGGGATTGTGGCATGACCACACCTCATGGGGACGGTGCTTTTTCCCTTGCTCTCCCCACTTCCCCAATCCCCATCTCCCTCTGGTGAGCACATATGCTCTCTGGCAAAAAAAAAAAAAAAAAATACTAACAGGGATCAACAAATGGGATAATGGTTACGTCGCTGGACTCCCATGTAGTAGCATGTGGCTCAAGTCCTGGACTCGGCAGCTTAAAACTCATGCCAGGCACATGTGGGTGTGGGCCCAAAATTCTAAGAGGAGAATAAAGGAGAAGGGATTGCAGCATGGTCATCCCCCGCAGGGGGGTGATTTCTCACTTTCTGTCTGCCCTTCTCTCGGATGAGTGTATGCGTCCTAAAACAAAAACTCTCATAAATAAATAAATAAATAAATAAATAAATAAATAAATGCCACCTACAATTTAAACAATAACAAAAAAGAAGTTCCAGGGACCAGCAGATTGGTCAAGTCTCTGGACTCCTGGTTCAAGTACCAGACCTGGGGACTTAAAAGCCACGCCGGACATGTTTGCATGCATGCCAAAATCTCAAGAGGAAAATGAAGAAGGGAATACAGTGTGCCCGACCCCCTGGGAGGTAATTTCTCACTTTCTGTCTCTGTGTCTCTCTGGTGAGCCCATATACTCATAGCAAAAAATTTCTCTTAAAAAAATAAAAAGTTCCAGACTGAAGGAAAGGCAGGAGCAAATGGAGGAATGAGCCAGGCAGGTTCTTGGGGAGCCATTGTAAAGCAGCGCGAAAATATTACCAGGACACTAAAGTATAACTGACAATGTAATCCGAAGGAAAATAAATTACATATTTACTAGAACTCTTCTCAGTGTGATACAGTATGTAGGTTGAAGGAATACTCAAATCAATCATTTGGAATTGAGAGGGGAACATTGTGATGCATGAGAAACTAGATGGTCAGAAAACTGCCTTCTAATGAGAGTGAGGCACAGTAACTCCAAGGATCATGTCCTCTGAGACAATGTGAAGCCACAGGGGGATTATCTTCACAAATAAAAAAGACTGGATTAATACCACTAATAAGCATACCACTCTGCCATGCCCAAATGTAATACTTGGCACTTACTTTCTCTGGATAAATGTTTAAAAATAATAAAGAACACTGAGTGCAAATTACTAGCCTGCCCAAGGGCAGGCACTAATGTTTTGCTGTGGTTTTCTGAGCAGAAGCAGAGTGATAATGAAGCAGGGTTCACGATGATGACATAAGTGAAGTGGGAACAGCTGATGGGGTGAGAAATGTGAAGACAAGATCTGTGTTTGAGGAACATGGCTGAACTGGAAAGGAAGGGAAGACAACAGCAGGGAGGCTATTTTAGACCATGGTCTGAACCAGGGCAAAGGAAACAGAAGGAACAAACAGTATGATTGTTTAACTGTTTCTACATTTATTTCAATCACAACTTTTTTCATTGGCAACATTTTCATTATATTCTATTCTTAACCTTTTTCTTTTCCAGGATAAATAGTACTGTTTTCATATAAAATATAAAATTAATTTAGGTGACGCTATAAAATCTCTCCTTTTAGAAAACATGAGAGGGACCAGCATATGGCATAATGGTTATGTTGTGGGACTCCCATGGAGTCGACCGTGGTTCAAGTTCCAGGCCCAGTGGCGTAAACTTCACACCAGATGCATGTGCATGCATACCCAAAATCCAAAGAGGAAAATGGAGGAAAAGGGATTGTGGTGTGGCCATTCACTCTGGGGGATGATTTCTTGCTTTCTGTCTCTCTGTCTCTCCAGTGAGCTCACATGCCCTATAGCAAAAATCTCTCTCTCTCAAAAAAAAAAAAAAAGAGACAAGTGCAGAGAATACTAAGCTAATGTTTTGCAAAGGGGCAGATAAACCTCTTTTGTTTCCCTCCTATATGGTGATATTCTCTTTGTTTTGCTTTTTCCCACAAAAGCGCTTTGACTTAAAAACTTTCCCCTTTTCTTTCTTTTTGCGTTGTTTTGCTATGTTTAAGGTTTATTAATTTTTTTCTATGAGTAAGAGAGAGACAGACAGCATCCCTAATGGGGCCTCTACACCATGATCCAACCCCACCTTCCGCCAGCCCTGGATCACAGGCACACACATGCTCAGCATACTCAGGGAGATCTCAGAACATGAACCCTGAGAACTTTCCCACATGGGGTCAGTCTTGCAGAATATGTTTTACCACTATGACCCACTGCCTGGTCCCTACTTTAATGTTTTTAATAGCAATTTTTTAACCTGGTACAATATAACCAAAGTGTTAGGAAAATTCAGCATCAATGGAAGTTTCTATTATTTTTTTACTGTAGATGTGCTACTCTCATGGAGGATCTACCTCCTATGTACTGTCACCAGCATGAGTTATCACTATTACCACACATAGGTGATAGGCCTAAAGGACGCTTGCCTCTTGATTGGCTGTATTCAGCTTGTCTTCCAGCACTTCCTTTTGGGTTTCTAGCTCCAATTGAAGCTGATTTTTATCCTCTTCCAGACATAGTTTCTCCTTTTTGTATTGTTCCTCTAATTCCTTAGGGAAAAGAAAATTAAATTAACAAAGCTGCAAATACTGCATACCTTGAAGATGCCAAGAAAAATACTACCTATTTTATATTCTGAAACTTTGATCTTCAAATTGGCCTCATTCTTATTATCAGAATTAACACTGACTCTAATTAATCTTAGTAGCTTAGATTCTTCTATTATTCTGAGTCACTTGTGATGTAGCCATTAAATATAAGGGTACTTCAAAAAGCTGACAGAAAAATGGAATTAAAGAACAAGTTTATTTTGGTGCAACAAAAATTGGAAATTCTTACATGGTTTTTTCATAGTACACATTTCCCATGAATTTTAGGAAGACCCAATTTTTAAAATAGTGAGACTATTTGATGGTCTAGATCAAGCTGTAGTCAAAAAATAGAAAAATGTGGCATAAATGATAATTTGGTGAGTTAAAGAAAAATTCTAATTATCCTTTGAATTCATAACTCATTTATGTTTACATAAAAAACAGAATTCAGTGACGCTTCTCCAACTCAATGGTCTAATATTGAGACATACTAGAGAATCAGCAAATGCAAAATTAAGGCAACTGAAGACAAAAACCAGTAAAATTTACCCTGAAGACTGCTTACTCTTTGCCAGGCATACTACCTAGTAGTTGGGATAAAGAGGTGGTAAGATATGGTGCCTACCATTAATAGGCTCATGATAGCAATTAATTAAATAATATTCATTAAAATTAGATATACGTAGAGAGTATAGAATATATGAATGCGGAACTGATATGGTCTAGCTTGGTAAGGAGACCTTTAGTGGGAAAGCGATCCCTAAGTACAGTCTGAAGCTGTGTACCCATAAGAAAAGGTGGTGGAATACGGGAACATAGCACTGTAGCAAAGGAAAAACAATAAGATAAATGCCATGAGGTACAAAAGAGCATAGGGTATTACAAGCAGTTCAGTGTGGCTACAGCATGAGGTGAAAAGAGCAGTCAGGGGTCTCCAAGACAAACTCATTTGATTGATATGCTAGGAGGACTCCTAGGACTTGGTGTACAGTCCTATTTATGGCTATCACACCACAGGGAAAGAATATAATGAACAATCAGAAAAGTGAAAATTATGTGAAACGAAGCCTATAGGAAGCCAGGCCTCACTTTCTAAGAGCCCTCTGCTATAGGAAGGGCTTAATTCTCCCACGGGTTGTGACAGCTCATGTAAAATAGCTACCAAAAGAGCCCAAGGAGGACTCGATACTCAGGTTTTTATTGAGAGCAGATTATATAAGCACCTTCTTCCTGACATGCACCCAAAATCCAGACTCCTAGAAGAAAAACAGGTATTCAACATAAACCATATTGTTTATGAACAGTTTGGGCACAGTGAGCCATTCTTATCAGGAGATAGTGGGAACTCTCCTACAGTCCAAGTTCACAGATTCCAGCCAAGGGCCAACTTACTTGGCTTTCTGAGGGTAGCAGTCTCAAGCTGCTATGTTAACTCTGCACGGGTTCTCTGTATATGCACCTTCAGGTAGGTTAGGTGACATAGAGTTTCAATGAAAAATACATAATTCTTGCTGATAACAAAATAACGAGGAACAGAAAAGTCACCTTTAAATGTTCTTTAAAAGTAATTTGATGTTGGAGAAAAACTACTCTAGAAAAGGCCTGGTTTTAGCTTAGGCTCAGACATAATCTAGATAGGCCAGAGAGGAATGAAGCAGGGGGTGACACACAGTACTTTGATTAAGAGAGATAAGTACAAATATGGCAG
Organism: Tupaia belangeri chinensis; assembly: GCF_000334495.1. Lineage (NCBI taxonomy): Eukaryota > Metazoa > Chordata > Mammalia > Scandentia > Tupaiidae > Tupaia > Tupaia belangeri. The sequence goes on along the minus strand of NW_006160076.1, from coordinate 1,174,041 downwards.
TCATAGAGGTTTTAAATGTGTTCACACACAGGAGATTTCACGTCATCTGTCTTTTAGCAACTATATTTAAAGGAAGAGTTTAAGAAACTTACGTGGCTTATGGCAGGATTTTAGGTGGCTCAAAAATTAAAAATTTAATTAGATGAGAAGATTATTAGGAGTGAAGTAGTGAGGGAAAAACAATAGAGATGAGAGATGCCTGGATTCTAGAGATGCCTGGATTCTAGCACTTAGTACTTAATATAGAGGAGTGAAGAGGGGCTCAAGGCAAAACATGTGATTTTAAAATTTCAATAAGAAAAAAGGCTAAGCTGAAAAAGTGATACAGAAATGAAAAAATAAAAAATAAAAAATTACAACTAGAAAAGAAATCATAGAAGCATCAGTTACCACTAAGTACTTTACTATAAAACCCAAACACGGGACCAGCAGATGACATAATGGTTATGTCACTGGTCTCCCATGTGGTTAAGAGAGATTAAAGTCCTGGACCCAGTAGCTTGAGACTCACGTTGGACACGTGTGCTTGCATGCCCAAGATCCCAAAAGCAGACTAGGAGAAGGGAATACAGCTTGGTCATAACCCCAGGGGGTGATTGCTTGCTTTCCATCTCTCTCTCTCTGTCTCTGGCAAGCACACGTGCCCTATAGCAAAACAATCTCTCTTTCTAAAAAATAAATAAATCAAACCCAACCTCTTAATACTTCATCCAGAGTCAGTAAGCATGCTCATCACCACAAAAGTAAAGCTGGAATAAGTTTTAGAATAGTGAGATGGCATGGAAAAAATGACAGTCACAAGCTTGAGAATACCATTTAATTAATTTCTGAATTTGGTTACATAATTATGTAATAGTAACTTTGGAAAGAAATAGCATTTTAATAGGAAGTTTTATTTGAATTTTTAATTAACCATAGGGCTTAAACATTTTTTCCAAGTAGTTATGTCAACAAAAGAAAGGGATATTAAGGCAGATGACCTCAATTCACATCCTCTCTCTTCCACTTACTAGTTTGTGGCTCTGAGCAAATTACGTAGGTTTATTAAGCCTATAGGATAAAAATTATACTAACTTCCAAGTCATAAGTATTAAGGAATCTATGAGAAAGCTCTTTATATATGTTATGTAAAACATAGAACAACCATCATCAATAAATGCCTGAATGATGTAATGTTGAATGTCTTAGGGTGTGATGGATCCGAGACCTGAGTTCAACTTATGACTGGTCCTTACTATTGTAGTTGCTCATGACTGAGCACATCTTCTCTTTAGTAAACTGGTTATAGCAATTAAACCAATAGTTATGTCATAAAGATTAAATGAAAAATATGATTGCAGTATCTCGCACATATTTAGAAATACTAATAATTAAGGTTGATTTATCACCACATTTCAGGACATGTCTGGGTACTCAGCACTACCTCACAGGAGCATTACAAGATGGATATCTTCTATCAGATGAAGAAACTGAGGTATAGCTTTTGGGACCCCAAGAAATATTGTTAGTAAGTAAAGAGCTCAAAATAAGGCCCAGCACTGTCAGATTCTTTGATTGTTCTACTACACAATACTGTCTGTCACGTATTACTATTGATATTAGCAAGGCGATTACATAATTGAGTAAGGGGGTGGGGACAAAAATAATTTTTCCAGCTTCAGAAGAAAACTATCTACAAGAGAATAAGTGACCCAACCAGTTGAGGTTCCCTAAAGAATACATCTTATGAAGAGACAGCTTAAGATCAAAGAATAGTTCTGTTACGGCTTATACAAAGTAGAAATGCCTCACATTGATTTAATATACTGTCCTTATCAAGAACTTTCATGTATATTATTCTTTGAACCCCAGTTTGAAGAATGATTATAAGACAGCAGTCACCATAATGAAGAAAATTATTACTTCACAAGATAGGTCACATTAGACCATTACAGAATCCCTAGCAATTTACAATGCAATGATAAACTCAGTTTCTACTCACCACCTGCAGTTTTTTCTTATCTCTAATTGCATTACTATGGACAGCTTCAATTGCCATATGGTGCTTCCAAGCTAGTTCCTCCAAAGTCTTAGAATGGGCCTCATTTAATTGAGTCACCTCCCCTTCCAATCTATTTTGCAGGTTTTTCAGCTCCATTTCATAATATTCTTGCTGAGTTCTTTTTGCTTCATTTACCTTCTAAGATTAAAACAAATAACGATCAATAGTTGGCACCTGCTTTTTTTTTTATTACTGTTGTTATTTTCTAAATATTCTATAAATATGTCAACTTCAAAGAACTGAGTACGATGGGATCTACACTGTTAACATGAGAACAGATCACTGGTTTTCTGTGAAAGCGACAGGCTGGCACTGGCAAAATGAAATTTTTGTTGCTTTGTTTTTAAATTATGGTTTCTGGTTTCCATGTGCTTGGTGCACATTTTTGTGGAGTACAATAAGGTTTTCAAAAGCATATATTCAATGTAAAATAATGTCATCCCGGATAGACATGTAGTCATCTTCTTCAACATTAAATATTACATTATGTGATGCATATTTGACAATGCATTATTGAATATGCATCAGGTGTTTTTTTTTTCCCAATATGTTTTAAGAGTCCATACTTTTACTCCACTATGGATCATCATCCACTAGCCTCTTCCCCTTATTTATATGCATTCTTGTGTCCATTAAAATTTTTCTCCACCCCATCACTCACCCCAAACAGCTTCTGGTATCTACCACTACTCTGTCTATGCTTTTAACTCTTCCAGTTTTCACCACAGAGTACAGATCAAGATGAACATATTAAGGCAAAAAGTAAAAGTCACGTATGTTAGAACCAAATATGAGCACATCTGCAAGCTAAATAGGAAAAGGCATGTGAAAGTAGTACACAAAATAGCTTACCAATGAACCAACTCAAATGATAGGACTCAATACAATCTTGAGTGCCAAATATGTACCTTTAAAGCGTTCACAGCCTAATGGTGGGGGGAAAGTCAAGAGATAGTGGTAACATGTTTTTATAAGTTCTATGGAAGGGGTATCTATCACATGTTGTAAGAGTGTATAGGAAAGGAGCCCAACCTGGATGGTGTTAAAAGAAAAATAAACTAGTCAATTTAATAGAACAGAGTTTAATAGAGTAAATCTGAACACGATTTGAATTGGGCAATTGGTTTTGGACTTTTGGACAACTTTAGCCAGTCTTGTGGTTTACTCGGCCTTCTAAGTCAGAAAAATAGGAAAGTAAGATGTGCAGTAAAAGGAAAGTGTTGTATACAAAATGTAAGTGAGGGAGCGAGGTAGAGAAATTATTGGTCATATTTTGAAATTTGTTTGTATTAACCTAGTTTAGGGTGGGATGTTTGTGACTGACTCAAATCTAGTTGTAATTAGCTGTAACTTAGTAACTAGCTCAGAAAAACAGCTTAACATGTATGATTTTGGCTTATTTACAGGAATTAAAGTGTGCAGTAGAGTGGCTATTTTAAGCTAAAATAGTTTAACAATTTTTTTTGCTTTTTAAATATTTGAAAGATTGACTAAAACTTAGGGCATTGTGGGGTTTTTTGGTTACTTTTATAAATAACAGTTTTGTTTTTAGTATAGAAATTAGAAGTTTTTTTAGTCTCTAGTATAGAATTTACACATTACAGTATTATATAAGCCAAATATGATGTTATATAGTTCAAATGGGTCTTTTTCTTAGTTTTTATGGATTTGTCTGAAACAAGACTATTTAGTGTTTTTTTGTTTGTTTGTTTGTTTGAGAGATTTTCACTATAGGGCGCGTGCACTTGCCAGACAGAGTGAGACATAGAGACAGAAAGCAAGAAATCACCCCCCAGGAGGGATGGTCACGCCACAATCCCTTCTCCTCCATTCTCCTCTCAGGATCTTGTACATGCACGCACACACGCCTGGCGTGAGTTTTAAGCCACCGGGTCCAGGATGCGAACCGTGGTCGATTACGTGGGAGCCCAGCGACGTAGCCATTACGCTACTGCTGGTTCCCAAGACTATTTAGTGTTTGATGGATGGCTGTGTGTGAAGCATTTAAGACTTGAGAGGACAGAACATACTAGGAGGACTAATGTGATGACTAAGGTGTATTTTTTAATAAAAGTTTTTATGAAACAAACTGCAATGAATTTATACAGGTTAAGGTTTAGGTCACATAGTTAAATTTAACAGTATTTGAGTCTAGTTGTCTGGAGTGTAATGATAATTGAGGGCCATGGTTTTCTGTAAAATGGCTTAAAAAAAAGGTATTTATTTTTCGTTGTTAGTCTAGTACTATAATAACTTAGGGGCGTACTGAGAGAAATATACAGATTTAAAAAATTCTGAAAAACACAAGTCTGTCATTCATTATTTAGGATGCTTGTAAATTGACTATTAGTTGTATTTGTAAACATATTATTTGTTTTTTGAGAGACTTTAATATATTTGGTGGTTGAGTTTAAGGAAATAGTACTATTAGTTATTTTTTTAATGAAACATTTTGGTATTAAAATCAGGAAAGAAGTAGGTATAATGTTTAGTTTTGTTTAGTATTAAACACAAGCTTTTAATTTGAATAAAAGGATATTTAAAGTTGGATGATATTTTATTGTTTTGTTAAACTTGTATGTTAATTATTTATTTTTTGGAGAGTGGCTTTTATTTATTTAAAGCTTTAGGAGACTGGAAGTTCCACTTTAGATCCTACTTCTGACACCAAAACTGTTAAAAGGAAAATAAACTAGCAAATTTAACAGAATAAAGTTTTAACAGAGCAAATCTTAACACAATTTATAAATTGGGCAGTTGTCTTCCGGACAACTCTGGCCAGCCTCATGGTCAACTCGGCCTTTTACGTTGATAGAAAAGGAAAGTGAGGTGTGCAGTAAAAGGAAAGTGTCCTACACAAAATATAAGGGAGGGACTGAGGTAGAGAAATCATTGGTTACATTCTGAAGTTTGTCTGCATTAACATGATTTAAAAGGCGGAATGTCTGTGACTAACTGAAGCCTAGCTGCTATGATTGGCTGTAACTTAGTAACCAGTTCAGAAGAACAGTCTAATATGCACGATTTTGGCTTTTTCATAGGAATCAAAGTGAGGGAGTTCAGTGGCTGTTTAAAGTCAAAATAGTTTAATTTAACAACGGGGTGGGAAAATGTGTGTGTGGAGGTGGGGGTGGGAGGAGGGAAAAAGGAAGAGGAGAGAATGTGAAATACCAAAAGAAGAGAGACACTATAAATCAGTGAGTAGCAAGTACCACTGTAATATAAGATCAACCAAGTCTAGAAACTAGGAAGTCGTTGGGGCTGAGCTAAAGGACTCTGTGGAATGGTGGTTAAGAGAAGACTGCACCAGGGTAACAGTGAAATGTAAGTGGAAAAGAAGGAAGGAAAATAGATTTTCTCAATGTAGTAAGTTGTTGAGAGAGAGAGAGAGAGAGAATGAATGTCTGAAACTCACACCATAAAACTGTGGGTTTCTGAAATACTGGAATAAGTATTTCATAATTACTCTCCAAAATGTGTTTTATTTGTTTAATTGAGAAATCCAATATGAATTTTCAGCACCAGATGTTCATCATCCTTTCCAGTTTTACATAAATTCCCGAGGTATGTGTAAAATAATATGTCATTAAAAGGAAGACAAATATGATAAACTATAAATGTATGCACTGTTGAAATAAAAATTTATTTAGTTTCTGGCTTGAAAGAGGTTGAAATGCCCGAAACTTTTACATTATAGATTGTTATCCAATTATTTTGAATGTACACATGATATGGGACAGTCTAGTTTTATACCTTTCTTCAGAAAAGTAAAAACAAAAAACCAATATTTGAGTTATAAATGTATTGATGCTGTGTAGTAACACCCTTAATATCTCAAATCCAAAAAGAAGAAAACTGAACTTCTTTCCAGTGCATTCTATTACTTTTTACCTTCTCCAGTTCCAGAATCTGTTGCTTCTGTTCTTCATCCAGACTTTGAGTTCTGCTTTGCAAAAAAGCTCGTTCCTCTTCAAGCTGAGATAACTTCTCATTAGCCCTTGATTTTTCTAATTCTAGATCTTTAATTGTAACTTCCTGTGTCATTTGAGTGGCTTGAAGCATTCCAATATGACCTATCACCCAAAAAGAAAATTCTTTCAATTTAAAAATCTGCTTCATTTATAATATAAAACAGCTTACGTTCGATAACACAGTTTTACTTTATACATATGTGAAATAAGTGGTCTGTATGTACACACTTTTTTTGTTTTTTCTCACCATATAAAATGGAAATATTTACCATGGGAATACTTCGTACCCAAATTCAATAATTGAAATTAGAGAGTCCATTTTCAAATCACTGATGTTACTCCCTATATTTAGAATCATTTCACTTTTATTTAATTTTTATTTATTTATTTCTTTTTGGAGAGGTTTTTGTTATAGGGTGCATGCGCTGGCCAGAAAAGACAGAGAGAGAGAGAGAGAGACAGAAAGTGAGAAATCACCCCCCAGGGGGGATGGCCACACTGCAATCCCTTCTCTTCCATTCTCCTCTTGGGATCTTGGACTCGCAAGCACATACACCCGGCATGAGTTTAAGCCACCAGGTCTGGGACTCAAACCGCAGTCAACTACATGGGAGTTCAGCGACATAGCCATTATGCTAACTGCTGGTCCCTCACTTTTATTTTTTAAAGATTGCAACTTACACAAGTAGAAGTAGAAGCAACTCCTCAGGGGCTGCAAGGAAGTCTTCTGGGAGTAAAACAAGGCAAAGGAGGATATACTGACTAATACGATGGAGACAAAATGATAACCTACTCTTTCTATTCTCTTCTTTTTTTCAAACTCTAACATAAAGAGGAAGAAATAAGTATACAAAGAATGAAGATGGCAAACAGCAATTTGGCTGAAACAATTCATTATAACAAGAAGCAAGTAGATAAGGAACTAAGGTAGAGTAAGGGACAGCTAAGGACAGCAAGTTTATAGAAAAAAACAGTTAAAACAAAAACAAATAACAAAAATAGGGGATGTAGGCAGAGGAAAATGAGAAAAAGAGAGAGATAAAAACTGAGAGAAAAGGATCTCATACAAAGTAGGGTTTAAGGCATGGTTCTAAAATGCTCTGACCAGCAGTACTGGTATCACCTGGGAACTTTAGTTAGACATGCAGCTCCCTCCAGACTTGCTCAGTCAGAAACTCTGAGTGGGGACCAGCAGTTAGCATAATGGTTATGTCGCTGGACTCCCATGTAGTCGACCGTGGTTCGAGTCCCTGACCTAGTGACTTAAACTCACGCAGGGTGCATGTGCGTTCATCCCCAAGATCCCAAAAGGAGAAAGGAGGAGAAGAGATTGTGGCGTGGCCATCCCCCTTGGGGGGTGATTTCTCACTTTCTGTCTCTCTATCTCTCTGAGTCTTTCTGTTGAGCACATGTGCCCTATAGCTAAAACCTCTCCCCCGCCCCCATAAAAAAGAAAAAAAAAAAAAAAGAAACTCTGAGTGTGGGGCCCAACATCTGTGGTTGCGCAAACCTCAAACCTTCTGGGTGATTCCGATGCCTACCAAAGGTAGATAAAAACTGTATTGCTTTAGTAAAAGGGAGAAGGGATATCTGGGATTCTACTGGTGAGCCAAAGACAAGGTCCTCAAAGAACTCACTCAAATAGCTTCACTGGGCACACTAAACAAACAAAATAAAACTTCAGAACTGACATAGGTTTGCCCATCTCCTCTAGTAAGGGCAAGGAAATGTGCATATCAGGGACCAGCAGGTGGTGTAATAGTTACATTACTGGACTTCCATGTAATAGACCACAGTTCAAGTCCCCGGACCTAGTGGCTTAAAAATCAAACTAAGCATGTGTGTGTATGTGCCCAAAACCCCAAGAGGAGAATGGAGGAGAAGGGATTATGTTATGGCCATCCTCCCTGGAGGATGATTTCTTGCTTTCTGTTTCTCTGTCTCTTTGGTGAGAGTACCACCTATAGCAGACAAGTCTCTCTTAAAATAAGAAGAAAGAAATGCTCTTATCAGCCTCTCTAGAATGAACAATTCAGCTCTAGTATGTAAACAGATTGTTAATAACAAGCCCAATGAAATAACATGCTGCAATTCACATATAGTTCAACTAATTTAAATACTTTAAATGTATGTTTTTAAAGGATAAAGCCTTTTAGAAGCAGTGCTGCATTTTTCTTTTAGTGAATGATTTATTAATAACTTTGCTTAACTCTTATTTTTTCTATAAAACTATATTCCTAAAAATAAAGTATCATCATTTATCTTTTTAGGATTTTTTTTTAAGAGAGAGATTTTTGCTATAGGGCACATGTGCTCACTGGACAGACAGACAAGAGACAGAAAGCGAGAAATCATCCCCCTGGGGAATGGTCACACCACAATCCTTTCTCCTCTCAAGCTTCTGGGCAAGGACACACATGCGCCCAGTGTCAGTTTTAAGCTGCCGGGTCTAGGACTCAAATTTCAGTCAACTACATGGAAGTCCAGCGACATAACCACTACTTCATCGGCTAATCCTTCATTATTTATCTTACAATTAATTAGTAAAGACACTAGAATCATTTAACATAATTCAAGTCTAAATAACTTTAAAATGGGCCAGCTCTGAGGCCTGGTGGTTAAGGCAGACAGATCCCACATGGCCAATGGCATGGTTCAAGTCCAGGACTAGCAGCTTGAGAAACACACGGAGCACATATTTATGCGTGCTCAAAGTCCTGAAAGGAGGGAGAGATGGATGAGAAGTGATTGTGGCATGACATGACAAATTTTGTCTTGAATAAACACTTAAGTGTTGGTTTAAGTAGAGCATTATACCAAAAACCATGTGATCAAACATACTAGCTTTGAGGACGAGATCTGAGGCTTGCTGTTGTAAGCGTTCTCTGGCAGCTGCTAGCTCACTTTCTACTTCCTTGTGCTTGCTCAGTAAGGCCATTTCTCCCTCTTTGGCATCATCAAGCTGCTTTTGAAGAACCTAAGAAAGATTATAGATCTGTTATTAAGATGCAATAATAATATGATGCGAAACAACTCATTTTATTGTAAGCATCAGCTTTTTTTCTTACTCAGAAGTTATACTTTACTATACCTAGTTTTAAATCTGCAAATACTGGTGACGATTATAATTTGGTATTTCCATAAGTCTTACGACCAAATTAGAAAAAGGTTGTTCTACTTTTTATAATCTATTCTAATACTGCACAGACATGACAAACATAGACATGAAATTTTGAATGCCAATTAAATCATATTTGTAGAGTATTTGCTGTTTTTTCAGACTTGTGCCATACCTCTCTCTGCTAAACTTAGATTTATCAAGCATTCATTTTTTGTATTGTATCTAAACACCAATTAATGGACAGAACATTACTAATGAAAGAAAATAAAATAATCAAACCTTAACCCAACATTCTAACTCTCATAAACCACTTAAAGAAAATATTAATGTGTTAAATAAAATCTCTTCATAAATAATTAGCAAGGCTTTAAGCTTATCTTTTTGAGCCCTTAATATCTGAAATTCTGAATAAAAAAGAGCTTTCTTTGATTTTTTTTTTCCACGAAAGAAAGGCAAGAAAAAGCAAAATAAGAAAAAATAAAGTTTAATTGGTGAGAATGAAAAGTTGATCCTTAGGTAGCCAGAAGTGGAAAAAGAAAATTCGTATGTTGCATGGACTATTCTTTCCTTACCTGAACATTGTTCTCTGCTGTAGCAAGTGCCATCTGAAGCTTTTGGCATTTGTCAAGAAGGCTCCCAGCTTCGTCCTGTACCATCTGTAATTCTGTCTTTAATTTTCCAATGGTTTTTCGTAAAATTGCTTCTTGTCCCTGAAATTCTCTTCTAAGATCAGCTTCCTTTTCCTTGCTTGCCTGTAAGCTTTCTGCTGTAAAAAGCTGTGACCTCTTTAAATTATCAAGCTCACGTTCATAAAAGGACTGAGCTTTACTCAACTTGCCTTCATACTCCTCAATTAGTTTTTTCTGCTCAAGCCTTAGCTCCTCGAGTGTTTTGTTTAAGGCCTCTACCTCCATTCTGTGTAGTTCCTCTGCCTTCTCCTGCCCTTTATTTACAGAGGCACTGTGATCCTGCTGTGACTTCAACAATTCTTGGATCTCTCGTCTATGAGCATTTCGCAAATCTTCCAATGCCAATCTTTTGTCTTTTTCAAACTGTACTTGGAGTTGTCCGAAGCTCCGTAACCTTTCTTCAAATTTCCGTCTAATCTCTTCGACCTCTCTAGACATGGTTACTACACGCTGGACATGTTGGGCTTCTGCACAAAGTTGCATGTCCTCAACTCTGTGCTTATAGGCTTCAAATTCTGTCAAAGCCTGCTGCTTCATTTTTATGTGATCTTCTAATGATGCTTCTAAAACTTGAATCTTTCTCTTAAGATCCAATTCCTCTGTTACTTTGCTTTTATATTGCAATATCTTTTCTCTTGTTTCTGCAAGAATCTGTTGGATTTCTTCTTCATGTGCATCTTTGAGTGCTTGAATTGCAGATTCATGCTCATCATTTTTAGTGTTTAAAGCATATATTACCTGCATGGTTTTGAAGAAAGGAAAAGAAGTATGTAAACTTTTCTAACTTAAGATAATTGTTTCATTGGTTTAATTTTTTCCATGTGCCAAGTATTGGCTATGATAAATGTTAAATATTAAAACTTTATGAAATTATTTTCTCATACATTGATATGTTTAGTAAATTTCTATCTTAGGACAATCTTTTTTTTTGGTATGCATATAGTTTATTTTAGTATCTTAGTACAATCTTAAGATTTGTATTAGAAGGCTGTTTAGTTATGGTTTTAAAGCATCCAAAATTAAGAATGTTTGACAACAAATGAAACAGTGACGAGGACAGAAAGGAAGATGGCCCAGTCTAGCTTACTGGGGAGTGTGACAGACATTAGGAGGAAAAGCATCAGAGTAAGTGTCTGCCCCACACTAGTGTCCTAAAGATAAGAGGCAGGAAGGGGGCCAGCAGGTAGCATGGTGGTTAAAGTGTGGGATTCCCACTCGGCCCACAGCAATTTGAGTCCCAGATCTGGCGGCACTTTCTCACTTTCTCTCTCTCTTTTTCTGTGTGTGTCTCTCTCTCTGATGAGCATGTGTGCCCTGTAGCAAATTAAAATGATAATAATAATGGTAAGTCTTCCCCAAAGTCTCATTTGGCTCTTTCATACTATTTCTAAATATTTAAAATGTTGAAGTTTTTTTCCTAATTTGCCTTTAAAAAAAAAAAAACTCATCTTTTTCTCAATCAGGTTTCTTGTGGTCCCCTTTAAAAAATCCAATTATTGAGTTGTCAGAAAAGTCATGATGTATTTTTCTATGCAAAAATGCATCGTGACTTTTCTGACAACCCAATACAATCAGCCCTTTTTACCCATGTATTAAATGAACACCAGATTCAACCAACGACAGAGCAAAAATATTCAGAAAGAAATTTACAAATAAAAATATAGTACAAATTGTAAAAATACAACATAATAGTTGTTTACACACCATTTATACTATATTATATATTAAAAGTATCTAGAGATTATTTATATAGGAGGAAGTGCATAGATTATATGCAATTACTACACCATTTTATATAAAGGACTTAAACATCCAGGGATTTTGCTATATGAGACAAGTCCTTGAACCAATCACCTTTGGACACCCAGTGACAACTGTAATACTTTTCTGCTGATATAACAAATGTTGTAGTATGACTCACTACCTAATCATCCTTCTTTTTCCAAGCAAGCTTACCTCCTATGGTCAGATTCTTTTGGGTCCAGGTCTATATTTTATTTCAGTCTTCAGTGGTTTTTAAAAAACTTTTTTTGGATATTTAGATTTTTATTATCTTTTATCTTTGTTATACTTTTAAATCAACATATAATAGTTGTACATATTCATGGGGTATATTGTAGTTTTTCAATATATCAATATATATAATAGAATCAGGGAATAAACATATCCAGCTGCCTAAAGCATTTATCATTATTTTGTGTTGTGGATATCCTTTTTTCTAGCTACTTCAAAATACATGTTGAATTATCACTAACCATAGTTGCTCAACAGTACTCTAGAACTCACTCCATGTATTATCTTGAATTATTGTATGGGTTAACAAAGCGCTCCCTATTCTCTCCTCCCTCTTCCCCTATGCAGCTTTTGGTCTCCAACATTTCATTCACCACTTTTGTGTGATCAGATCTTTCAGCTTCCACTAATGAATGAGAACATATAGTATTTATCTTTCATTGTTCACTGTATCTCACTCAGCATTATTTCCTCCAGGTTCATCCACAGTGTGGCAAATGACAGTTTTGCCCTTTGTTATAGCTGAACAGTATACTACTGTGTATTTACATCACAATTTCTTTTTCCATTCATCAGTTGTTAGACACATAAGTTGACCCCATGCCTTAGCTATTGTGGATCGGGCTATGATAAATATGGGAATGCAAATATTTCTTCAACCTATCGATTTCCTTTCCTTTGGGTATATACCCAGTAGTAGGATTACTGGATCATAAGGTATTTCTATTTTAGTCTTTTGAGTAACCTTCATATTGTTTTCTATAGTGACTGTACTAATTTACATTCCTACCAATAGTGATGAGAACTTCTTTTTCTCTACAATGTCATCAACAATTTTTGTTCTTTGTTTCTTAATAATAGCCATTCTATCTGCGGTAAGGTGCTAACTCCTTGTGGTTTTAATTTGAATATCCCTGATGATTAGTGATGTAGAACATTTTTTTCATTTACATTTTGGCTATTAGCATATCTTCTTTCAAGAACAGTCTGATCAGATTGGTTGTACATTATGAAATCAGAATATTTGTGTTTCTGTGGATGAGATGTTTGAGTTCCTTGTATAATCTGGATGTTATTCTCTTGATGGATGACTTACATTTTCTCCCATTCTGTAGGTTGTTGTTCCCTTCTGTTAAAGCACATAGACCTGAGAAAGCCTCCATATTCCTGCTTTAGCTTCCGTAAGCAAATTGTGACCTCACTTGGAAAACTACTTCCTTAGTAAGTTGCTACATTACAACCAATCACAGCAGTCAATCATAGATAACTGCCTTTTAAACTGTCTTAATGCAGACAAACTTCAAAATGTAGTTAATCCAATTATTTCTCTACATCATTTTCCCACTTCCATTTTATATGTCACTTTCCTGTTTCTACATATATCACTTTCCCTGTCTGGACCATAAATATGCTTGGAAGCCATTCTGAGCTCCCTGATTCAAATCACTCAATTAAACACTACTAAATTAAACTGTCTGAAGGTTTTATTTTAACATCTATATTGGTTATTTCCTTTGCTGTGCAGAGCTTTTTAATTTGATGAAATCCTATTTGTCTATATTTGTTGTGTTGCTCATAGTTTTGAGGACTTAGTTTAAAACTCCTTTCCTAGACCAATGTTCTAAAGCATTTCCCCTATATTTTCTTTCAATAATTTCATAGTTTTAGGTCATACATTTAAATCTTTGGTCCATTTTGAGTTAATTTTTCTATATGGTGAGAGACAGGGGTCCATTTTCTTTCTTCTGAACAGGTACATACAATTTCCACAGCACCACTTCTTGAAGAGACTGTCCTTGTCCAGGGAATTTTCTTGGCAGCTATATTTAAAATCAGCAGGCTATGTATTTGCGGTTTTGTTTCTGGGTTACCTATCTATTCCATTGCTCTACTGATATGGAGAGACCAAGAATTCATGAATAGCTCTAGGCTGACAGCTGCCTGAAGTTTCTGCCCCCACCCCCAGCGAACTTACTGCCCCTCTCCAGAGCCACTGGGTAACCTGAAACCTTGAATAGGTTAGACTTCCTGCTTCTCCACCACCTCCATTTTAGGGCAGATTCTGAGCCCCTTCCCCATTCCTAATATCCTGAGACCTTTCCCCTACCCACTTCCCCCATAAAAGGCCCCCCAACTGGGGGCCAGAGATTCATAGTGTTAACTCCTCCATATCCACCAGTGTTAAAAACAGTTCTCCTTATCTCTCCAAGTGCTGTTTTTCATTTCTCAGCATCTGATTTTCTGCAACATTTGGTGCACTGACCAAGAAACAAAATCAGAATGGCCCTTTGACTCACAGATCTCAGGGTGTTTCCCTCAGGGACAGGCGCTATGGTGTGGAGAGATAGGCACACCTTCATCTCGTTTGATGTGATCCCTCAGCTGGGATGCTCACTCTGAGGCTGAGCATTCCTGGATTACTGGAGTCTGATTGGAGAGAAGGAGTAACTTCTGGACCCTGATGAATCAACGTTGGTTGACTCTGGTAATCTGGTAAGCCCCCAGGGATCTGTAGAGCCCTATTTAGACCTACTCAAATAGAGTAGTGGATGAGACATGATCACTCTCCTTCGGTCACTGAACTGACAGGGCTCATCTGGTAATTGGCTGGTGTGGGGAGGGAATGTATAATCTCTGAATGAATGTGAGTGTTTGTGATGAGTGAATGTGTTTGTGGCTCCACGGCTTCTCACTACAGAGCATGAATGGATCTGTTACTGTGTTTCCGTGGTAATTCCTTAAAGGCTAAATGGCAAAATTGGCACTGGAAGGCCCAGTCCCTCTCTATGTGTTCAATCCAGTGGAAGTTCTATATCCGATTGCTTATTACCAAGAAATGACACAAAGCCTGTGAGGCACGGCCAGACGGATGACTGATTGGTCCCCTCTGGGGGGCACCTACCCTTCGTCTGTTAAGACACCATTCCTGGGACACAGAGGCCAATGGGAGGGCTTTCCCTGTAGAGGCAGAGTAGTGAATGTCAGGTCACCAGTTCTGTCCCCAAAAGCTGGGACAGGAGTTCCTTATGACTGTGGCACCGAACATCCTCCCAGAGCTTGCCTTAACCTTTCTGCAAAGACTTCTACTGCAAAGCAACATTTGTTCTCTGTGCCTGGGAAAGGAGAGGGCAGGCATTCATCACCTACTACCTAGATAGTCTTCCCCCTTGAATCACCTCGATGGATTTCCATACTTTCGTGCTCCTCCAAGCTATTTGCCACCTACCTCAGAGATACCAAAATCTGGTGCCAAGGTATCCACTGTTGAAGTACCAAGAGGCTAGACCCCAGAGAGAGACTGCCACAATCTATCTGATCACAGCCCTCAGCCAAGGCCCTCCCAAAGACTTTAACACCCTAACTGTATATGTTACTTGGCCATTCCGGTGGCAGTCCCAAAAGACTGCTCAACTCTTGAGCCTCTGGGCCAAACCCCAATCCCAGAAGCCCTTGTCTCTCCAAAATCTCATTGTCACTTACTTCCTCCAGCCTGTGATCTCCTGAGCCCTCTAGGAAGCACAGGTCTTTGATATCTGGAGAGATCAATGACATTTGGGCTATACCCCCCAGCACTGCCATGTGAAAATGACAATCCAAGTCATCCAAGCCGATGGTGCTGGATTATATGACAGGGAATTTCAACACAGCCTTCTCAGGTGTCTAAGGGGTCAAAATGAAACTGGAAAAGCTGAGAGCTTTTTGTAAGGTTGAATGGCCCTTCGGGATGGCCACCAGAAGGAACTTTACATCTCCCTACCATGTGGGCTATGTACAATGTAGTTACTGGCACCCCAGGCCATCCCGACCAATTTCCTTATGCTGACTCCTGGCTATGGATAGCCCAATTCACCCACTATGTGTACAATTCTACAAAAGAAGGTAAAAACCAATGCACTATTTTTGCTGCTCATGTTATGCCCCTGTGCCTGACTCTGACCAAAAGAAACCCATGGTTCCAATCCTGCAGGGCCTGCCCAGAAGAGGAGCCACTAGCAGCTCCACTTCCTTATGTCCTGGCTGAGCCATAATTGAAACCGTGCATCCATTTGTTTCCCCAAGGCCTAAAGACCAGCATGAGGAGCCAACACCAATTTAGTGGGGAGGTCACAAGCCATCCAGAATCCCATGCCCAGATTCTGCCTCACCCTCCATCACCTGATGAGCCACTGCAGCCCAGGGAAACCCCACTCTTCAGAGGCCCCTCTGGGAGACCTGAGGACCCTCCCAGATAGGCATAGATGGGGCTATTATGGAAGGCAGAGCAACTCCCTACTACTAGCCCTTCACCACTACTGATCTCCTTAATTGTAAACACCACATCCCCTCCTACTCAGAACAGCCCCAGGCAATGATAGATCTCATGGAATCTATACTCCAAACACACCAGCCCACCTGGGATGACTGTCGGCAACTACTTCTCACCCTATTTAGCACAGAGGAGCACTACAGAGTCCTTGTGGCAGCAAAGAAATGGTTACAAGCACATACCCCAACAACATGGTAGACCCCAAGGTTTGGGCCAGAACTGCTTTTTTGAATGAAAAGCCTGACTGGAATTTCAATACTGAGGGTGACCACACCCATCTCAGCAGATATCCAGAGGTATTCCTGCAGGGAATAAAAGCCAATGCAAAGAAACCTACTAACATGGCAAAAATTACAGAAATAACTCAGAAGACAGATGAACCGCTAGGGCAGTCTTATGAGAGGCTCTGTGAGGCATACCGGATCTATACTCCTTTTGATCTGGAGAGCTCTGAAAGCCAGCAAATGATTAATGCTGCCTTTGTTGCCTAACCAGCCCCTGACATCTCTAGAAAACTCCTAAAGCAGGAAGCTTTGATGGGATGAATGCCACCCAGCTCCTGGAGATTGCTAATGAAGTCTTCATGAACCAAGACCAAGAGGAAAGGAAGCAGATTGGTGGATGAAGCAAAAGCCCTGTTGGCCTTAGACAACCAGATGCCCCATCTGGTCCAAGAGGGGAGGCAAAAACTGACTGTCCAGGCTTAGATCAACCTAGTGTGTGTACTGCAAAGATGATGATGCTGGAAAAGTGAATGCCCCAAGTAGAAGGCAATCCAAGAAAGAACACCCAGAAGCACACCAGGAGCCACCAAGACTTTCCACCCAGAGCCCTCAAGAGACCTCTTAGCCATCATAGAATGAGAATAGGACCTACCAGGTTCCATGATCCTAGGCCCCAAGGAGTCCTTGGTATTGTCAAGGTAGGGGGCCAACCAATAAAATTTATGGGAGATACTGGCGCTGAACTCTCTCCATTGTGCCCCAGCCTCTTGTCTCCCCCATCAGGCCAAAAAGCTCCTACCATGGGAGCCATTGGAAACACCAAGACCTGAACCTTCTTGCAGGCAAGAAGCTGCCAATTAGGGGAAACTTGGCTTCCCATAAGTTCTTATACTTGCCTGACTTCCCAGTCCCATTGTTAGGAAGGGACCTATTGACTAAACTTAAGAGTGCAAATCAGCTTTGACTTATCAGACTCAGCTGCTTTAACCATCAGCCTTGCCAAAATCCTAACGGTAACAATGCCTCAGGAAGAGGAATGATGAATGTTCACCCCTGAGGGACCCAGCGAAGATGATGAGGTACTTTTCTTTTCTTCACTTGTTAGAGACTTTCCTGCAGTCTGAGATGAAGGGATCCCACCTGGGATGGCAATTAACCAACTGCCTGTAGTGGTTGAACTGATACCTCAGGCGCAGCCCATGTGCCTTCAACAGTACCAAATAGACCAAGATGCTAGGCTGGCCATAAAGAAGCACATCAACTGACTCAGGGAAGCTGGAATCCTGGTTGAATGTCAGTCTCCCTTTCCCCCATGAAGAACAGAACCTCTGGAAACTATTGACCAATCCAGGACTTGCAAGCTGTGAACGCCTCCATGGTGTCCTTACATCCCCCTGTACCCAATCCATATACTTTGCTGAGTGCTCTCCTCACAGAGTCTGAATGGTTCACTTGTCTGGATCTCAAGGACACTTTATTCTGCCTTGATTAGCAGTCATCAGCCAATGGATATTTGCCTTTGAATGGGAAGACAGACACCCAAAAGAAAACTCAGCTCTCATTGACTCAGGTCCTCCAAGAGTACAAGAATTTCCTGACCTTGTTTCGGGAAGCACTTGCTACTGACTTAGAAAATTTTCCAAACCAAGAGACTGGGAGAACTCTACTCCAATATATTGATGACTTTCTGCTTGCTGGAGTGATCCTAGAAAATTGCTGGAAGGGAACTCAAGAGCTGCTCCAGCTTCTGTCCCAGGCTGAGAACAAGGTCTCCATGAAGGAAGCCCAAATCTACTGTACCTGGGCACGATTCTTAGGATTCATTTTGATTAAAGGACACTGTGCTCTTGGGCATGAATGAATGTAGGTGGTGTGTGGACTGCCTCAGCCCATGAAACAGAAGCAACTATGTGAATTCCTGGGAGCCACAGGATTCTGTGAAATTTGGATCTTAGGTTTTGCTGAAAAGGCTAAGTCACTGTATGAACTATAAAAAGGCCAAGAAGAAGCTCCCTTCAAATGGTGACCCCTCCAAGAGCAGGATTTCCAGAATCTTACATCAAGTCTCAGGAAAGCCCCAGCTTTGGGACTACCAGACATCACCTAAGAATTAAACCTGTTTACATATGAAAAAAAAAGATGACAGCCCTAGGAGTTCTGACTCAGCCTGTTGGACCTTGGGAGAGACCCACTAACTACCTGTTTAAAAAATTAGATCCAGTGGCATCTGGATGGTCTCCTTGCTTACGAGTCCTTGCTGCCACTGTTGAATTGATTAATGAGACAAGTTAAACTTAGGCCAAGTTATCAATGCCAGGGTCCCTCATTTGGTGACCACCTTGATGAAAACCAGGGGATATAAATGGCTAGCCAGCTCTAGGATGGCCCACTACCAGGGCTTATTGATTGGAAATCCCCAAATTAGACTCCAGACTCTACATACCTTCAACTCTGCTAGCTTCCTCCCAGTCACACTGGGGCCTCCTGACCACAATTGTGCAGAGGTCCTCAGTGAAGTCTTTTCTGGATGTCCTGATCTTGTAGACACACTGCTGAAGGCCCCCAGCCTCACCCTCTTTACTGATAGTAGGAGCTACATGAAGGATGGAATTCGATATGCTGGCTATGACATTACCTCTCAACACACAGAGATTGAGGCTGGGGCACTACCGCAAGGATTGTCAGCTCAGTGGGCTGAACTCTGGGCATTAATCCAAGGCCTAAGATTGGTGGTTGGTAAGAGGGTAAATATCTACGTGGGCTCACGATATGATTTTGCTACCCTACCATGTTCATGGAGCATTATACAGAGAGAAAGACTCCTCTCGTCAGAAGGGAAGAGTTAAAAGCAAAAGGAAATCTGCCAATTATTAGAAGCAATCTGGGAGTCAAAGAGAGGGGCAATCATCTGTTATAGAGGACACCAGAGCAAGGGAGACTCCATCACCCTGGGATACCAGTTGGCAGACCAGACAGCCAAGGGTGCCACTAGCTGAACCCTGACTGCTATAACCAACATGTGAACACTCAAAAGCCTTCCAAAAGTCCCACTTACACCTCCAATGAACATCACTGAGCAAAGTCAGAGGGAGCAACCCTGGAAGAAGATGGATGGTGGAGATTGCCAGATAAAAGAATATACATAACTCAGTCCCTGGGATACTCATTGGTAAAGCAGCACCACAAGTTGACTCACTGAGGGAAAGATTAACCTAGAGAACATGCTAGGCTGATACTGTTTTTGAGCCGCCTACTGTCATTGTATGCAACTGTGAGCACGCAATCCAAGACCTGTGCCAGAAATAAATCCACCCAGGGGCCAACTCGGTTGGCTGGAATACAAGCCACTGGGACAACTCCCCTGGAATTACTGGAGGCAGACTTCTCAGATGTATGACCATGCCGGGGCTATAAATATTTACTAGTCCTGGTATGTACTTACTCAGGTTGGGTGGAAGTCTTCTCTACGCAAACTAAAAAGGCCAGAGGAGTCATCTGAGCCCTTCTGAAGGAAATTATACCTCAGTTTGGGCTTCCTCTTATGATCAAATCAGACCATGGCCCTGCTTTTGTGGCAGGACTTATGCAGGGGGTGTTAAAGGCCTTGGGCATAAAATGGAAGCTTCACACTGCTTACTGACCTCAGAGTTCTGGAAGAGTTTATGAATGAATAATATACTCAAGTCGACTGAGTATATTATACCCTGGCTAAGCTCTCTCAAGACACTGGACACCCTGAGTGGATGTCCTCCCACTGGCCCTGCTCTGAGTTCAATGTACACCCCAAGAACAAGTTTATTGCCCTTATGAGATTCTATTTGGCAAGCCACCCCATTTAGTCACCCAAACTCAAACAGCTGATGTCCATCAGCTGGGCAAGGCAGTCCTGACCCAGGATCTAGTGGCTTTGGGAAAGACTTTAAAGAAAGTAACTTGTGTCACCTTAGAAAGAACACCCATTTCCCTCGGAAACTGGGAATGCATACGGAGACCGGGGATCTTGTGTGGGTTAAAAATTAGAAAAAAGAATCACTACAACCCATCTGGTTGGGGCCATATGTTGTTGTGCTCATTACTCCTACTGCAGTTACAGTTGCAGGGAAAGCCTAGTGGATTCGTCACATGTGAATGAAGCAAGCCGCAGCATCAGAGGACACCAGAACCTCGACTATAAAAAAACCACCATGAGCAGCTAAGATAACCTTCTAGAGGACCAAGACCTGACATCAAGACTACAGCCCTGCTGCAGCCACTCCTGAGCTGGCTATTCTATGGACAGTGGAAGTTTGAGGAGTCTACAGTTCTGCCTTAGTTACTACAGAAGCTAGCCAATCTATGCATGGCAGAAGCTTGAGGACAGCAACAGATGATGCCCCCACAATACCCATATAATTTCCTCTCCATTGGTCTGACAACGGTGGCCCCAAGGGACTGAAAGTTATGGGAAAAACTTTTGCTAGCAATAATATACCTCCTGGTAGTAGGGACTGTGATAGGCCTAAGACGCCTGGGTTAACTAACCAGAGGCATTTTTGTTGGGATTCTTTTCCTAATACTGATTTTGCTTTAATGATACTCCTGTCTCTGGCCCTTGCTCTTTTATCGAGCCTGACAGGTGCCTACCTCCCTTGCTTCAAATGGTGCAAACCATCCAGCAAGCCACTATCCAGCTGTGACTGGACAACTACCTACCAATGACAGCCCATCTGCCTGGGATTTACAATCTTATAGTCATTCCAGGGCTCCCAAGCCAGCTGGCATTCATGCACCAAGGGTGGGGCTACAAGTCTTGCCTTGACTTGGTCACCCTCCAAAAGTGCCAGGATGATGGAACAACTTATTTTGTAGGTAAGAGCACAGGGATCCATGATTGTTACAATTGTTCCCTCTCCCGCCCACAAGGAAATGGATCTGCTACACAGGTCTCAGACACTATGGGCTCCCAGATGAAAGAAGTAAATGTCCTACAGAGACTCAGGCTGCCATCCAGAATGCAGTAAGAAGGCTTAAGTCTAAGGCTCCCCAAGTTCAGTTGAGGCTCCCTACACCTTGGAGGGACCCCAAGCTTGATCCAAGAGTAATTATGCCCATTAATATAACCCACGCTCTCCTGTATCAGACACAACCTCAGGGCCCGTTTGTTGGCTTTGCATCCGATTAACTTTTCCCTGCATATATCCCATTCTGACCTACCCTACAAATGACAGTCCACTTGTTAATCTGACCTCTGCAAGGGAAGGACCAATCTCCCAAGTGGGCCTCTCCTCCAAGCCGCAGAGCTGATTTACAAATCAAGGTTCCATTGAAGTAGGTAATATGATCTGCCACAGCACATATCCAGAAAACGGGACCACGGTTTGTTCCCAATACTTGGGGTTCCACCTCGTATGCAGGCCCTATGTTTACCAGTGCTTCCTAGCACGCTGGGTCCAGGATCTGTACCTGGGCAATTATCACCCGCCAAGTGGACATTCTATGGAGAAATGAGACTGTTGATGTCCCCTGGTAGTACATGCTAGAGTTGGGAAAGCGATGCAATTCATTCCCCTCCTAGTGGGGCTGGGGATTGCTGCTGGGGTTGGGACCAGGACTGGAGGGATGGCATCTTCCACTGCTTACTACCAGCAGCTGTCCACTGCCCTGGCAGATGGATACCAACAGGTAGCGGATATTATTGAGACTCTACAAGTCTAGCTAGACTCCTTGGCTGATGTGGTCCTATAGAACCGGAGGGGATTAGTCTCCTGACTGCCAAAAAGGGTGGAATCTGTTTATTTCTGGAAGAGGAATGTTGCTTCTATGCCAACAAATTAGGTGTGGTCCAGGACATGGCCAAGCAGCTTAAAGATTTGGTTTCCAAACAGTGACAAGTGACAGGTGACTCCTGGGAAGGCTGGAATGGGCTCTGGACATGGGCCCCATGGCTACTACCTCTCCTGGGGCCCCTGGCAGTTATTCTTTTAGCACGGATGTTGGATCATATGTCTATAATGTGAAAAAGCAATTCATAACCTCCTGCCTTGAAGCTGTCAAGTATCAACTACTTGTTGCTACCCTGGGAAGCTGTTTACCACATCCCTGTTAATCGACCCTCCCTGAGTATAGTTGAGGAGGCTCAAGGAATGATATCGAGAGACCCTGAATTCATGAATACTCAGGGCTGATAGCTGCCTGAAGTTTCTGCACTGCCCCCCCACCCCTGCCCCTGCAAACTTCCTGCCCCTCTCCAGAGCCACAGGGTAACCTGAAACCTTGAATAGGTTGGACTTCCTGCTTCTCTGCCATTTCCATTTTAGGGCAGATTTTGAGCCCCTTCCCCATTCCTAAGTCTTGAGGCTTCCCCCTCCCCAATTCTCCCATAAAAGACTGTCCAACCCCCCAGTTGGGGGCAGAGAATCAGTGTGTTAACTCCTTCATGCCCACCCATGGAATAAATAGTTCTCCTTATCTCTCCAAGTGCTGTTTTTCCTTTCTCGGCATCTGGTTTTCTGCAACATTGTGTGTCCATTTTTGTCCCAATATCATGCACTAATTGGTTACTACAGATTTATAGGACATTTTAAAAATCAGGTAGTGTGATGCCTCCAACATTATGCATTTTGCACAGGACTGCTTTGGCTATTTGGGCTCTTTTGCGATTGCATCTAAATTTTATAACTGTATTTCTATTTCTTTGAAGAATGCCTTTGGTTTGGACAGAGATTGCTTGAATCTATAGATCCCTTTTGGTGGTATTGAAATTTTACCAATATTTAATCTTTCAATCCACGAATATTAGATGATTTTCCATCTCTTTGTAGCTTCTTCCATTTCTTTCATCAGTGTTACAAAGTTTTTGTTGCAGAGATGTTTTACCTTCTTGATTAAATTTATTTCTAGGCATTTTCTTGGTAGTTATTATAAATGTGATTGCTTTCTTGATTTCTCCTACAGCTAGTTCATTATTGGTTGCAAGAATACTGTTGATTTTTGTGGAGGAGTCCGACCCGGTGAGGCCCCAGGATCTGTCTGAGCCCCCTGACCTTTGAGCTCCGCTTCCAATCGGATCAACACGTTGGCAAGGCTACTGTTGTGCACCCCCGACCTTGGAACAAAGCTTGGGTCAATTAGCATGTCAGCAAGGCTGTTTGCTATTTGCTCCAGAAACTGGCAGCCTTACTGGGAAGCGAACCCCCTCTGGCTCCCCAATATACTACTATAAAAGAATTACATAGCTCTCCTATACATCCTGAGTGTACGATAAAATCTTCCAGGAAGTCCCCCAACCGCTCCCCTTTGCTCTGATCACTTACTATTAATTACAATGCTTTATCTCCATGGTCACAATAGAGGGTGGGCTGAAGTTCTTTCTAGGCAGAAGTAATCTTGACCTTTGGAAGGCCCTTTAAAAATACATCCTTTCTTTACCTAAAATAAGATTAGGCCAAAACTGGTCCAGGACACCTCCGCCCTCTCCAAGTGAAATAGATAAATATATTAGGATTCCTCAAATTAAGTTTTATATCCCTACAAAACTGTATAAGTATCATTCTTTATTAAGATCCATAAAAACTAATATCTATTCTTGAGATTTTCTTTTCTCAGCACCATTCCCAGTAATCACAAGATGGCTGCTGCACCGCATCAGCTGATAATCATCTCTGCTTACCGGAACCGCTTTCCCGAAACTGCATTCCATGGAGACCCACCTACAATTGAGGAACTGCACTAGACCCACCTTTAATCCACCCCTGAATAGAATCTATGTTCTTTATTGTTAAAAGACTTTATGAGCTGATAATTGAAACACGTAGCCCCTATCCCATTTACTTGTATGTAACACATTTTCAATAAAAACGCACAATAATTCCTAGCAGTTGTCACTCCTCAGAGAGCGATCTTTGAGGGGTGTCCGGCATAGGACGTACATGAGAAAGCATCGAGGACTCTGTCTTCTGTTTACCTTCGCCGCCTTCGTCGAGATAACCCACCCATGCCGAGGCTGGACCCCGGCATTTTTGTATGCTCCAACTTAACTGAATTCATTCTTCTGCAAACAAGGACATTTGACTTCTTTCTTTCCAATGGATGTGTTAATTCCTTCTGCTAATTGTTTTAACTAAGACTTCCAGTACTATGTCAAGTAGGATTGAAGAAATGGACATCTTTGTTTTGTTCCAGTTCTTAGAGAAAATCTTTTCAACTCTTCCCCACTTGTGCTTGCCTCTTTTCCCCATTTTACACAGGGAATCTTTTTCAATTCCTTCATTTTTAGTGAGGTAGGAGGTAGGAGACAGGAATCCTAAAAATATAGTTAGGGTATGGCCCCAGAATGGAATTGCAAACTGGGTAAGTTTTGACATGGAAACAAAGCAGCTTTGCTGCTTGCTCTTTGAGAGACCTCTTGCAGGAGTGATCACTGACTGATCTAGGCAGCATGACCTAGACCTAAATGAAAAGTGTTTTCCAGGCCCCACATTCCTGGAAGAGGATAGAATAATGGTTTTCATGGCCCAAAGCTTCTAGACAAAGAATCTCCTGACCTTTTACCCACTCCAAAATTAGAAGAATAACTGGACCCATCCAGCATGTGCCCCTCTCCACCAGGAGGGGAATGCATGCATAAGCCTCACTTAGAACAAGTCTGCACAAAGCCCTTCCTGACCCCCCAAAAAATCCCTTGCCACAGTTCTTCCTTGGCAATGTATTTTTAGGAACCCCTCTCTTCTTTGGAGCTCTGTTTTTCTTTCTCTCTCCTTTAATAAACTCTCCTACTCTTCTGTGTCCATGACTCAGAATTCTTCCTGAGCGTGGGACAAGAACCCATGTCTCACTGCAAGTGTGGGATCAATAACACCTGTGCCCCATGTTCCTGCATCATTAGTCAATGTATGTCTTTACAGATGAGATAAGTTTCTTATAAGTAGTATATAGTGGGTTATTATATTTTATCCTGTCAGTTAGTCTGTATTTTCTGAACACTTTTTATATTTACACTCGAGGTTATTATTGATAGGTGAGGACCTACTCCTGTCATTTTGTTTGTTTTGTGTTTTATTCCTGTCTTCTATTATTATCTTTCCAGTTTGGTGGTTTTCCATAATGATAAAGTTTTATTCTTTTCTCTTTCTTATTTGTGTGATTATTCTACTGGTGAACTTTGTATCTATGTGTTAAATCAAACTATTTTGTCCTAAAATAGCTGCTGTACTCCCACACTTTGATTCCTATGGATAAGCCGAAGTCATATATTAGGCTGTTTTTCTGAGTTCATTGTTAGTTTACAACCAATCACAACAGCGAGGCTGCAGTCAGTCACAGGCATCCCACCTTTTAAATCGTGTTAATGGAGACAAACTTCAGAACATAACCAATGATTTCTCTACCTCACTTCCTCATTTATGTTTTGTTTTTTTTTTTTTTTTGAGAGATTTTCACTGTAGGGTGCGTGCGCTCGCCAGACAGACAGAGAGAGACATGGAGACAGAAAGCGAGAAATCACCCCCCAAGGGGGTTGGTCACGCCGCAATCCCTTCTCCTCCATTCTCCTCTCGGGATCTTGGGCACGCACGCACACGCGCCCGGCGTGAGTTTTAAGCCACCGGGTCCGGGACACGAACCGCGGTCGACTACGTGGGAGTCCAGCGACATAGCCATTACGCTAACTGCTGGTTCCCTCATTTATGTTTTTTTGTACAACACTTTCCTGTTCCATCAATTTAAATGCCAAGTTGACCATGAGGTTGGCCAGAGTTGTCTGGAACTCTGGAGACAACTGCCCAATTTAAATCATGTTAAGATTTGCTCTATTGAGACCTGCAGTTGGCATAATGGATACGTTGCTGGACTCCCATGTAGTTGACTGTGGTTTGAGTCCCGGACCCGGTGGCTTAAAACTCACGCCGGGCGCGTGTGCGTGCGTGCCCAAGATCCCGAGAGGAGAATGGAGGAAAGGGGACTGCAGTGTGGCCATCCCCACTGGGGGATGATTTCTTGCTTTCTGTCTCTTTGTCTCTCTCTGTGTATTTCTAGCAAGTGCACGCACTCTATTTAAAAACAAAACAAACAAAAAAAACCCTCTCCCTCCAAAAATATTTATAAATAAATAAATAAATAAATAAATAAAAAGATTTGCTCTACTAAAACTCTACTCTATTAAATTGGCTGGTTTATTTTTCTTTTAACATATATATATTTACATGATGGTATTTATTTCCCTTTCACTTCCAGATATAAGACTCCTATAACTATTTTAACTGTATGAGGAGTATGTGCATTTGTTGGAGTGAGAGACAGACAAAATACCCCCAAAATGGGGCATGGTCCTACCATAATACCTTCTCCCATTTTTTCATTCTGCCAGGATGGAGAGCATACATGCACATGTGCCTGGCTTATTTCTCAAATAACTGTAGCCAGGATTCAAACCATGGTTGGCCATGTGGGATTTGACTCCCTTAACCACAGGCTATGGAGCCAGGCCCTTTAAGTATTTCTTGAAAGCCAGTCTAGTAGTGATGAATTCTCTATTTTTGCTTGTCTGAGTTGTTTTTTTTGTTTGTTTTTTGTTTTCAGAAGTTTTTGCTATAGGGCATGTGTGCTCTCCAGAAAAACAGAGAGAAACAGAGAGATAGAAAGTGAGAAATCACCCCCCGGGGGGATGGTCATGCTGCAATCCCTTCTCTTCCATTCTCCTCTTGGGATCTTGGGCACCCACACACACATGCCCAGTGTGAGTTTAAGGCACCGGGGCTGGGACTTGAACCACTGTTGACTACATGGGAGTACAGTCACATAGCCATTACACCAACTGCTGGTCCTGCTTGTCTGAGATTTTATTTCTCCTTCAATTATGGAGAAGAGCTTTGCTAGATATAGTATTCTCGGCTGAAGGTTTTTTCTTTTACTGTTTAAAATATATTCTCCCATGGTCTCCTGACCTTTAAGGTTGCTGGTGAGATGTTTATTGTTAGTCTGATGGGGGTTCTTTTATAGGTAAATGATACTTTTCTCTGGCTATTTTTAGGATTCTTTATCTTTGATTTTTTTTTTTTTTAAATATACCAGAGGGCACATGTGGTTGCCAGGGACAGAGAGCAAAACAATGAGAGAGGAAGAAAGAACCCCTCATAGGGAATGGTTATGCTGAAATCCTATCTATTCCATTTTTCTATTCCATTGAGATTAGGATATGAACACACACATTCCCGGTGTATTTTTCAAGCCACCAGTTCTAAGACTTGAACTATGTGATTGGCCATGTGGGATCCACTGCCTATAATCACCATGCCATGAGCTGGCCCTCTCTTTGATTTTTGACTGTGTGACTATAATGTGCCTTAGAGAGGATTTTCTTTGAGTTGAAACTATTTAGTGTTTTCTGTATTTCTTGAATTAGAGGTCTGTTTCTCCAGATATTTGCGAAATATTTCAGTAATTGTTTCGTGAAGTAGATTTTTCTTTGCTTTTCCCCAACTCTGCTACTTCTGGAACTCCCATAATGTGACCCTTACATTGCATAGGCTTTATTAACTTTTTAAATTATTTTTTTCTTTCTTGTTGTCTGACTTGGTTATTTCAAACTGTCTATATTCAAGTTCAGAAATTCTTCTATTTTATTTATATTCTGCTTTTCATTTATCATGTTATTGATACTTTCAATTGTATTTTTATTTCATCTATTGAATTCTTTGCTTCCAGGATTTCTATTTGATTCTTTTAAAAGATAACTCTTTGTTGAATTTCTCATCCATATTGTGGATTGTTTTACTGATTTTATTGG
The DNA here is from genome assembly GCF_000334495.1 of Tupaia belangeri chinensis. Lineage (NCBI taxonomy): Eukaryota > Metazoa > Chordata > Mammalia > Scandentia > Tupaiidae > Tupaia > Tupaia belangeri. The sequence goes on along the minus strand of NW_006160076.1, from coordinate 1,145,915 downwards.
TTGTCTGAATCCTCTTACATTTTGTTGAGTTTCCTTAAGGTAATTATTTTGAATTCCTTATCAAAAATGTCTTGAATTTTGTTTTCACCATGCTACTAGAGAATTAATGCATCCCTTTGGAGGAGTTAGCCTTGTTTCATGTTTCCTGTGACCTTGCATTGATTTCTGGACATACGGTGAAACAATCACTTCTTCCTGTTTTATAGGGTAGCTTCTGCAGGAAAGAAGTTTTTCTTATAGATATATCCTACAGTATTCATTGTTTAGTGTGCTTTGATTTTGGTCCCCATGGGGTTCAGGAGTATAGCTGCTGCATTATTTTTTTCAGTGGAATCTATGTGAGCAGTGTCTGAAAGTACTTTTGTGGTCAAGACCAATAGTGTAGATGCAGTGATATGGCTTTCTGGGGGGGACAGGAGCCACCTAGAGTGGGGATGGGGCACTCTAATTCTGGCTAGGAGACATGAACTTCATAAGGGCCCTCAGAAAGCCATCTCCAAAGGCAGTTGTAGCAGGCACTGGTGACCTCAGCCTTCAAGTGGGGTATGGGCTAGGCATGGACTGCCCTTCTGTTGAAGGGATGAGATCATAGCCAGTAATAGCTATAACACCTACGCTGGTATCCTCAGTCCCTGTATTAGGCACATGCAGTGGACAGGAGTTCCATTGACCCAGGGGTAGAACTACCAGTGGTGGCAGCAGGAAAGTCTAGCCAGTGTTTTCAGACCCTGGGTGGTACAAGTATGGGATGTGAGGGCCCCGCCAGGAGGAGGTATAGAGTTGCCCATGGTAGTCTGTGGGAGGTGGTCAGTGTTCTGAGGCCCCAAGTAGGACACAAGGATAGCCCTTCAATTGAGATAGCTGTATGGCAGAATTGCTGTATACTGGTAGTGTCCTTGGACCTACGTAGGGTACATGAGGGACATAGAGGCCATGAGGCAACTAGGCACTAGGGTCTTGCAGGGGGCAGGGTTGCTGTGTCTGCTAGACTGGCATCCTCAGTGCAGTTCCACACAGATTTCCACAACTCTAATTCCAAGTGACAACCTTAATTTCAAGTGACAATATAACATTCTCACTCTTTTTATCTGATTCTTGGTGTCCCATCACCCCCCCACACACACACACTCACATTATACTACTGTGATCACACAGTGCAATATTTATGACTGTTACTAAGGCTTAGAGATGTAGCTATTTTCTTTTTCTTCAAGTAAAAACAAGTGAACACTATACAATCCAACAATCCAGAAGCAATAATTCATTGTTCTGAAGATTTGTTCAATTTAATGTGATCTTACTCTGGCTTTAGAAATGAGTTCTAGCACCAGACACCAGAAACTGCAATTAAGATGCAAAAGTGATGCCATTTGTGTGCATAACTTCTTCATGCAGCCTGCAGGCAATTGAGGCAGATTGCCTGCCTCTCCAAAGAACGCTGGTTATTCCAGATCCTACTTGCTAAATATAGGCTGCCACACTCTTGACCTGCAGCTGCACTTGCAGAAGGAACAATACATATTAGAAGACTAACTCACTGCAAGGGCTCCACTTTGTCTACATAAAGCTTTGTCTTCCAGACCCAGTTCCCTGTTCATATACACATTAGGTGTGCCATAACTATTTTGAGATGTAATCATTTAAAGATAACAAGATTGAGCACAGAAATCCATCTGTCTTGCCATAGCTACCCTTTCGTTGTTGTTGCTGCAAGATCCATAGGAAATAAATACATAGTGGGGAAATAAATGATTATTCACAACCTGATTCCTTTTTTTTCCTTTTTCTGGAGAGGTTTTTGCTATAGGGTGCGTTTGTTCGCCAGAAAATCAGAGAGAGACAGAGAGACAGAAAGCGAGAAATCACCCCCCCAGGGGAGATGGCCATGCTGCAATCCCTTCTCCTCCATTCTCCTCTTGGGATCTTGGGCATGCATGCACATGTGCCCAGCATGAGTTTAAGCCACCAGGTCTGGGACTTGAACCATGGTTGACTACATGGGAGTCCAGTGACATAGCCATTATGCTAACTGCTGGTCCCGCACGTGCATTTCTTTACCATCATTCACTCATGAAACTCAGTAAGTGTTTGATTAATTACATTTGGGAAGTCTTAGTAAGGGGTTGGAGAGGTGTTAGAGAGCCTAGAAGAGAAACTGAAGATGTAAAATCACCATTATACTCAAAAAGGTGAGCAGGGGCAGAGGTAGTAATGAAAATATTATAAATTAGAAAGAACAAAAGGTAAGCACAGTACTTAAAACATTCAACAAATAATAGGGAAATATGACAAGGAGCCTCACTTTATATTCTCTTTTATACAATTACTTAATTGTACTTATTTGTTTTTTAAAATTTGCTATAGGGCATTTGTGCTCATGAGAGAGAGAGACAGAGAGAGGGAGTGAAAGAGCTGAAAAGTGAGAAAACAAGCCACCAGGTTTGGGACTGGAACTGCAGTCATCCGTATAGGAGACTAGCACCTTAGTTACCACACCACCTGCTGGCCCCTAACTTCATTTTATATTCTAATCTAGGGGTCAGTAAACTTCAACCTATGGGCCAAATCTAGCTGCAGCTTGTCCTTATAAATAAGCTTTACTGGAACAGAGCTCTGCCCATTTGTTCACATATTGCCTAGGATTTCTCTCCCACTGTAATAGCAGAGTAGGAGAGTTTGGAAAAGACCTCATTACCAACTACTGTATTAACTCTTTTTCTTTTTTTCCTTTTATATTTAAAATTTTTTTTTCATTTCATTTTCTTCCATACATTCAATCACACTATTACTTGTTTTACAAAATGGATATTTCAACAGGTGAACATCTCTCCTAGTACTGTTGATAAAACTACAAAATATCTTCGACAGATAATACCACACCTCTTTGTGCCATTAATGCTTTGCCTCCCTGTCCCTCCCCCAAATGTCCTTCCTCAGACCCTCCTCTTTCACACACACTATATCTGGTATTTACATCTATATACTGTGTTTCTATGCAAATAGGAACCAAAAAAGAGCTGGAGTCGCAATACTAATTTCTGACAAAATAGGCTTTAAAACAAAAACTGTTTGAAGAGACAAAGAAAGGCACTATATTGTAGTAAAAGGGTCAATTGATCAAGAAGATATAACGCTTATTAATATCTATGCGCCTAACACAGGAGCATCCAAATAAGTGAAGGAAAGACTGCTAGATCTAAAATGGGAGATAGACTGCAACACACTAATTGTTGGAGACCTCAACACCAGACAAAAAATAGGAAAAGAGATAAAGGATCTATATGATAACATAAATCAAATGGACTTAACAAATATCTATAGAACTTTCCATCCAAAAACCTCGAGATACACTTTTTTCTCACTGCCAGATGGAACCTTCTCGAAGATTGACCAGATCACAGGGCACAAAGCAAGCCTCTACAGATTCAAAGGCATAGAAACTATACTCAGCATCTTCTCCAACCATGATGGAATTAAACTTGAGTTTAATTTCAAGAGAAATCCTCAAAAATACTCAAATACATGGAAACTAAATAACCTACTCCTGAATGACTCCACAACTACTGAAGAAATAAAGACTGAAATCAAAAGGTTCATGGAAGCCAATGACAATGAGGACACTAGCTTCCATAGTCTTTGGGACAATGCTAAAGCAGTCATAAGGGGGAAGTTCATACCAATTAGTGCGCATAAGAGGAACATGGAAAGAAGGCAAATGGATCAACTCTTTTTCTTTACACAGAAAAGTCATCTTAGCCAAAATTAGGAATCAAAAATAAAAAAAGATAGTGCTGGTTTCAGCAGTACATACACAAAACTGAAAAAGATTAAAGAGCAACTATGAATTACTTTGTTTGCTCTAATAAATGGTTCAGTATTATTTCAACTCTTACGAGATTCAGAAAGCATATGATATATGTGTATGTGTGTGTGTATTTCTAAATCATCAGAATGAAAATATATATTGGGTCATTGGAAAAGACACGGCATGGTTTTCTATGCAAAAATGGGTCATGACTTTTCCAATGACCCAATATATATTCTCATACTGATAATATTGAAACAAATATATATTCAAACTGATCATATATTGGTATCTTCCAGAGAAAGCAATGTTAAAATAAGTTTCTAATTTTATTTTATTTTTTTAAAGAATTATTTAAGTTTATTTATTTATTCATTTTTTTATAATTTGACCAGAGAGAGACACACAGAGAGAGAGAGAGAGAGAGAGAGAGAGAGAGAGAGAGAGAGAGAGAGAGAGAGAGAGAGAGAGAGAGAGAGAGAAAGTGAGAAAGCAAGCCACCAGGTCCAGGACTTGAACCATGGTTGCCCATGTGGGAGTGTCCAGTGCCTTAACCACCACACCACCTGCTGGTCTCCAAGTTTCTAATTTTAAGAGAGACAATAAAATGATGTCAAGTATAATGACAAATTATTGCCTTGTCAACAAGTCAAGATGCATTTTTTCTGTCTTTCTACACAAAAATGCACCATGACTTTTCTGACAACCCCAATACTGCTCTCATTAATGATGTGAAAGATATCACACTTAAGTTACTTTATTTTTAAATGAGAATTCTGCATATGAATTTTCAAGTTGAGTTTAACTGTTTCAGTTCAGTGTTGTTCACAATTTTAAAGATGACCATTTATATTAGTATCTTTCTCTGATTACTATTTCTCAGACCAAAGTAATGTTAAAACCTTCTATGTTTTCTGAATACACCAGGTATGACCTGAAGCAACAAAACTGACACAAACTGGGTTTTTGATTATAGGTAAAATCATTCAATTTCTCCAGACTTTTGAGTTTCAAATATTAAAAATAGATCATACTTATTTAACCATAGTGATGTGATTGTTCTAAGACCAACCTATCATGAAAATCTTTAAAAAAAATTACATTATATTGGGTTGTCAGAAAGGTGATGAATTTTTGCATAGAAAAACAGTCATGATGCATTTTTACATAGAAAAGCAGAAAAATACATTAAGACTTTTTCTAGCAACCCAATATAATGATTTTATATATATATATGTATGTGTGTGTGTGTATATATGTGTAATATATATGACCAGAGAGAGAGAGAGAGAGAGAGAGAAAGCATTAAAACACAGTAATTCTTCCTTATTAGTTGTATCTAATTTTAAAAGTAACTTCAGTAAATGATCATAATCTTCCATAAAATTGGCTATTATTTTCCAAATAGGAAAAGGAAACTCTCTAAAGTCTCTTTTCACAAAGCATTTTAAAAGACATTAAGAGACATTTGCAGTTTTTCTGGAACTATGAACATTCATGGAATGGAAGAGTATAATCATTTCAGCAATTTCAAGCAATTTCAGAGTTCCATCTTAGGCCAATAATGCATAATTTCACTACATAGTGCATGATGAATAAGCAGTAGTAACCTTTACTATTTCTAAAGATTTTCAGATAATCTTTCCCACAAGTAAGATGAGAAAAATTCTACATTCTAGTTTTTAAAATGCTACTTAGGTTAAAAAAAAAAAGTAGTTTTTGAAATAGTTCTTATTGTTAGTTGCTATGAACTGAATTGTATCCTTCCCAAATTGACATTTGAATCCCTCACCTGTGATATAAATATATTTGAAGATGAGGCTTTTGGAAGGTAATTAGGTTTAGCTGAGATCATCAGGCAGGGGGGAGGGTCATGATGGATTAGTGCCACTATAAGAAGAGATGCCAGAAAGCTTCCCCTCTCTTCTCTCCCTTTGGCAGCTCCCCTCCTCCCTTTCAGTCATGTGAGGACTCATCAAGAAGACAGCCATCTACAAGCTAGAAAAGAGTCCCCCACTGGGGAACCAATGTGGCCAGCACCTTGATCTTTCCAGCTTCCAGAATTGTGAAAAATTAATTCTTGTTGCTTCAGCCACCCTGTCTATAGCATTTTGTATGGCAGCCTGCAATGACTAAAAATTACACTGATAATATATAAATATGTTCTCATTAAAATCTAACTCATTAGTAATAATGTACATTCACTTTAAAAAAAGTACATTAGTAATAAAGTACATTCACTAAAGTAATCTGCATTATATTTGAACTGGACTTTAATTATTGCATATTATACTAACCGGTTTAATACTGCAAAGATAAAAAAACTATGGAATAAATGATAATATATTCATATACTACAGCATCATAAATTCACCATAAAGTGTATCTGATTTAGAAAAATATTTGAGAATACAAGAAAAAATTTGTAATATAAAGCAATAAGTATGCAATACAATGTATAAATAGATCCAAGTTTGTAAGGTGCAAAGTGAGTGTGAATATACATATTTAGAAGTATTCAAGGAAATAAACCAAATATTAACTGGAATAATTCTGCACTATATAAACCTCCTGTAACAAATGTATGTTACTATTATAATCATAAAATATTAAATATTTTTATAGATTTACATTAACAATAAATATATATTATATTACATATTATATATATCAGATATATATTATGATATATTATCAAATATTATTGATAAAATAATAAATCAATACTCAAAACTCTTTAGGTTTAAAAAAATAATGAAAATGGAAACAGAAAATTTAAGGAACATTTGTTCATTACCAACAGAACAATTTTCCTAAAAATTATCCACTGAAATAAAACTCACATATAAAAATAGTCCCTAAACTTTTTCAAAAGTAATGAATATTGGAACCAGCAGTTGGTATAATGGCTATGTCGTTGAATTCCCATGTAGCCGACCGCAGTTCGAGTCTCGGATCTGGTGGCTTAAACTCATGCTGGGTACATGTACATGCGTGCTAAAGATCCCAAGAGGAGAATGGAGGAGAAGGGATTGCAGCATGGCCATCCCCCCTGGGGGGGGGGTGATTTCTCGCTTTCTGTCTCTCTGTCTCTCTCTTTCTGGTGAGCACACATGCCCTACAGCAAAAACCTCTCCAAAAATATTAATAGATATATAATGAATATTAATCATTATATTTATAGAAAAAGGATCTTATACATTTTGAGGAAAATGTAAAAAATCCAAATACTTACAAAAAAATGCGTCAGCTTACTAGCAAATTTTTAATGATCAACCTCAACTGATTCATTCATTCTTCCCTTCAATAAAAATTTGCTACATACCTGCTGCTATGGTCTGAATTTGTCCCAACCCCAAAATCATGTGCTAAAATCTGGTGAGCTACTGTTACAGTGCTGAGAGTAGAGACTCCATCATGGTGTTAAAACACAAGGTCTTTAGAAATTGACTGAGCATAGATGGGGTCATCACAGTGAAATATTTATTCAATTAGTCAAAGTACAATTTTAATAAGCCTGACAAAGGAGAAGAAATATAAAATGATGTTTTGCAGAGAGGAGGAGTAAGAGTGGAGATGTATGTCTTCTCTTAATTCTGAGTAAAATGTTTTTACTTTATTTTACCAAAATCTCTTAATTTAGTCAAAATGTTAAGGAGAAAGCTACCAGGAGTGTATTCCAGACTGAAGAACAGTAAGTGCAAAAGACACAAAGAGGGGAAGGCACAGGACTGTGAGGGGCCGATGCTAGAAAGGTGGACAGGTTCCACAATGCAGTGACACTGGTAGCAGGTGGGCTAGATGAGATCCAGGGGCAGAAACTACTGAAGAGAATGAAAAACACTGAGGACCAGTCCTTGGGTAGGTGGGGTGGTGGGGGAAGGAAGGACGATAAAGACCCACAGGCAGAGTACTGGGAATGCACTAAGAGTGGAATGGAGGCAAGGCATCCAGGCTCAAGATGAGAGGCATGGCCTGTGTATGATGGCAAAGACTGTGCAGAAATCAAGGGAAAGGAGCAGTCTGTAAGCCCTGCCTTTGGAATCTAAATCTCAGAAGCATTCTCTGAGACGGTCCACTCAGTGCAGTGGGGAGAGCAGAGGCTGAGGTACAAGTGGGGAGGTGGATAAAGGGTTGGTAAATGAGAGGGAAAAGTCAGATGGCAGAGACAACACTCCAAGAAATGATTGGTAATAGAAAGCAAACAGCCAGGGACAATTAGGATGAAGCTTCAGAAGGCAGCAAAACCCAGAGAGTGTGGCTTTTTATTTTTTAATTAAAAAAAAATTTAAGAGAACCTGAAAATACAGTCCAAAGAAGGGTTTCTCAGAGTACCAAAGCCATAAAGCTTAAGGCCAGGACTGCCTGGCACAGGTGGAAAGGCCTAGTTCATGGCTGCGAGCAAGCAGAAGCATCCTCTTGAGATAGTGGGGATAAAGACTGAGAGCTGAGGTGTAAAGGGAAGAAAAGGGCAATTCTATTTGATTGCTTTATACTTTCCAAAACAAGGAGATCAGACCAACTTCTTTTTTTTTTTTTTTTGGACAGGTTTTCGCTATAGGGCACGTGCGTTCGCCAGACAGACAGAGAGAGACATAGAGACAGAAAGCAAGAAATCACCCCTCAAAGGGTATGGTCACGCCGCAATCCCTTCTCCTCCACTCTCCTCTCGGGATCTTGGGCACGCACGCACACGCGCCCGGCGTGAGTTTTAAGCCACTGGGTCCAGGATGCGAACCGCAGTCGACTATGTGGGAATCCAGCGACACAGCCATTACGCTAACTGCTGGTTCCCCAGACCAACTTCTTAAGTGCAGAAGACACAGCAGCTTCGCTATTGGCCACACATGATACAGCCACCCCCAGCGAGCCTGCCGAGCATGTCTGCCTCTGATTCATGACAGTCTCAAGCACGAGCAGACCCTTCTTGTCACTGCTCCTCTAGATGTTGTGTTTCCTGCCATTCTCAACCTTTTGTTTTGCCTATTTGATAAATACTGGATACTGTTTCACTTTCCCTTTCTGATCAGTGCCAGAGACAGACAATGGGGGCCGGGGGGGAGAGAAGGCTCATCCTTAAATCATCCTTAAAATACATAAGCAGTATATGTGAGGCAAAGAGTTTAGAAAGTAGTAAAGGAAACATCTTGGATTTAATAATGTTTTAAGAAAAAAAATTGATACATTTTAAAAAGAGATATAATATGTTCTTATTACTAAACACTCAATTATTCTAGTTGAGCTAGTCACCAAGAAGTTGGTAGGGCCACATGACCTAAGCGTTAAAGAATATTTAAGAGTGTCTCAAAAATAATGGGTTTCTCATCATATAGGGCATGCTCTGTTTCTTCTAGAGCAATAACACAGACTAGAACTTTGTACCTCAATTTATCATCAGTGCTACTCTCAGATCAGCCTTATAAGTAAAGTTTTCACATAATATCAAAAATAATTTAACAAATTATTAAATATCCCTGATGACCCCTAAGAAACTGGTTTAGGGAATCTTATTCTATAAAGATGTGGTTCACTTTTTGGAGTCTGAATATTAGCATCACACCCCTATCCACTATCTTTACTCTTTACAAGCTTTTCTTTGTCAGTTCAGATCCCAGCAAGGATGCCACATTGTTCTAAGCTGTCCTCTTACTTTACTCTTCTGTATTCTGGGGCGGGGGCGGGGGGAGGAAACCAAGCCAAATCTATTTCCTTTCTTTACTCTGGAAAGCCATATGAATAAAATGTGCTTAAAGCTGTTCTTTTTTTTTTTTTTTTTAATAGGAGGTGATGAAATTGCGCACATTTCTTCAATTTTTTTACCTATACTCCTGGTGACCAGTAAAAGCATGCATGTATGCTACCTAATATACATTACCTAGGTAGTCACTGAAATGCAAGAAAAGCAGCACAGGATTTATAAACTAAATTCAAGAAATAGTCCTGGCACAGTCCTGTAGCAGAACAGTTAATCACTGTAGAGGGAGCCGGATTGCACATCACTGATCACGGTTCAAAACCCAGTCTTAGAGCTTGGAAAACATATCAGGCACATGTGCATGCATGTCCCAAATCTGGGTGGGATAGAGAATTAAGGGAAAAAAAAAAAGGATTGCAGCATGACTGCACCCCACTGGGGAGAGGGCGCATTCTCTCTCTCTTTCTCTCCTTCACTCTAGTGAACACACACACCCTCTGGCAAGGAAAAAGAAAGAAAGAGAGAGTCCCAAGTAGCTCCTAGCAAAATGAGTTTGACAAAATGAAAACTACTAATATGAGAAAGTCATTGAAGAACATGTATCTGAAAGGACAAAAGCTAAAAGCAAATCCAACAGAAATGTCATTTGGTGTAAAATGAATGTAAGAAAAAGATCCCGAACTCTTTTGGCACCAAGTATGTGGGCATATGCACATTATGTGCATACATGTGCACGCACAAACACATGCACACAATTTTTTCCCCTGAACATTTGAAAACAAGTTGTAGTTATCAGGACTCGTCACCCCTAGTACTTTAGTATACATGCCCTAAAACCAAAGGCAGTAGCATTATCACACCAAAGACACTGAATCAAATCAAATATTATCTAATATATAGCTTATATTCAGATTTACCAAATTATTCTTATAGCAAAATTTGCAGCAGCTTTTCTTTGTCAGTTCAGATCCCAGCAAGGATGCCACATTGTTCTAAGCTGTCCTCTTACTTTACTCTTCTGTATTCTGGGGCGGGGGCGGGGGGGAGGAAGCCAAGCCAAATCTATTTTCTTTCCTCTTGTATTTCATTCCATTGACATTTTTGACGTGGCTAAATTGACTGTCTTTATAGAATGCATACACTTTTGGGACCAGCAGTTGTAGTAATGGCTATGTCGCTGGACTCCCATGTAGTCAACCATAGTTCAAGTCCTGGACCCAGTGGCTTAAACTCATGCTGGGTATGTGTGCCCAAGATCCCAAGAGGAGAATGGAGGAGAAGGAATTGCAGTGTGGCCATACCCCCTGGGGGGTGATTTCTCACTTTCTATTTCTCTGTTTCTCTCTGTCTTTCTGGTAAGCACACGTACCCTACAGCAAAAAGGAAAATAAAAAAAGAATGCATACACTTTTTCTTTAAATTTATTTATTTATTAAGAGACACAGAGGTCTTGCCAGGTTGCAGTCTTCTCCCAGCCTCTTGGTCAGCCAAGCTCATGGGTAAGTACAGGCACACATGGCATTAACAACCTTGGTCCAAACCTGGGCCCACAATGTGGTTCACTAGCTCTATCATACAGGGCACTCTATTGCCTGTGGCGACACAGCTTGGTCCCAGAAAGCACAGACTTTTGATGTCTTTATTTTATAGATTTGTTTTTAATATCAAGTTAGTCTTTGTGGAAATACAATGTTTTCTCAATCCATTCTATTAGTGTTTATAGTTCCTAATACCACATCATGAGGCCTCATTAACAGTTTTTCCTGTATTACCTTTCTCCCAACCTCTCCTAAACTAGCTCCTTCTTTTGTAATGGCCTACTCAGTTCAAAACCATTAAAAAATAAGAAACAAAATTAGAAAATCAATGTGATTTTAGGTATTGATACAAAAGCTCTAAAACTAACTATCCCACCCGTGTGTGTTAAGCATTCCATGGGGTGTGTCTGAGTAAGCACAGCTGTTTCTAGGGGCTTCCTGTTGTTCTCCAGAGTAGATCTTGTAAGTCAAAGGACAGGATTGAACTGTTCAGGGCTGTAGAGGAAATGTTAAGTGGCTGTAACAACGGTAGAGAAAGCAACCAGAAACCTAAAAATGTAAAGAAGATTTTAGTAACTTTTACAATATGATGCAAGGTGTAAGTTACTTTAACTTATATTCTCACAAAATAGCTATAATTCTTTTCTATTAATGTCTATAAAATAGGGTCTTTGAGGAGATGCGATCAGGACCTGGAGTCTGAGGTGAGTGGAATGGTAATAGAGGCTAACTGCACAGAATAGTTTGGCCTTTCATTTTTTCCCTTGGTCTCATTTCTTCCAGTTTCTTTTTTTTTTTAAATTAGGAAGGAAAAAAAAAACAAAAAAACAAAGAATGTTCCTAATGCATTATATAATCAAATTAATTCCAGCAATAGACTTGTGTCCAAATGAAATACTTACAAGGCAGTTAATAAATAATGCTCACTTGGATTTATTTAAGCCAAGGGCACTATAAAAACCCTAATTATAAAAAAATCTTTAAAATCCATTTGCTTTGGGATAGAATTACATTTAAAGATTTTTTTGTAAACAGTAGAATTTTATATAAATGTAAAGCTATGCACCCTCAAAGATATCAACACAATAGATACTTATTCAATTGAACAAAACATCCTTAAAATTATTTTAACAATTTACAAATACATTCACAACATAATCTGCTGATTAAAAGACCAACAAAGTTTGTGGTACTTACAATGGAATTAACAGATACTTTAAACAGTTTATAGATTGGGTTGGTTTACAGTTATATATGTTGCTTTTCTTTAAGAAGTATCATTAATACAAATCTATGATTTACAACGTCTCCATTATAGCAAAAAAGAAGAAAATACACTCATAAAATGTGTTAGACATTTACTATGCCAAGTATTTAAATGATTATTCTTATTATGACATAAGAATAATACTCTTGTAGGGGAAAAAGATTTTATTTGTCAATGATCACTGAAGAGCTTCAAGAAGTTCCAAAGTAAAATCTGGCTATCCTTTCCATAAAATAAATAGGAGAGCAGCAATCTCTGGGTATCCCATAAACAAACTATTAAGATTCCATTTATATTAATTGGGCCTTGAGTAAATTACTTGTTACAAAAAAGATAGACAAAATTTTAGAAACTTTTTTAACACCACTGGCCCAAATGTAGTTTTTCACTTGCCTGCTTATGTATAAGAAAAGAAATTTCACCATGAAGTACATATTTTAAAAAAACAATTATTTACAACACATAAGGTCAAAGTGTTCACTCTTACCATGGAAGCAAAACTTACTTTTGAAAATAATCTACGAGAAATAATATATAGACACATAGAGCTGTGAGATAAACTAAGAACATCCTCCTATGTTCTATGGATAAAAATGCAAAGGTCTCTAGAATTCTTGTGAGAGAATACATGCACTTTGATTAATGTGGGATATATTGGTATCACATGAGCATTTGCAGACATGTGTACACCATAAAACAAATTGTGAGAATGTTTGTAGGAACACCATACTCTCTAGTCCCATCTGCTAAAAAGAAAACAAATACTTAATGACTTTTCCTCTTTATAAATAGTTTTTAATTGAAAAACAAACCAGACACTCCTCTTTGAAACATGGACTGAGCTCTAAAAGATTCAGAGTCAAGAATCTCATAAGTTGTTTCCTAATGTGACAAAACACGTAAGTTTTCTGTCTATTTAGGAATTCCGATCATCTCCAGTACTTTGTCTTAAAAACTGCTTTCCAAGATACGAGGTAGCCATCCATACTGGGTAAATTCTTCCTGCTACCCACTTTACACCTGATGCAACCATGCAGGTTGGCAACTTGTAACACAACGCCCATGATAACTACCGCCAATCACTTTACTCTGAAGGAGAGAGCACTAAAGGCAAAAACCACCCACAGCACTGGACAGACAATAAGTCCTAACCAGAAGATTCTTGGTTCAGCCTCTGAAGCAGTTTTATTCTCTTGAGGGGATGTCTTCCTAGATTCAAACGCCCAGTGGCTCACTCCATCTTCGTCGATATGATTCCACCAATGTAGGCCAACCATTAGTCTACTTGTGACGTTCTTCTTCACTGCCCAAAAGTCACATGACAATAACAAGATAATTGTTACTATACAGGCAATAAAGCTGCTGCTGAGCAATTCACAGAGAAGGTAGACAGTTATTGCACTAACTCAAAAGAATAAATGGAAAAATGATGCCATTACATGTCTGATTTTGGATCTTTTTTGTCTGTTAGTCATATCTTCTTCAGCATCAAAGAGTGAAACATCTTCAGGGTCATCATTACCACCATGCTGCGACATGGCAGCCCTGCGCCAGTCCCAGTCTAAAAATATTTTTTCCTATGTGTTTACACAAGTATTGTTTCTTTTATAATTATTTAATATTTTTTAATTTGCTATAGGGCATATGCACTCACCAGAGAGCACTAGAGACAGAGAGAGAGCATGTGCAAAAGAGAAAGAAAGTAAGAAAGCAAGCCAACAGGTCCGGGGCTCAAACCAAGGTCAGCCATGTAAGGGTCCAGTGCCTTAACCACCATGCCACCTGTTGGCCACTATAATTATTATTGAAAAAATATCTTTTGGAAAATATTAAGTCTAGCAATGCTCGAGATATTTTCCTAATAGTGGTATGGAATACATCTGTTTTCCCAAAAGATTTAACTTAACTTCTGAAACAGCAAACAGAAGTCATACTACACAGGTATTACTCAGAATCCATGCAACAGAAACTATGCTTCTAAACTTCAACAAACAAAATCAACAAAGTTTTCATGAATGCTCACTATGTGCTTAGTACTTTATAAAAAAAAGTTATTTATTTCTGCCATTTAAAAACAAGTTGTAGTTATTAATCTCATCACCCGTAAGTACTTAATTATATATTTCCTAAAATCAAAGGCAATAGCATTTGAGGGAGACAGGAACACAGAGAGAGAAAAGAGAGGCATGCCCAACGAAGTCTTCACACCACAATCTTACTTCCCTTTCAGGCAGAGATGGTCATGGGAACACCCAGCATATACAGGGAGGTCTTGGGGTAAGAACCTGGGACCTTCCCATATAGCCTCTACATCATGGAACACAACATGACTCATGCCTGTAGTTCCAGCTGGTGGCTGGAGACAGAGGATTGCAACAACGAGACCCTGTCTAAAGTGACACACACATGCGGTGAAACCCTGTCTTAAAAAAAATTAATAATAATGGCAAGCAACTTAATAATAGATATTAAGAATCAAGCTGTCAAATACAGAATACTGCACAAAGCATGAGAAATTTTTGGTAGAATTAACTCAATGAAGACTGAAATATTAGAAAACGGAAAAGGGCCAAGGAAGTTGTAGAGATCTATGAGGAAAACAACTTGAGTTAAGTTGTTCCACAAGATAGGAACGCCTTTGGTGGTTGGTATGATCTGATAATGCTAAAGAGAGAAAGGATGCATGCATTCTAGGGAAAGTCAATTAAACTTAAAAAGTTCCTGGTCATTAATTTTGTCATTGAAATTTAATTGGGAAAGTGAGTCGCTAGTAGTTTTAAAAAATTTAGAATCTATTAATAATATATTTTTTCTGTATGTCTACAATGGCATTCGACAATAATTCTAGGGCATGCATTTTTTTCACATTTAAACATTTCTTAAATTGGAGTGTATCTTATAATTAACTGCATATCATCATTTAATTGACAGCACATTTGTCCTTAGTGGTACATAAAATAATCGTATATCTTAAAAATCAAACATTAGTATGAGTCAAGAGTGCTATGAACCCATCGGAGAGAACATATGAGTAAAATGTTTGATGTTGAAAGGACCATTCTCAATACAAATAAACTGCCTGAACCTGTTGCTCACGAGAGCTAAAGAAACCAACTAGTCTACAGAAGGGAAGGAGTGAAAACATATTAGAGTTCTTTTTCTCTACACCTTTACCAATACTAGTGATCTCTCTGGAATGTCCTACTTTTGTCTTATCCTGTTACCAAAAAACTATCCTTAGGACAAACTATATGTTTGGATGACTAAAGTAACCTCTGTTCACTATAGGAAATTTAGACAATAGGTAAAAATAAGAGAAAAGAATACAGGTATGTCCTTTATCTTAGTAAACTGGTAGCTTTTTTTTTTTTTGTAACAAAGTATCTCTTTAATTTTATTTATTATTAGTGTTTTAAAATTTGCTAGAGGGCATGTGTGTTCACTAGAGGAAGAGAGAGAGAGAGAGAGAGACAAAGAAACAGAAAGAGAGAGAACTGCCAGGCCAGGGACTCAAACCATAATGGGCCATGTAGAAGTCCAGCACCTTAACTACCATGCCACCTGCTGGCCCAAACTGATGTCTTTCTTTTCCCATATCTCTCTTTGTAACAGGCCTCACTAAGAGACTGGATATAGGGAAAAAAGGACAAAGAAGATTTGAAAGTTAACCATACCAACCTGGTCTTCAGATGATCCATTTTGTAATATTTGTTGTGCCCACCAAATAAAAAATTACCCAGAAATTCACCATAATTTCTACTATGTCCATCTAATTTCTTATATTATTTCTATTCTCCATTTCTAGTTTTATTCTCAAAGGAAATTCAATCAGATGCATAATATACAATTACACTATAAATATTGTAGACAGAATCTGTAAGACACAATGTAACAAATATTTTAAAACTCTAGTATAATATCAGCTCTGTTCCAACCAGCATTTGAACTCTAGGGGGGAGACCCAAAATATGTGAGTTCCTATATTTTTAATATGATATTTATTTAACATGATATAACACATTCTATTCCCTTATTTTATCTCATTTTTCTCTCCTTTATTTGATATCTTTGCAATGTTAAGGACTCTTATAATGAAATACTGCATAGGGTAGTACTAGTGAATTGTCATCCAACATTTTTACTTATGCCTTTGAAGGATCCATGTCACTTAAAAAAAAGATAATGTTTCAAAGATCCTATGCTGGCAAAACAGGGTGGAAGGTAATGTGTCCTTAGCCAGAAGCTGGGAAGAAGGAACATGAAGCCAATCTGGTATTTCAGCAACTGAAGGGTTTCAGGAGGTCCTGGTAGGATGCTGATTCTTCTCCACAACTTTCCTGAGTTTGAGTTCAAAAGGCAGTACATCAAAACCATCAATTCCCTGTGCCATATATCAAATGAGTGAAACTGAAATGAAGGCCTTCTGCTATATGCTATATGTGAGGAAGTCCTGCTCTTACATACCCAATACTGTGCCTCTGGATGACCAAAGATACAGAACACAGCTTAAGAGGAGGAACTCCCACTGCATCCATTACATAGTGCATCACAGGATCCACAGGATGGTAGAATCTATTGGTAGAAATGTTCTGCCATTGAATTGAGGTAGAATAAGACTGAAAGGATTATAAAGTGTTATCTTCTCTGAACACAAGACCCAAACAAATAGGCTCTGAATAGGAATTTGAATGTCAGTAAAATTTAATGAGTTAAACCAGGTAGACTTAGAAGGTTGTTTTATAGAACACATATTGTCATTTGTACACATGCTATAGCCTTCAGAACCATTGCCCACCTGAGGCCCAGATACCAGGATTTATATATAAGACTCAGGTTCTGGTGCTAGCAGGTAGCATAGCGATAAAGGGCACTGGATTCACATATGGTTGACCATGGTTTAAATACTAGACCCAGGAGCTTAGCATGCCAAGAAAGTTGCATGCATGCCCCAAATCCTGAGAGGAGAATAGAGGAGAAGGGAATGTGAGAGGAGAATAGAGGAGAAGGGAATGTGAAAATTGGAGTGGCCATCTCTCCTGGGAGGTGATCTCTCACTTTCCCTCTCTCTGTGTCTCTCCAGTCAATGCGCGTGTCCTATGGCAACACCTATAACAGACTCAGGTGTGGAAGTGAGTTGTGGACTCTCTGAGTAAACCCTGATGTATGACTGCAGTCTCTCAATGGCCTCTGTGACATCAGCCTTTGACTAGACCTTAAACTCACCAAGTCTCGTACTCTTCTAATGTTAGTTACCTAACTCAAGCACAATTCAAGGGCCAAAAATAATTTTATTCAGACACCTACCTTCTCATTTCTCATTTCCTCTTTCACACCTAAATGTGCTGTGAAAGAATGAAAATACACAAATGTGTCACCTAAGGGTTCCTCCTTTTACTTTTTCTTGTTTTACCTACACTTCCCACATGAAGCCGTTAATTAGATCCTAACAGTCACAGTTTCAAAATATATCAGGAATCTCTGCACTTAACTAACTCCCTTTCCATTCCAACCACTCTAGAGCAAGCGGCCACCACCTCTTCCTCTAGGACCAGGACTACTGCAATGGTCTAACTGATCGTTATGCTTCCCCTCAACCTAAGCTGCAATCCTCAATCCTTTCCTCACAAGGCAGCCAAAGTGAAAAGCTCAAACTGTAAATCATAACATAACCCTTGCTTAGAACCCACCAGTAGTTTCTCATCACATGTGCATACCCATACAGAGAAAAAGAAATGCCAAGCTCTTTTTTTTCATTATGGTGGCCTTCTAACTTGTACTTGATCTGGTGCCTACTGCTGAACTAAACTTAAAGTCACTTTGACCAAATGAACAAACAACCACAGAAAGAAAGGACAGGAAGTAGTGCCAGCTGAGACTAGTATCACAGAGGTTGCGTAGACAGAGGTTTTGTGCCAAACTCATAAAAAATTTGAATTTCTCTAAATTGAGATGCTTTAACAGAATGAACCTGAATAAAATGAATCAACTAAAGTCAAGTTACCAACATCTTTTACTGAATTCAATAGACATTCCTTTCCTTGTAGGTAATGAAGAGAACCAATAAAGGAACTTAAAGCAGAGGAATAACGTGATCTGATTTGCTTTAAAAAGATGGCAATTCTGGCTGCATTGTAGAGAATATACTGGATGAAGTGAGATTGAAGAACAATTTAAAGTCATCAAAACAACTCAGAAAAGAGCCATGAGTTTTTAACACAAACCCAAAGATGGAGACATGAAACTTGATTTAAGAGCTATTGAGAACATACATAGCAAAGGAATCTGCTGATAGATTGAAAGTGGGATGAGAGATACCCTCTCCCAGTTGTTCAATCTGCTACTGAGGCTATGCCCCTCTACGAAGTTTACTATCATCAACCAGAGCTCATACCTAAAAAATCACAAAGGGCTTATACCAACCAACTGAGATTACTCACATACCCTCCAGACAGTGCCCTGTTCTTTCAGATAACCATGAATTAGAATGGGATATATCTCAGGCGCCTCAGTCAGGTCCATAGCTCTGTTCCTAGTTCCTATCTTCCTAGCAGAGCAGAAAAAAAAAAAAAAAAAAGAAAGAAAAAAAACCTGAAAACTACCTATTACTTTACTAAATACAAAGATAAGGGCAAATAATACTAATTCAGTAATTAAAAGAAATAATATGCCTGCTAACCTATTTTATAAAAATAAGAATTCTACAATATTATAATAGTTTCCCAAATTGAACACTAAGAGAAGGGACAGTGTTTTGAAATACTGTCTGTTGTTTTCTATAGCAATAAACATTTTTAGGTTTCAATCTACTTCTCAGCATGGAACCACACATAGTTTAATGAGACAAATAGTATGATGCTCTCCCTACTGAGAAAATTTCAGTGTCATTACAAAAGGATCTGAAGTTAAGAAAGGTAATGAAGTTCTAGAAAAGAAGTTTAAAGTTGTCAATGTTAAAATACTTTAAAGAAAATTCTTATTTAATTTAATGACAATGTCCCTCATACCTTTATCTTTCTACTATCTCACTACTCTCTTTATCTGTCAATAGAAAATTTAAAGAAAACACCATGTATAACCATAAAACAAGAACTAAGTAAATTACAATAAAAATAAAGTAAGCCATCTTGACAGTTACATGCAATAATTCAGACCTGTGTCAGTCCTATCAGGCTACTATAATAGAAATACAATAAACTGGGTGAATGATAAATAACAGTCTAGTTCCAGAGGATGTGAAGTCCAAGATCAAGGCATCAGCAGATTCACTACCTAGTAGAGCCATTCCTCATAGTTGGCACCTTCTTTATGTCCTTAACGAAAGGGCAAATGAATTGCCTTGGGTCTTTCTGATTAGAAAAGTAATCACATTCATAAGAATTTTTTTTTTTAAGAGAGAGAGAGAAATTTCTGCTATAAGGCATGTGTGCTTGCTGGAGAGAGAGAGAAACAGAAAGCAAGAAATTACTCCCTAGGAGTATGGCCATGTTGCAATCCCTTCTCCTCTTGGGATTTTGGGCATGCACATATACGTGCCTGGTGTGGGTTTTAAGCTGCTGGGTCCAGGACTAGAACCCTAGTCAACCACATGCGAGTCCTGCAACATAACCATTATGCTATCTGCTGGTCCCAAGAGCTGTGCCTGATAACTTCTGTGATGGTTAATTCTAGTTGTCAACTTGAATAGACTGAAGGATGCATGGAAGGCTAATAAAACATTGTTTCTAAGTATAAATATGAGGGTATTGCCTGACAAGATTGGCCTGTGAGTCAGTGAACTCAGGGGAAGATTTCACTGTGGGCGAGCACCAACAATTCTGCTGGGGGCATAAGAGGGACAAACGGAGAAAGAAGAAGTTCTGCTTTCTTTCCACCTCCTTGTGTGTGTGTGTGTGTGTGTGTGTGTGTGCTGTGTGTTCCATTCCTACACATTCTGTCTGCTCCATCCCTGCTCTTACACTTGACCCTTAGCTGCATTTGTTCTCGCCAGTTCCTGTCTCCTGTACCCCTCCAGCCAGCCACACTCCAAGTTTCTTTAACATTTGGACTCGATTCATTCCAGCAGCCACAAAGGGTATTTAGGCCTGTCATCTCCCAGGGGCCCCATTCAGGCCTTAGACTGAAACTGCACCAGCTTTTTGTTTCAGTCTTTCAGTTGTTTCTCTAGCTAGACAGCCTACTGTAGGCCTTCTCCACCATGTGATCATGTGAGATAATTTCTACAATAAATCCTTTCTTTTATATCTATATTTATCCTGTTATTTCTGTTTCTCTGAAGAAACCTGACCAACATAGCCTGTAAACAGGCCACCTCTTGGGAACCAGCAGTTAGCGTAATGGCTATGTCGCTGGACTCCCACGTAGTCGACCGCAGTTCGCGTCCCGGACCCAGTGGCTTAAAACTCCCGCTGGGCGCGTGTGCGCCCAAAATTCCGAGAGGAGAATGGAGGAGAAGGGGCTGCGGTGTGACCATCCCCCCTGGGGGGTGATTTCTTGTTTTCTGTCTCTATATCTCTCTCTGTCTGGCGAGCACACATGCCCTATAGCAAAAACCTCTCAAAAAAAAAAAAAAAAAGATACAGAT
>NW_006160076.1:1100324-1125004 GCF_000334495.1 Tupaia belangeri chinensis | reverse complement strand
GGCGGCCCCCTTTTTTTTTTTTTTTTTTTTTTTTTTTTTTTTTTTTTTTTTTTTTTAAGTTTTTTTGGTGGTGGGGTGGGTGTGGTGTTTTAGAGAGGGTCTCACTGTGACGCTGTCCTACTGCCTCAGTATCCCAAGTAATAAAGACTACAGAAGTGTACTGCCAAACCCAGATTTTAGTGTGGGCCAGGAGTCAAACATGGGCCTCTCAGGTGGCCTCCGCCTGTTCAGCAGCAGCTTCCAGAACATCCTACTCCAGCTGGGTCAGGCCTCTTAATGCCATCACATTGTGGATTAGGTTTCATATGTGAATTTGGAGGGATGCAAATATCAGATCACAATAAGAATCTTCCAAAGTATGACACAGGAGATAACTTTAGGTAATGTTTTTACTTAATATTTATGTACTAATTTTAATGCTTCTTAAAAAAATGAGTAGGTCACCAAACATGCCAAGTCATATATTACTGCTGAGGATAAAAATTAAAGCAGGCAGAGAAATTCATGCATATTCCTTTACTATAGACTTTATTTATGTTTTGAGCCTTGAGAAACTGAACCTTGTGACAATTTTTTTTTTAAAATAACAGCTTTGATATAAATTCACATACTATAAGCTTAGTTCTTTAAAGTGTATAATTCAGTAGTTCTGCTATATTGCCTATTCTGGGCATTTCATAAAACTGAAATCATACAATATGTGGCATTTTTGGACTAGCTTTTTTTACTGAGCATAAAGTTTTCAAGGTTCATCTATGTTACAGCATTTCATTCCATTTATGGTCAAACGATATTCCACTGTATGGATATACCATGCTTTGTTACACATTCATCAATATATAGACATGTGGATCGTTTCCACTTTCTAGCTATTACAAATAATGCTGCTATAACCATTCATACCATTCATGTGTAAGTTTTTATGTGGACATGTATTTTCAGTTTTCTTAGATACATAATAAGATGGTTTAGATGTTGGTTTGTCTCCCAACGTTTCACGTTCTAGAAACTTAGCCCTCAGTACAATGGGTTTGTAAGGTGCTGAGACCTTTAAGAGTTAGCACCAAGAGGCCTGCAGGTGGCATGGTGGTTAAGGTGCTGGACTCCCACATGACTGACCATGGTTCATGTCCTGTAGCTTGCAGCATGAAATTTATACCAGGTCTGTGTGCGTGTGTGTCCAAAATTCCAGGAGTAGAAGGGACTGTGGCATAGCCATTTTCCTGGATGATTTCCTACTTTACCTCTCACTGTCTCTCTCTTTGTCTGTCTCTGGTGAGTACACATACCCTATGGAAAAAAAAAAAAGAGGTGGGGCCTAATAGGACGTACATCCATTAGGGGTGTGGGAAGAACAAAAACAGTAAGTGGGAAATGCTTTTTCTCCTCTATTGCACATGCCCATTTTTCTCTCTGCTTCTGTCAACAATGTTGTGATATCGCACTGGAGGCCAGCCTGGTTCAGCCCCATGCCTTTGGACTGTCCAGCCTTCCAAATTATGAGCCAAATAAATATATATTCTTTATACATCACTCCGTGTCTGGTACTTATGTTTCACAAGGTATTTCTGTTTAACAAACTAAAACCGAAGAGTAGAATTACTACATCATATGGTAACCCTAACCCTTTGATAAAATGTTTTCCAAAGTGGCTATACCATTTTGCAAACCCATCAACAACATGAGTTCCAACTTCTCCACATACTTGGCAACACTTTATGTACATTTTTTAATTACAACCTTCTTAGTAGATGTGCAGTGGTATCTTAACTGTGGTTTGATCTGCCATTCCCTAATAACTAGTGATGGTGACCTAATTCTTTGAAGATATGCATGGTACAGATAATACATATCTCTGCTGTAAAATCTCATGTATTTTATTTCTTTAGGCATTATGACTTGTTTTTTTGTTTTGGTTTTGGTTTTGGTTTTGGGTTTTTTTTAGCTCTCTGATCCTTTCTTCAGTCGGCATTGCTTATTATGGTCTCTTTCTAATCTTCTCAGTTCATCTTGGCTACCTCTCCAAAGGCATGCTCCTTGCCTAATAAACTTACTCTCCTCTTCTTCTTACAATGTCCACAGTCTCTGCTTCTCTGATACCTGGTCTTGCAGATAATCTTGCTTCAATCTTAACAACCCATATTCTGCTTTATCCTTCATAACCCTGCCTCAGCCAAACAGCCTCTGTCATCTGTACCTCTGTAGATTCCAGCTTTTCTCCTCTTAGTTCCCTCTTGTTCCCAGTCTCACACTCCCCATCTTCAAAGTCCTTTCTAATTTTTCCACATTCTAAACCATCCCTTCCTTTGATTTCAAACTCCCCTATGTCACTCAGGTCCTCTTCATGTCTTTCTCTCCTTATTCTCCTTGGGCCATAAGCCCTACACATCTAGTATTTTATCTCTCTTTTTTTCCTTGACCCTAATAAATTTTATCTCATTCCTTTTCTCTTCTTCCCAGTTTCTCACTATAGTCTGGAGTCTGTTTGCCATTTTATTTGTAAGTAAAAGTAGGAGTGGAAGAAAATCTTTTCTATGATGCTGTGATAATTGAGTTTATATGTCTGTCAACTTGACTATGCCACAAAGTGTGTCCAGGCATTTGGTCAAACATTATTTTCTGTGTATCTGTGAGGCTGTTCTTGGATGAGATTAGTGTTGAAGTGGTAGGCTGACTGAAGCAGATTGTCATGTAGGTGGGCTTCATTCAATCAATCAAAGACCCTAATACAACAAAAAAATTCAAGAATGAGAGAACCCTTCAGCTTGTTTGCACTGAGGCATTTGAGCCGATGACTTCTGTTCTTGGACTAGAATGTACAACAACAGCTCTTCTAGCTCTGAGGTCTCCACAACTCAGGCAGGAATACCATCAATTCTCCCACATCTCTAGCTTACTGACTGCAATTCTTAGGATTTTTCTGCCTCAAAAATAGCATAGGCAAATTCCTTGTGTTAAATTGCTAGAGACACACACACATGTACACATACACAACTGGTTCTTTCTCTGGAGAACCCTAATACAGGGACCTTTTAAGTCTTGGAAGCCCGTTCCCCAACAAGCAAAGAGGCAAACAAGCAACAATGACAAAAGCAACAAAATGTAGAGGAGTTTAGATTTTTTTTCTTAATTTTACTTATTTATTTATTGAATTTATTTTTTACTTGCAGTCTCAGAGAATTTAGATTTGATATAGTTAAACAACAAAGAGAAAAATGAGTACTTGCACAGGGATTACATTTATTAATAGCCCATGGCACTAAGTAAGAAAAACTGAAATAAGACTAGTATGAAAGTCAGGAGACTTTGAAATAATGAGGTCTATGTTTATTCCTGTCTGGAAGACTGAAAATTAAGAGGAAAATACTAGACAATATTTCAGAGGAAGACGAAAAAATACTTAAAAGAAAAAGAGGAGAAATTTTTCCTTCCAAATCTCCTTTCTAAAAAACTAGACTCAAGGTAGAATCAGATAGAAATGCTAGACTTGAGAAAAGAAACGCGGTTTTTGTTTGCTTCTTTATTCTTTGGTATTTGGGAATGTCTACAGAAGATTAATTCAATTTCAGACATGTGGCACAGAGGTGATGGGACATCCAGGTGCAAATGACATCTTGAAGATGAAATAGACAGAAGCCTCCTAAAATTAACTTAGAGCTCTACCATCACACAACAATATTTTATGCTCACCAGAATATATTTCTTGTGGTATCCAAGGACATCATTTGGCATTAGCATAAAATTAACTGGTTGCTAAGCCACAATTCTACCAGTTAATCAACTCCACCATTAAAATCTTCAAAAATCTTCAAAGACTAAAGCTATTCATATGATCTATGAGGAACTTCCTTAGTTTCCATTAGGGACTTACTGCCTTTCCAAAATGACATGAGTTTGGGAATTCACAACATGCCAAGCATTTATACTGTAATATACAAAAAAAAAAAAAAAAAAAAAAAAAAAAAAAAAAAAAAAAGACAAAAACGGAAGATCTTAACTATCATGAGCATGTAGCTCAAGTTACAGGACAGAGAGGACAGTGTAGGTCCTCCGGACAACTGCTCCAGCTAAGCCCAGCTTTTAAGTCGTCCCAGTCCAAGTGCCTAGTAAGTAAAAAAAGTCATCTTGGAAGGGGATTTTCCAACCCCAACTGTTTGAACTCCCAGTTGATCAAGTCATACTCAGCCACTTGAGTCTTTTTATCTGCAGCCTCAGACATTATGGACCAGACACAAACCAACCAGCAGTCTCTTACCTTAATTCCAGACCCATAAATTTGTGAGCATAATAAAATGATGGTCATTTAACATGAGAGTATTGGGTGGTGTGAAAGACAATGACAGATAATCACAACAGTAATAGATAATTGGAATGTATGCTTCATAACAGGGCAATCCTCTTTAATGACCACAGTCCGCATTTCTCTCCTTTACTGAAACGTTCATTCCCAATTCTTTTTTTTTTTTTTTTTTTTGCTAGTAAGAAGTGTTCACTTTTAATTTCCCCCATTTATTTTTGACAGTTCAACTTTAAACCCATCATATCCAGTAAAAACCATTCCCTAGGGTGTGATTTTCAGTTTATCTAAAAACTTCCCTCTCAACATGCTCTCAACTTTCTGGACTTATTTCAGTCTTTTCACCCTTTTATTCTAATCGATGTTCAAATTAGGCCATGACTAAAGACATAATTACTTGAAGGAAGATGTTGTGCACCCAACTATAACCAGGATAAGTGAACATTCTACCAAGCGTAAGAATTATTCAGCACTTATTATAAATAAAGCACTATACCAACACTTCAGATGTTTATCATTATAATGCTTTATTAATGAAAGTTGGCTATATTGAATTTTATATATCTCCTCCAGTCCACAATATCTCTCCTTTTGTTGTTTTGCCACAAAAGAACATTTTAATATTTTCAACAAAGTTGCTTGATATATAATTTTAATATAAACTCTTCAAAAAATTACATTTTTATAAATAGACTATTTTATAACTCACTACTATACTTAATAGGCATAAACTGGCCAGTCACAAATCACATGTATAAAAGCAAAGCGTTTCATTTTCTTGACAGAACTTCATTTCCTTTATGACTGTTTGTAATAACTTGGCAAAAAAATTAATCCTGTTGCTTCTAAGTGTTTAGTCACTTCTAGATTAAAGTTTAGACTTCACAGAGCTATTCAGCTAAAATTAGATATTATCTCAGTTATAATTCAAAGCTCTTCCTGGAGCTCTCCTTTTAAATGTCTCTTCTATCTACTTTCATTCTGTTTAAACTGTTCCTTTCCAGGAGTGGCTGCGTGGGGATTCTACCTTCTTTATTGACATATATTAAGAATAAACAAGCTATCCATCTGATCAATTTTATCTTATGGCTGGTTCTGGAAGGAAAACTATAAATACATGAGGCAAGACAGTTAAAGGCGCTGGCAAGGCAGTGGCTGAAGGAACAGCCCAGCAATCTAGGATAAAAAAGAAGAAAGTAAAGAAAGAAGGGTCTGATTACTTGAAAGAAAATGAAGGGGTTAAAAGACCAAACAGACTGGAAAGTAGGTAAAATCTGAAACAGGAAGGGAGAACTGAAAGGTTAGGAAGTTAATTCATTTAATCAACAAATACTTAGAGAATATCTTCCAAGTGTTTGTTCTGGAGTTTAAGATTCAGAAGAAAATGTGTATGAGTAATCTGAGTAAAGATGAAGATCAGAGACTTTGAAAAGGTCAGGAAATGTGAGACTAGGTTGTGAGATAAACCAGCGGACGCATCTCTGCTGAGAGTAGTAAGCATGAAGGAAAAGTGTAGGCAGAGAGTTCAAGAACTATATTTATGTTAATATAAGGATCCAGGAGTAAGGGTTTCTCTGCAAGCTGTGATGAGAACCAGGAGAAAGAAGGTATCACCTCTAGAACTCTAGTTAATGAAATGGATAAAAATGAGCAGTGGTCACCTGCAACGGCTGCAGAGAAAGCAGCATCCTAGGGAGAGAACCAGGATTACTTTTTAATTAATAGTAAGGAGGTAGGGTATTTGTTGAAGAGATATGACTACAGAGGAGTTTGTTTGGCATGGAATAAGAGTGCTAGAAGGCAGGGACCAGCAGGTGGCATAGTGGTTAAGGACACTGGACTCCCAACCGTGGTTCAAGTCCCAGATGTGGTGGCTTGCTCTCTCTCTCTCTCTCTCTCTCTCTCTCTCTCTCTCTCTCTGTGTGTGTGTGTCTATCTCGGGTCAAATTAGAAATAAGTAAAGTTAAATAAAATAATTCTTTTAAAAAAAAAGAGTTCTAGAAGGCAATTATAAAATCACACACAACCTCCTGAGGATGAATCAGAGGCCCTAACAGCCCACATGTGGGGCTGAGGGTCCAGGAAGACAGGGGTATAAGGCAAGATGGAATGAATGGCCTTGAAGTTTCTAGGACACATTGATATTCCATTTGGACACCCTGACTGGATTTTACAAAGGATTCTAAATATGCCGGAAAGAGGTGACCAGGTTAGCCTTCTTACTTACAACTATATAACTTTGAGAAAGTTGTTTTAAGTGTCTCTAAGCTTCAGGGTCTTTTTCTGTTAATAGAAGAGAAATACTATCTACTTCAAGAAGTTAAAATGATTAGTCAATATAATATATGTAAAGTGCTTAACAATAATACACAATAAACTGTTTGGTTTGTTTAATTGTTTCCGTCATTGTTTATGTTGTCCTCCCAAGAAACTGTAACCAGTTACACAGGGCTCTCTCTCTCTCTCTCTCTGTGTGTGTGTGTACCTCTCGGGTCAAATTAGAAATAAGTAAAGTTAAATAAAATAATTCTTTTAAAAAAAAAGAGTTCTAGAAGGCAATTATAAAATCACACACAACCTCCTGAGGATGAATCAGAGGCCCTAACAGCCCACATGTGGGGCTGAGGGTCCAGGAAGACAGGGGTATAAGGCAAGATGGAATGAATGGCCTTGAAGTTTCTAGGACACATTGATATTCCATTTGGACACCCTGACTGGATTTTACAAAGGATTCTAAATATGCCGGAAAGAGGTGACCAGGTTAGCCTTCTTACTTACAACTATATAACTTTGAGAAAGTTGTTTTAAGTGTCTCTAAGCTTCAGGGTCTTTTTCTGTTAATAGAAGAGAAATACTATCTACTTCAAGAAGTTAAAATGATTAGTCAATATAATATATGTAAAGTGCTTAACAATAATACACAATAAACTGTTTGGTTTGTTTAATTGTTTCCGTCATTGTTTATGTTGTCCTCCCAAGAAACTGTAACCAGTTACACAGGGAAGTCTGGTTAGCTCCACTAACTGCCACCTTGTGGTAAAGCGGTTGTGCTCTGTAGGGTAAATGAAAGGGCTCAGAAGGCTCTCACTGCCGGCCAGAGCTTCACCTGGACAACACTAAACATTAAGAGGTTAACCAAGTACTGCTTTGTCTCAGGTATTTTCTGTCTTGTACAACAGTTAGATAGAAAGTTCCTGAAGAGCTGGGGTTTAAACCTAGACTTGTGTGACTGTACTGTGTTGCCCTTTTTAGAAGGTAGCCTTGGGCAATAGCTCTTCTGGCAGCATGGCTTGGGGCAAGTCACTCAATCTCTCTAACACTCAGCTTCCCCATGAAATCCAGTATCGACCTCATGGGACTTTGGTAAGCACAAAATTAAATAGCTAAGAAAATAGCACGTAATGGTTGCTTGAAAATGGCATTTACTCTTATTCTTCCAAATCATTATTTTTCCCTCAGAATGAAAGATGCCTCTTCTATATGACGTGTCCTTTTATTCAACCTTATCGCTTGACCTGCTACATGACTGTAATAGACCTGCCTCTAGGTCACTGCTCTTGTTGGTGTAGATTCAAGGCTGGGACTCACAAATTTCCCTTCGAGCCCAACTCTGCTGCTATCTTTGAAGATTTTTTTAAAAATGCATGTGAAATTCAAAACACCAGACTTATAGATCTTTGGGATTCCTAACTCTAAAAGCTTTCACCCTCCCATAAACATTCTCCAGACAGTACCCTGGGGCCTGCTGGCTGGCACAGTAGTAAATGCTATTCAGTAATGCTAGATTCACATGGCAGATGATTCCCAGGTTGACCTGTGCATGCTGGGAGCACCCATGCCATGATCCTGGCTGGCTAGGAGAACTCGTAAAGGGATCATAACATGGGACCCTGTTGAGAAGTCTATTTTTCTCTCTCTGTCTCTTACTCTCATGAAAGAAAGGAAGGAAGGAAGGAAGGAAGGAAAAAACTTTAAACAAGAAAAAGACTGTACCCTGGATTTGATAATATATCCACCTCAGAAATCTTAGTATAGCCCCATCTCATGCTACAAGTCCTTGCCTCCTTCCTTAATCCTCTATCTTAATACACAATGGTCCTCTCATTGCTAAACTTCCTCTTAATCTATTAGCAACCTTCTAGCCTCACTTGCTTTCCTGTTCAACAATCAATAGTAAATTAACTAAATGACTATTACAGCTCTTGAACTCTAAAGCTCAGTACTTTTGCTATACCACCGGATAAAAACTCAGGCTCTTGATCAACTGTCTAATAACCTGCCTGCTTCTCTACTTGATATGCCGAACAATGGTCCTTTCTACAGAAGTGCATAGGGCTTTGGGGAAAACTGCAAGGCCTTAAAATTGATACCAAAGGTATCTAATGTTCTCCTGGGACAACCACATACCTTGTTGCTGATCGCTTCAATTGTCTCTAGTCTCTTTTTTCCTCCTTTCCGCACCAACTATTACAAAAGTTTTCTACTTTGCCTAAGGCCCCAACCAACTACCCATGATGTTAATTACTACCTATATGCTAATAATTTAAAAAATTTTATTTCCACTATTGATTTCTTCATTTGGTATAAGAACTAAGAAATAATGTTTGCTACATGCTTGCTAAATATTTCTGCCCAGATTTCTGTGGCCATCTCAAACTCTGAATTTATTATCTCTCCCATCAATCTGCTTCTCTTTGAGGGCAACCATCCTTCAAAATGGCCCCCAATGGTCTCTGTCTCCTGGCATTCAAATAGTCATGAAGTCACTTTCTCCATTATACCACGGTTGGTCTTTGCAATCAATAAAATATGGCAAAGGTGATGTGTTGCTCTATGATTATGCTATGAAAAGACTATTGATTTCATTTTGCTCTCTCTCCATCTTTCCTATAGCAATACTAAGTAATCAGATACGATTGGATTTTTGTTGTTTGGCCAGGCACATGAGCTCACCATAGAGAAATAGACAGTTTGTGGACATACCAGAATCCCTTCTCTTCCACTTCTACATCCTGTCAGGATTTCAGGCACATCTAAACACACCTGGCATGTTTTTCAAGCTGCCTGCACCAGATTTCAAACCAGTCAGCCATGTGGGATCAATCTCCCTTAACCACAATGCCACAGGGCCAGCTTAGATAAGATTTTTTTAAAGTTTATTTATCTTTTCCATGAGACACAGACAGAGAGAGAGAGAGAGACGAGAGAGAAAAAGAGATGTAACCCCAATAGGGTCTCCATTCCACAAGCCACCCCTATCTCAGCTGGCCAGATCACAACATATGCACACATGCACAGCATGCTGAGGGAGGTCCCATGACGTGAACAGGATCTTTCCCATGTGGACCTGTTTGCATGACTTCTAAGCCACCACCTAGCCTGTGAATTACATGATTTAGAAAGAGAGAAATGTTAGCTTTCTACTGTTGCTTTAACAGTATACCACAAAGTCAATGGCTTAAAGCAATACAAATTTATTAACCTTAGAATTTTGGAGATCAGAAGTGAATTTTACATGGCTAAAATCTGAAGGTTCTTAAGGAGAATTTGTTTCTTTATCTTTTGCAACTTCTTGAGCTACCTTCATTCCCTGGATCATGGCCACTTCCATCCTTGAAGCCAGCAATGCCTGGCCAAGCATTCTTCCTCACAGACCGTCACCGACACTGACCCTTTTACCTCCCTTTTTACTTGTGACCCTTGTGATCATACTTGCTCCAAACCAAATTATCAAAGATACTCTTCCATTTCAAAATTCTTAATCACACCTGCAAATGTAATGTGATCTATTCAACTGCCCCATGGATGAAGATGAGGACATCTGGAGGTGGCGGGGGAGGCATTATTCTGCCACAGTCCAGTTTTATATTTTCCTCCAGCAATGATACACAATCCAAAATAGAAAAAGCAAATTGCAAGAGGGGGTCAGGGTTGAAAGCTAAAGATGTACACATATAGCCCTAGTGAGAGCGATATAAAGTGGTGGGCTTGGCTTCTGACCAGATTGTAACTCCAAGGCCAGTTAACTTTGGTTAACTCCCTCATGACCAGAGTATTCTTATCTGGACTCATTTGCATCAATTTTTTTCTGCTAAGCACCACTAGAATTGGGAGAAGAACATGGACAGATGTGAACATTCACTACCATTAAAAATGTTAAGCTGGGCACTGCTGCTTGGCAGGTTAAATCCACATGGGAGATCTGGGTTTGATTCCTGGCCCACCCTGAAAAGTCAGGTTTGATGGCACACGTCTGTAGTCTCAGTTACCTGGGAGGCTGAGCCAGGAAGATCATGATGCAGCAAGACCCTGTCTACACCATCACCACCAACAGCAGCAGCACCACCACATACACACATAAATACACATACACACACACATACACACACACACATACACGCGTACACACGTACACACATACATATACACACACACATACACACACACACACACACACACACACACATACATTAACAATATTTAAAGTACACATACTCCCAGGTCCTTTAAGGCAGGCAATTGTCAGGATCAAAACCAGTAAGACTATCTAAGACACTCTGTATTTGAATAAATAATTTTTAAAAATTGGCTGTATGTTACATAAGGCTAAACAAGAAACATCCAACCAAAAGCCTTGGACTGTACAAGATTTCTAAGTTATCTCCAGGTACCTAGACAAAGGCTTTTAACAAAAACAACTCCTACACTGACAGTTTATGCTGGGAAGAAAATAACTGCAAACACATTTTAAGCAAATGATGAATATGGAAGATAAAACTTTATTTAAATTAAGGCAACATGATATTTTTAAAGGTTTCATTTCATACCCTAGAATAACTTGTACATATCACTCCTCTTCCTGACCTACAGCAATGCGGTAGATTTAATTCAGATTATGAAGACTACAATTAACATATAGGGAGAGAATCCGATTGTGATTTTAGCCTAGGCGTATGATTGCAGGGTGGCTGCCAGGTGCCTGGCAAGTCACACAAAAGATGAGTATTCCCACCCCCACTATGCCTTCCACCCCTCTCATCTGAAGGTGTTTAGGGAGATAATCAGAGTCAAAGCCACCCTTGTGTGCGGGTGGTTAGGGTGGTAATGAGAGTCACAGTCACATAAAGCCATGACAACAGCTGACAACCAGAGCAGGGGCTGAGCAAACAGCAGATGCAAAGTTCTGCTCACATTTTTAGATACAGGCGATCCTCTTCATCCGTGGACTCCAAATCTGGGAATTCACATAGTTGCTAAAATGTATGTGTATCTCTCAAGTCTAACACTCCTGGTGAGCTAGCTGCACTTTATTTTGGCACAAGATATAGTGCTATTGGCTGTGAATTCGCTGTTGATTAAACAGCAATGTATATTATATAGGGTATTTTACACAGAAACACACATAAAACAAGATTACATGCTGACAGGTTATGAAATCTTATAACCAAATGCTGTCAGGATTCTAATCCTGTATTTCCCCTAGAACTTAAACCATAACTACAATGAATGAGAACTGACTGTATTTTATTTGCTATTCAACCTTTACAGATGTAGATGATCCAACAACAGATTATCAGAAAAGAAAATATATACAAAACTTAGTTTACTGACAGAAATTATGTTAGCAGACATTGAAATTGGGCTTAAGAGTGGGTAAAAACCGGGGCCAACAGTTAGTATAATGGCTGTCGCTGAACTCACATGTAGTCGACCACAGTTCAAGTCCCAGACTTGGTGGTTTGAACTCAAGTGGGGCACATATGTGTGTATGCCCAAGATCCCAGGAGGAGAAGGGATTGCAGCGTGGCCATCCCCCCGGGGGGTGATTTCTCGCTTTCTATCTCTCTATCTTTCTCTGTCTTTCTGGCGAGAGCACGCACGCTATAGCAAAAACTTCTCCAAAAAAAAAGAGTGGGTAACAACTGACATTTGTTGACCAACTCCCTGCTACATAAATTAACCTTTATAATAATTCCAAGGTACACTTTGGTATTCTCATTTTCCAAAGGAGGATGCTGAGCCTCTGAAAGGTTAAAACATTTACTGATGGTCACAAGTAAGTGATAAAATTGAAATTCAAATAGGGATGTCCATATCCTTGAATAGAGTGGGCCCTGCTGCCTCAGTGAGCCATGTGGCTCTAAGAATATGGCTCTTTTGCCTGTCCATGAGAAAGCTGGACTTAGCAAAAAAACACTGACTCCTGGATTTCAGAAAACTGAAATTTCCCTTTGTCCCCTCTGCTGGCCCTCTTGCTGGCCAAATAGTGACAGATTTGTAACCAGAAAATGTGTCAACTGGAACATCAGAATCTCAAGGAAGCTGGACAGCACCAGCATAGTTTACCTAAAAATGAGGTACCTGTGCTACGCAAAAAGATCCAAATTGAACAGAAGCTCCCCATGATTATACATATCAAATTTGCTTGAACTAATCTATCAATAAATATGCTATAATTTATACACATGATTAATATATCCTGGTTACACTGTTGCAAGTCTATTGAAAGAATGAGAAAAACATAATGTCCGAAATGGAAAAGGAAATTAATAGTATTAAATATTAACAATGCCTAGCACAAAGTCTTCCATGGACTAGGTATTCAGCAAATGCACCAGAGGGACCTATGTGCTCTATTTCAGTCCTATCTAAGTTTACCTTCCTGTATTGCTTTGAGATCATTATATTAAACACACACACACTCACACACAAAATACAGCTCTCCCCAAAACTACAGATACTTTGTTTGCATAGTGCTTCATTAGGCAAATATCTAAGAGTGACAAAAGAATACTGGTTAGGATTTTGATCACGAAATGTTCTCTGAAAAAAGTGAGAATCTGTTAAGACTGTCCTTAAGGGGTAGCATGATGAGAAATTCAAACACCTGTGAGCAGACACAAACTCACTAGAATCAACAAAATCTGTTCAACCAGAAAGGCCAATGTCAAGAATATGTACATATTCAAACCTTGCATTTCATTTTATAAGAAAGGGAGGAACAGCACATAAAAAGCAAAGAGAATTTATTCAGGAATAAAATTCCAACATTTATAAACTTGGCCTGAGAAGATGAGAACAGGTAGGTTTAATTTTCTACATATGTCCTAATGGTCCTAACTATGACCTAAAGGGGATGAAGGACTCCAGTATAATTTATGAATAGTATGGATTAAAATTAAGTGTATTATATTAGAAGGTAAGAATTTATTAATCCTTATAGAACTTCCAGTTAACTAAAAAAACTCATTCTCCAATAATTTAGAATAGAATTTATTCTATTATTTTCCTGAAACTATCAATTTTATTAATAATTTAAATATTAACAGCATACTTTATGAATAAAATGTTTTACTTACAAACTTCCTTAAGCCTCAGTAGGCAGATGATTTATATAAAAATAAGGAAGTACAAGTTAGCAGATTTAGTATTATTATTTTAATTTATGTTCAATCACTATATATCTTTTTTTTTTTTTGAGACTTTTTGCTATAGGGCACGTGTGCTCACTGGAAAGACAGAGAGACAGACAGACAGAAAGCAAGAAATAACCCCCAGGGGGGATGGCCACACCACAATCTCTTCTCCTCCATTCTCCTCTTGGGATCTTGGGCATGCACACACATGCGCCCGGCGTGAGTTTAAGCCACGAGGTCCAGGACTCGAACTGCGGTCAACTACATGGAAGTCCAGTGACATAGCCATTATGCTAACTGCTGGTCCCAATCACTATATATCTTCACAGTGTATAATATTGCTTTTCCCAGAATGAATATGGTACATGTCAATCAAGACAAAGACATTACCATGTACATTATCATCAGGAAATAACTTTTCATTTTTCTGTCAATTAAATGTATTTTGCCCCCGTTCTCTCCCCTCCTGCCCTCCATTACCAGCCCTGTATTACCCTCTAGTATCTCTAGTATCTAAAGTTGCCCTTCCTGCTGTTATACCTTCCAAACGTTCAGTTTCTGCTATAGAGCACAGACATTTGGTATATATTCAAATTAGTCTTTTTAAAAAGTCATTAGAAACTCTGGCCTAGTCTCTGTGGTACAATGGTAACACAAGTGTTTTACAAGGCTGGAAGCCACAAGGCTGACCATGCCTTGAGATCCCCAGGTCAACCTGAGAAACTGGAGGGCTGGGGAAAGGGAATAGTGGCATAATGAGACCCTGTCAAGGGTACTTTGCTCTCTTTCTCTTGCTACCTCTCTCACCTGTGTGTGCATGTATTATCATTAAAAAAAAAAAGAGTCATTAGAAAGTTTATCTCCTTTACAATAAATAAGGCAGTACATAATGGCCAAGTCTATTATATTTAGATCCCAAATATTACTGCTGATCATGAAGTCTTCTATTTTTCCATCTACATACCCTTTGGTAGTTTCAGTCTCTCTCTCTCTCAGCTGCTCACTGATGTGATTTTAAAAAACTAAGGAGAAAAGATTTCTAAAATACCTGGTTTCTTTTCAAGTGTTAAGCATATCAAAAGACTAACTACTGGGTCACAGGGAAAGTCATGACATGTTTTTCTGTGGAAAACACTACAAGCAATTCCCAACTTGTTTCCAAATTCATTTTTATATGTTAATTGATTAGAAGTCAGGGAATATTTTTCCAGTATTTTATAAGACTATTAAGTTTTCATATATCTAAAAATGGCTCAGATTTCACTGTAAATATAAAACTAATAGTAGTATTTCCTCTTCATCAAACTGCCATTTATAACTCTTTGTTTTTAAAAAATACTAAATTCAGTTAGCAATTCTCTCTCTCAAGTATCTATCTCCAAAAAGGCACATGGGGTGCCAATTCCGACAGAACTACTTACTCTTTTTTTCAAGAGATTTTTTTGCCTCAAGGTGCATGTGCTCACAAGAGAGAGAGAGATGGAGAGAGACAGAGACAGTGAGAGGGAATGCGAGAAATCCCCCCACCTCGGGGGAGGGGGAATGGCTATGCCCACAGTCCCTTTTCCTCTATTCTCCTCTCAGGATTTTGGGCATGTACACACACATGTCCAGCATGATTTTCAAGCCACTGGATCCAGAACTTGAACCATGGTCAGTCATGTAGGAGTCCAGCAATGTAACCCCTACACCATCTGCACGCTTTCTCTTCTTTTAACTGATAAGTGATCTGTAGGACAGAAACTTTCTGTGGTGAAAAAACAAATATCAGCTGAGCATCACAATGAAAAAATCTGAAATAAAAAATGTTCCAAAATCCAAAACCTTTTGAGCACCGACAAGTGAAAAATTCCACATGATACCTTATGTAATGGGTTGCAGTCAAAATGCTGCAAAACATAAAAAAAAAAAAAAAGCCTGACAGAACTATTATCAAATGTACACAAGGTAATGTAACATTCAATCTTCAAGATTATGTATATACTCTTGGGACCAGCAGTTAGCGTAATGGCTATGTCGCTGAACTCCCATGTAGTTGACCGCGGTTTGAGTCTCAGACCCAGTGGCTTAAACTCACGCCAGGCACGTGTGCGTGAATGCCCAAGATCCCAAGAGGAAAATCGAGGAGAAAGGATTGGGGCGTGCCCATCTCCCCAGGGGGTGATTCCTTGCTTTCTGTCTCTGTCTCTCTGGTGAGCACATGTGCCCTGTAGCAAAAGACCTCTTCAAAAAAAATTATGTATGTACTCCTGATTTGATTAGTACACACTGTATCTATGCTTTCAAAGACCATACTGGACCCCAGAAAGATACACATTGACTATACGTAAACCAGAAATCATTAAAAAAAAATTTAATGTCAAAATTTGAATAAAATTATCTTCAGGCTTTAAAGCGAATATGAAATATAAATGAATTTCATGTTTAGACTAAGGTCCCATCCTCAGTATAGCTCATTGTATATATGCAAATATTCCAAAATTTGAATACCCATTTTGGATTTGGGTACTGAATCTATATGACATTATAAACTTCCCTTATTCATATCAGTCCCATTTCATGCATAATATTCAAGTTCATTAGGAGGCTCACAGATAAGAGTTTTTTTTTTAATCTCATAAAATCAATTGAAAGGGTATAATAATAATATATTATCAACCCTCTCCTAATCCTTATTTTCCTTTTATTGACATACAGAAACTAAATGGCTTCATAGACCAAGACTATGCTTCATTCTTATGTCAAAGTTAAGCTACAATAATTTCAGAAATACTCATAAATTTAAGAATGAATGTACAGAAAATTTACATATTAATCCAATTAAAACGCACAGGTTACTTCAATTACATATTCCTGTGATTTTTCATTCCACTTTTTAAGACTTTGGCAATTAAGGAAAGGCAAAGAATTTTCCTAATTCCACACCTATAAAAGGTGAGGATTGGGACCAGCAGTTAGCTTAATGGCTATGTCGCTGGACTTCCATGTAGTTGACCGTGGTTTGAGTCCTGGCCCCAGCGGCTTAAACTCAAGCCAGGTGCATGTGCGTGCATGCCCAAGATTCTGAGAGGAGAATGGAGGAGAAGGGATTGTGGTTGGCAAGAAATCACCCCTCTGTCTCTCTGTCTTTCTGGCGAGTGCACCTGCCCTATAGCAAAAAAAAAAAAAAAAAAAAAAAAAAAGAGGTGAGGATTAGTCTATTCAAAATCTAAGGTTTTTACCAGCTCTAATCCTTTTAACTCTAAAGGCAGTTCCTGTATGTTTTGGACAATTAATAGAGTTTCATGCTTTTGTGTCTGTTAGAAAAATACCAGAAATTGATCCAAAGGGAAAGGGTAAGTAGCTAAAACCCAGAAAACTTCTAACTCATTGCCTTTAAGAATGTGGTCTAAACAACAACAAGCCAATTAAGAAAGTAGGCAGCTACAGGGAAAGCATTTAAAATAACCACTGTAATAACTTTCACACCAAGCATGGCAGGCTCTGAATCAATATAATTAAAATTTTGTAAAGTCTGGAATAACTAAAACTGTTAATAAAAACATGAAAATATTATGACATTTATCTGAGAACACACCAAAAAATAGCTTCCTTACAGTTACCAAGTCACAGTTACAAAATGTACAACCCACTAACCCAGAAAAACACCTGGGAAAGGAACTTTGGTTTCACTCTTACCCAAAATCTGTGGTTTACATGGCAAGCAAAACATGGTTCTAACAAGGAAAAACAAACAAAAAACTCTGTAGACCCATATATATAAGGAATATCAGAAAGAAGGTAGAGAAAAGGGAAAAGAAAGCTGCTAGTGTAGCTGCCCCCTCCTTAGACCAATCCAGAGACCTAAGTTCAAGTCCAGATTCTGCCAGTGACAGTTTATGTAATATCCAAATAACTTTAGCCCTCAGTTTCCAAAACTATAAAATGAGAGGGTTAGGCTGGTCAGAATCCAAGATTTCTTACAGCTCTAAATCTTTTACCGCTAAAGGCAGTCTCTGTATGTTTTTGAAAAATTAACTAACAGGCTATCTTATTTTTGTGTCCATTATTAAAATTTAAGAAATTAACCCAAACCATTCAACTATGACTCAAAGATTACATCCAAGTCACTGCATAAGAGAATGGGAAACCTAAAATGTAACAATGAAGAACCAAAAACCTGCTGCATTTACTAAGCAGAAACACAGTCAATTGTTACTTTTTATGAGGCTCCTTTCAACTCAGGTTCAAAAACTCAACTCATAAGCAAAACTGAGTATTGTTAAAATACAGTAGCTAGGTAATTCTAACAAGCAGTTACTGAAAAATCAGTTCTGTTTAATGTGAGAAAACAGGATGTTTGAAGATTTCACTGGTTTTATATTATATAAACACATTCTGATATTTGGATATAGTAAGGGCAGAGTTAACATTAAATAATTAATCATAAGACTTTTTTATATTTGCTAAGAAAAATATTGTCACTTCAATTACCTACATTCTGAAGTGACAACATTTATATTTTACACAGGGTTTTATATTTTTCTTTTTCATATTAAATGTAAGTAGATTGGGCTAGCCAGTGGCTTGGTGGTTAAAGCAGCTGGATCCCACATAGCCCAATGTGTGGTTCAAGTCCCAGACCCAGCAAGCTTGAGAAACACATCAGATAATTGTGCATGCATCCCCAAAATCCTGAAAGTAGAAATGGAGAAAGGATTATGGCATGAGCATTCCCATGGTGGGGTGCTTTCTTACTTTCCTTCTCGCCCTTGCTCTCTGTTTCTCTTTGGGGAGTGTATGCCTCTAACAAACTGAAAAAATAC
The DNA here is from genome assembly GCF_000334495.1 of Tupaia belangeri chinensis. Lineage (NCBI taxonomy): Eukaryota > Metazoa > Chordata > Mammalia > Scandentia > Tupaiidae > Tupaia > Tupaia belangeri. The sequence goes on along the minus strand of NW_006160076.1, from coordinate 1,106,486 downwards.
ATGTATGTATATCCCAACACAGAATAATGATAATGTTTGAGATGATGGATATATTAATTATTCTGATTTGATCACTACACATGGTATTCATGGTACTGAAACATCACATTGTACTCCATAAATATGTACAATTATTAACAATTAAAAATAAATAAAATAGCAATAAGAATATAAGTATATTATGAAATAATACAGCTAAATATTTAAGAATTATTTAAATCAGCTAAAATAATCTATCATTAACACAGAAAAATAGCAGATAACAATTCCTCAAAAATACTTTTTCTACCAGATAACAAAAGTACTTGGTATATCACCACACCAAAACCATCTTGTTTGATTAAAACTTAACTAAGCTTTTACATTCTATGCAAAGCACTCATATTAAGGTCACATAAAATATACAGTCCCAGGGCCAGTAGATGGCATTGTGGATAAAGTGCAGGACCCCACCTGGCCAGCCACAGCATGAGTTCCTGACCTGCTGGCTCGAGAACCACACTGGGAGTATATGCCTGTGTGCCCAAAATTCCAAGAGAATGGAAGAGAAGGGACAGTGGAGGGGCCATCTCTCATGGGGAGTGATTTCTCACTTTCCCTCTTTCTCCATCTCTCTTTGGAGGGTGCAAGTGCTCTATGGCAAAAAAAAAAACAAAATAAACAAAAACAAACAATACAGTTCCTATAGCTGAGAAATGTACAGTCAAATAAGGCAAACAAGGTGTATTTATAAACACGATAAATAGTATTTGCAAATTTGTATTAAGTATCAAAAAGTAGAGGTAATAAGTATTAACAATTCAGAGTAAGAGAAGTCCAACAAGGGCTCATTTGGTGGGAACAGTTTTAAGGAGTTGGGTCACAAGCAGGGTATGAAAAGAACAGGACCTTAATGCTAAACATAGAGAACACAAAGAAATCACTTCTGTTCTTCAGAAACCCTACTTTATACTACATAGTTATGTCAAAGAGGTAAGAGGACAACTGTATCAAAATTCAATCAACAAAGAGCCATTTGTTAATAACTAGCATAACAAAGCATTCCATGGGAACTTTCTACTGAGACTCAAAGACAATGACACTAAAGCAGATGCTAGATATTCTCAAATTATTCATAAGAGGCAGAGTAAGGAAAGGAGTGTTAAGGTATATTGCCTCCAACCCCCAACACTAGCAAGAGGTGACTTCAAGAAGATTACAGAAGGGGTCTGGGAGATTTCCTCCCAGTGTGTCACAGACTGAGGGTCCAGCAAGGGGGAACGGGAGAGAATGCTTGTCTTACACCTGACGCCTAGAGAAAAAGACTGATGGGACCACTTGAAGAGCTTCCTAGAGTTTCATGTACTTGGAAGAACAGACTGTCCTGGTGCCTAATTAATTTCTGGAAAGCCTAAAGGGTCAGAACTGGATGAAAAGAAATGTGGGTAGGAGAAAGATTGCCAAGGTAAGACCACTACCAGAATCTGTGCAAAGAATGAGTGCTCCTTATGGACCAGCTATGGGTTTACACGAGAGACAGAGAAGCTAGGGGGTCACACGGGTGTATCCAACAGAATCGCCTGAAGTTTGCACAGACCTTAGCAAAATAAAGATGAAAGTACTGACAGCTCTGAGAAGCTGAGAAACGAGAAGGCAACCAGTCATGTTGTCATGGAATGTGAGGTGAAAACTCTTGAACTGAGATGGGAGGTAGAGGATGCATAGGTGAAAGAATGAGCCAAGGCTACAAGAGCACTATCTAGCTTCTTGCCTGACCAAGTAAAACTTTGCTGCTCCTTCCTTCCTTTCTTGACTGTCCAACTTTGGAGAGGTCAAATAATAGGACTGGTAAGACAAAGGAGGAAGAATAGAAAATCTGGGTCAAAAGGAAAAAAAGGCAACAATGCCCATCTTCCCCAACTGGCTGCTGCCTGTAACGGGCAGAAATAGTGTGCATAGAGGAAGAGAAGCTTCATCTTTAATGCAGTCTTGGTCAGGAGTTTTTATTTATTAGCACTGGAGGTTTTAATGGCCACTTTAGGTCCAGCTGCTGTGCTATAGTGCCCTGCAAGGCTGGAAAGCCATACGGCCGACCAGAGGACCAGCCTGAAAAATAGGCACCAAAGATCCTGAGATGCTGGGGATCTGGGGAAAGGGGATCACAAAACATGACAAGACCCGGTCAAAGATACTTCTCACTCTCTCTCATCTGCATACACACAGATTTTACAAATAAAAAATGATACCCAAACAGGCTTTTGTGATTGAATTGCTGAAGTATGATTCGTATTATTTAAGAGCAACCAGAAAAGTTCATTTCATCCATACCAGAGGATGAACTATCTCTTGCAGAATAAAAAAAATCTCAAAAAAGAAAAAATGAAGGGACAAAATTAAAGCTGTTTTGTGATTTTCCCCCCACATGCCCTGTAATGCTCTAAAGAGTCGACCAGTGGAGAGTCACAAGTACACAATGCAGTCTTATAAAACATAACTGAATTCATCCAGCTTCTCTGCCTGTCCTGACATGGTTCAGCCATTAACAACTCCAGAAAATTGCCACATGACTCAAGAATTGAATATGAAGTCTCAAAACTTGACATGGGTGACCTAAATACGCTAGACTCCCTTTAAAAGGCAGACACTGTGTCTTGTTCCCTGTGGCGGCTCTAACATTTAGCAAAGTCCCCCTTACATAAAAGGCGCTTAAAAAACTGCTGTTCTTGCCATGAGAAAGCTGCTCTGTTAGACTCTTAAAAAATAGGATCTGAACAAAAAGTGCATACAGCTTTTTAGTTAAAAATATACTGAGTCTTTCCATGTGTAAGATTATAACACAAATTACTTCCATGTTTATCCTTTTGTAGCTAGTCAACCCACTGAAACATGCACACCTTATTTTTAGCACTATACTACATCAATGCAAATGAAAGTTGAAACCCTTAAACTTTTGATATTTGAATAGGAAAAAATATATATATTTATTTAAAGTTTAGCAGAAAACCATCAAAATAAATACAATATCCTAAGATCCTATTGCAGAATGGTTTATTTTAAAAGGAGAGGAGTATTTTAAAAAGACATTATCCATAGTTTACCATACCTTGTATGTATGTATTTTAAATGACAGCCTGATTTAAGAGCCCCCTATGCAGCAATTTAACTCTCTAAAACAGTTATTATCAAATCTATTTTAAAGATTCAGAAACTGAGGCTCAGGGCTAGTCACTTGCTCCAGGTCACAAAACTAGTACGTGGTGGTGTAGGAGTTAGAACACAACACGATGTGTCAGATTCCTAAGGGAAATTCTTCATTATACTGTTACTATAATGTCGAGTTGACTGAGCTCTATCGATGCCTTTTCAAAAGAAATAAAGTCCGTTTTTAATGTTACCTTTATAACATCCAATTGTAAAATACAAACTATTGTCAAATTCCAATCACACTTCTGGAAAAAGAAATGTAATACACTGTAAAGTTATATGTGATTCAATGTAATATAAACAAGATTATAATAATAAAAAATATTTTTTTAAAAAAGGATAGAATTAGGTGCAAATAAAAAAAATACCAATCATACAATAGTTCTATTAACACCTCTGTCAATATGAATTTATTAGTAAACTCTTTGAGTGAAAATTATATATGGCAGACACAAGTTCTCCCTCTCTCTTTCTCTCTCTCTCTATATATATATGTATATATACACATATACATACGTATATATACACACACACAAACATAAACACACACAAGTACTCAATTATTCAGGATATCATGCTTATGGTACAGCATTTACAATAAGTATATGTGACTGTAAAATTTGACAGTTTCCAAAATAGTATATAAGGGAAACAACTATGTTTTCAGAAACTGAAAAGTGTAGGCTGTAAGAGTCTCAAATTATTTCATTCTCGGGCCTCATCTTAACAAATAAAGGCAAGAAGTGGGTTTAGGACAGCCCGTAGATATTTTGGCATACATCAAAAATTCTTAACTTGGAATGCTTTTGCCCTCCCCCATACCTACTCCACCCCATCCTGGGAAACATGTCTCTAGACAACTGTGTTTACTGTCCCACTGAGAAGTGCCAGGGATGCTGCTAAACTGTCTTCCCACAGGACAGTCCACCACCAACAGGGAATTATCCAGTCCAAAATGTCAACAGTGTGACACTGAGAAACCCTAACACACAGGATTAAATGTCTGAGGCATTTGGCAGAGGGGGTGGTGAGAGTGTTGAGAGGCTACAACCACAAACACTACATCAGAGCAGCCAGGTAACGGTAAAGATTAGGTACAGTGGTGATAAGGGCACTGGCATGGGAACCCTTTCCTGTCTCCTTAGACTGGAGGAGGGTAATCTGAAGGGAGAAAGTGATGGCAACTTCCACCTAATACTCCTACCATTACCAGTGGTGCAGAATTGTTTTGTTACAATCTAAAGTAAGCAATGGACATTGGAGACACATCCCAAGAGAAAAATCCTAATAAATAAATATCTGTGTGCTTCATTCTGGACATCAGTATTCAGAAGACCAAGCGTGACTACAGGAAGCTTGGCTTTGAGCCCCCAGATGTCTAATGGCTCCAATGACACACACCCATCATTCCTTCCCATGAATTGGGACCCTCTGCCACAAGAGGAAACAGTGAAAACCAGACAAGCAGCGACCTCTGAGACAAAGCTGACATAAAACAAAATACTAACAAAAGACAAACAGAAAGGGAACTTCATGAAATGTTGCCTGCCTTTGCGGAGAGGGGTCGTGCACCTGTAGCTTGGCTTTGTCATCTTTCCTGCTAGTTTTATTCCTACCCTCAATCACCTTTCTTTACTTAAAATCTTTTGATTCTTTTCATCCCTTTTTCACTCCCATTTCATTTCTCTCCTCTCTTCCCACTGTAAGCTTGCTCTACTCTACCAAACTGCCAATCTAGTAACCAAATTGTATCATGAGAGTTTCGAGATGAGTCAGACCCCCAAGGTTGTCTGGCGGATAGCCCTACCACCTCTCTTCAGCATACCAGCACGCCTAACAGTGGTCAGCTTAAACGCATTTGAAAAAACAGTATATCCTCTATTAATTTTCGGAAGCCACGGATCACTTCTCACTGAATAGGCATTGCTAAGATTGGTGGTGAGATTCAAGCAGAACAACTTAGTTGATCTGAACTGCTTCTGCTTCACAGATACCAACTCTTTAGCAACGTTTGCCAAGTGGGGGGAGGGGGGCTAATTTAAGTGCCATCCTCAACTACAGTTCTACAATTGGCCAGGTATTTGCTCTTTGTAAATTTATCTTTTGATAGACTAAAAAAAACATTTAACTAAATGCAAACAATGTGATTCATCTAATAAGCCTTATTTGACATTTTGTCAAGATAAAAGAATGACTCATTAAATCCCAAAATGGCACGCAAGGTATGTTTCACCCTCCTACATTCCTCAGAAAGTTTATTCTCTCCCTAACTATGGAACCAATAAAAGCTACTGATTAATTCCGAGGATTCCGGGTCACATTAGGTAAATACGGTACTACTGTACTTCCTAAGGTACTATACTGTAGAGTGATAGCTTGTGGAGCCTGGCAGATGCACGAGAGCAACGTTAAATTGGTTTACTGCTTTGGAATAGAGTAAGTGCATACTAAATTGTTCTTTGACTGGCTTACGCCTGAAGGCCAAAGGGACGCAAATCCCATAAACCCAGGGGTGCCTTCAGCTGTCTAGTTTAATTCACGTCGCCAGCGTTCCACCAAAGTTTGGGCGGTTTCGGAGATAAGTCTCGGGCTGTTGCTCCTAGCGCAGAGCCCCCTTCGCGTCGGCCCGCGGGCAGGGCGCGCTGCCTCCCAGGCGGGCAGGTGAGCCCGGAGATGCCAGCTCGGGGTCGCCGGCGTCCCCGCCCCGCCGCCGCGCCCTTTACCTTGGTGAGCTGAGCGATTTTCTTGCTCATTTTCAGGTGCATGTCCAAGCTGTAGTCCATGCTGTGTCCAGCCAGCTGCGCGGCGGCCGGAGAGGGGGCGAATTTGGCCGCCCCGGTCGCGGAGCCGCCGTAATAGTGCTGCTGCCAGCTCATGCCCGGGGTCGCCATCTTCCCAACAGACCCCGGCCGGGGCACCTGTCCCCGCGCTCGGGGGGAGGCCCGCGGAGCAACGACGTCTGGGAGGCAGGGACCGGGG
>NW_006160076.1:1100036-1100288 GCF_000334495.1 Tupaia belangeri chinensis | reverse complement strand
GGACTCCTGGCTCCCACCAGCCTCGGCCTCAGGTGCCAACCTGCCTGCGACCCCCAGATCACCCCTTCTAGGAAGGGGCCACGAGCGACACCGGCGCGGGACGGACGCCGGGGGGTCGGGTGGCGGCAGCCCGGGCTGGGCCCTTTCTCGCCTACTCCTCAGTCCGCAGCGGGCAGGCGCGCCGTGGGCAGCGCGGATGCGCGGGTCCCTCCTGCAGCCGGCACCGAGGAGCGGGCGAGACAGCCGCCGCCG
>NW_006160076.1:1053961-1099928 GCF_000334495.1 Tupaia belangeri chinensis | reverse complement strand
TCGGAGCAGGTGCAGGCGTCGAGGGAAGGGCGCGCTGGGACCGCGCGTCCGGGTGCTTCCCGCTGCAGCAGGGACTTCAAAACCCACTCGGAGCGAGCCCAGCGTGTCCAGCGTGCCGTGGCCTTATGTAAAAATTCGACCAGAGAAGACGGAGCCATGGTCACCGTGGGGTAGCTGGACGCGGGCGGTTTACCGAGCCTTTCTACTCGCGTCCTAGTGCGCGCAAGGCGCCAAGAAGTGGCTCTTTGCCAAGAAGAGAGGCAAGCTGTCATCCCTGTTGCCTTCCTACCCTGACCTCAAAACTGAGACGGGTAGTGAAATAGCAGGGAATCCAGTAATCCCTGCCCTCACCTGTCCTTCCAGGAAGAGTGTTACAATGCCTGAGGCCGACCTACTGTGTGCTACCAAGTGAACCATATAGAGGGAGCACTCCTCCTCAGTCAGTTGGATAGTACTACATCTCTACTTTCCCCCAGTCCATTGGAGCCCGAGATGATTGTATATGAAATCTAGTTTGCTGGAAATGGATAAGAATAGGATTGGACTGAAAATAAAGGGATGGGTGTGGGTGGGGACGGGGCGGGGACGGGCAAAGAAGGGATCTGACAAGGATCCTTAAGGATTTGGAGCTGGGTCAAAATTTGTCAATACTTAAAACATTTTCACCTTCCTATATGTGTTATTATTCCCTACTAATTTTTTCTTAACGTCTCCATTTCTGCAGGTCAAATGACTCTTTTCCAATAAAACAAACAAACAAAACCACTTTGTATCCTGTATTGAAGGGGATGAGTCATTTTAGGGCAATGTTAACGCAAACTTTGAAAAATGCAGAATTGAGGACCAGCAGATGGCCTAATGGCTATGTCGCTGGACTCCCACGTAGTAGTCCACAGTTCAAGTCCCAGACCTGGTGAGTTAAACTCACACCAGGCATCTGTGCGTGCGTGCCCAAGATCCCAGAGGAGAATGGAGGAGGAGATTGCAGCGTGGCCATCCTTTCTGGGGGGGTTGATTTCTCACTGTCTATTTTTCTGGCGAGTGCATGCGCCCTATAGCAAAAACCTCTCAAAAAAAAAAAATTGCAGAATTTGGGCTAACAGGTGGTGTGGAAGTTGTCAGTCCTGGACCCAGCTACTTGAAAATCATAAATAATCTCATGAGTGAAATAGGTTCTAAATAAGTATTAAATGTGATTTATCCCTAAAGGTCAAAGGGGTGCAAATCCCATAAACCCAGTGGTGGTTTCTAAGGGGAAAACTTAGCTAAGCAAAAAATTTTTTATTAAAATCAAACCCGAGTGTGCCTGTGTGAAGTCCCAGGAGGAGAAGGGATTGTGGTGTGGCCATGTCCCCCGCTGGGGAGGGACGGCTGATTTCTCATTTTCTCTCTCTCTATCTCTCTCAAGCAAGTGTGTGCCCAAAAGCAAACTTTATATAAACTTTGTATGGTATATATATATATATATATATATTTTTTTCACCATACAGTTTTGCAGAATTGAATTACCCCACTTTAAAATGTGACTTCATTTGCGACCAGTCTGTGGCGTGGTGGTTAAGGCAGTGGATCCTACATCAAGAAGAAGGGATTGTGGAGTAGTCACTCCCTCCGCCAGGGGTGATTTCTTACTTTCTCTCTCTTTAACAAGCACATGCACCCTGTAACAAAACTAAAAAAATACAAATAAAAGAGACTTCGTTTTAGCATGCAAATACCCATTATATAAATTTGAGAATATTGATGAATTTAGGTCCAAATGAACATAGTGTCCAAATGTGACAAAATCTAAAGATGACCATCCTGAAATACTTGGAATTCCAGGCAGGAAACTTGGAATAGGCACATCTTTTCCAAGATGTTAGTTCCTCTCTAGTAGACCTCCCAGGAAAAGAAGGAAAAAATGTTGTCTCGGTCAAGATTTTGAATGAGCAGAGGGTCACAAACAAATATGCACATTTTTCTCCCTTCTTAAGCCCTAATGATTGAGAATAAGGAACTAATGTTGTTTAATCAAATTCTACCCTTTAAGACATCATAATTTTAGAACTCACATTCTTTATATTCTAAACAGAAATGGATGTTTAGAAGTCTCTTATACTTTACCAAGTGTGTATGACCAAATTTTGCTACGGCGAAGAAGGTGTTTCTGTTCTTATTCCTGTAAGACTGAAAATAAGGAGAACCAGTGTGTAGCCACAGCTGACTCACTGACCTGTTGACCTAAGTTGCTTCAACTGAAAGGGAAATGGGGAACCAGCAGTTAGCGAAATGGCTATGTCGCTGAACTCCCATGTAGTCGACCGCGGTTCGTGTCCCGGACCCGGTGGCTTAAAACCACACCGGGCGCGTGTGCGTGCATGCCCAAGATCCCGAGAGGAGAATGGAGGAGAAGGGATTGTGGCGTGACCATCCCCCCTGGGGGATGATTTCTCACTTTGTGTCTCTATGTCTCTCTCTCTGTCTGGCGAGCGCACGCGCCCTATAGCGAAAACCTCTCAAAAAAAAAAAAAAAAAAAAAAAAAAAAAAAAAAAAAAAGAAAGGAAAATGTTATCAGCTCCTTTTAACTTTAACTTGGAAGTTAGGGGTTATGACACAAGCCCACCTGTAACTCACTCTGAACACCATCACATGAGTTTCTTCCATTGTTGTAATACCACGACAGGAGCCTTTTCCTAAATAAGGTGCTCAGAAGACACCCAGTGTCATTCCATGTCTTTAATATGTTTGCTTTACCATGGGTAAAACAGATAATTTGATATAGAATTCTGTTTAATTATAAATAATATATAGAAGCATAAAGAATAATATACCAATATCCTCATCACCCAGAATCTCACTTTAAAAAATTTCAGTAAAGGAGGTTGCTATGACTTGAATGTTTCTCAAAAATTCACATGTTGGAATTTGGCTGTATTATGAAGCTAGTAAGAGGAAACTTACTCTGAATATGGGATTAAGAGATGGACCCTTGGGAGGTGATTAGGGTGGAGCCCACATCATTGATTCTTGGTAGGTTATTAGGAAAGGTAAGGAGAGTGTCATACTGTGCTCATGCTCTGGCTGTGTGATGTCTTCCACCATGTTATCCACCAGTGAGAAGATTCTCACCACATGTGGCTCCCAGACGTTGGATTTCCAAACTATGAGCTGAGTAAATCTCTATTTGTATAAGTCACTTAGTTACAGGTATCCAGCTATTAAATTATTAAGCAACACAGTGGACTAGAAAGTAGGTATACATACCATAGGAGAGAAAAGGGCAAAAGTTAGTTAAGCAAAAGATCTTTATTTAGAACCTATTTCATTCATAAGATTATTTCTGCAGACATATTTGAGTGATTACTATGAATCAATCTCTGACTGAGGAAGTTAGCAGTCTAGTGGAGAAAACAGACAAGAAAAGAGTAAAGTGCAACACAGTGTAGTAAGTGTTAGAGAACTCCAAGAGAGGTATCAGCCTTGGCTGTCAGGGAAGGCTTCACACAACCTCAATGGTGGTAACACTTGAACTCCAGAAGGATGTGTCTTCGAGATAGAGTAGGAAGGTAAAATATAAGTTCTGAGGTTAACCAGGGCAAAGCCCTCAAGTTCAAAGAGAGCATGATCTATTTAGGGAATTATAAGTGGTACAATATGGTTAGAGCACAGTTTTAAGTGGAATGTCAGAATATGATATAGAGCAGGTCTCAAGACAGGCATAGGTAATCTATTAGGGGGTGCTTTCTCTCTCTCTCTTCTGGAAGAAAGAAAGAAACTTAAAAAATAAAAAGTCAAAAAAAATTAAAAAACCTACTCATGGAGGGGAGAGCACTTACATGCCTTGACAAGGGAATTTGGACTTTACATATTCAGAAGGCTATTATGAGCCACTGAAGGGCTTTAAGCAAGTAAATGCAACTAAACCTCTTCTTTTGTGGATATTGAAGATCAGAAAGGTTGAATTACTGAGACTTTGAAAATCAATTCATAATAGTGCTAGAATTGTTACCTAGATATTTTAAACCCTGGTTCTTTTTGGTTTACTAAATTTAAAGAGAATCTCTGTTCTGATATTCTTTGACTAGAAATGTGCTACACTAGTATTTATATACACTAATATTCTAATGATGACTTATATATGCTTTCTGTATTATTTGATATTGTGGGGGCAGGTAGAAGAAAGTTATGTTGATGTCTACGAAAGCTAATTATGTAAAATTGATGAGATGAAGTTAATGATGAAGCTTGTTTGACTCCTTCCAAGAGGAGTCATAGCGAGTGATAAATGGGTATAAATTAAATAACAATTTTTAAAAAGAATGTTTTCTGTATTTTTTCTTAAGTCTCCCAAACCATAAATATTTTAAAGCCCCAAAGCTTAGATTAATCCCTAAGGTTAAAAATTAAAATAAGGATTGAGATATGAACTCAAAAGTTGGGGGACCAAAAGCAGAGGCAACAAAAGAAAAAATAATTGAACATCATCCAAATTAAAAACTTTTGTGCTTCAAAGGACACTATCAAGAGAATGAAAAGGCAACCCACAGACTGTGAGAAACTATTTACAAATCATATTTATGGTAAGGGATTAACATCCAGAATATGTAAATAATTCCTAAAGTTCAATTTTTAAAAAAAAGCAACTCAATTTTAAAAAATGGGCCAAGGACTTGAAAGGTCATTTTTCCAAAGAAAATAGCCAATAAGCACAAGATGTTTTATATCACTAAGCATTAGTGAAGTACAAATCAAAAACACAATGAGATACCACTTCACATCTATTAGGATGTTTCCTATTTAAAAAGGAAAAACAAAACAAAACAAAACAACAGAAAATAAGTACCATGTAGAGAAATTGGGATTCTTGTGCATTGCTGATGGGAATGTCAGATGGTGCAGCTGCTGTGGAAAAGAGTATGGTGCATCCTCAAACAATTAACACAGAATTATTACATGATCCAGCAATTCCACTACTAGGTATATACCCTAAAGAATTGAGAGCAAGGACTCAAAAGATATTTTCACACCAGTGTTCACAGCAGCATTATTCTCAGTAGCCAAAAGTTGGAAGCAACCCAAGTGTTTGCTGACAGATAAATGAATAAACAAATATGCAATAGAATGCTATTTGGCCCAGCCTCGTGCTGTGGCATGCACGTGTGCACTTGTAATCCCATCTACTGGGAGGCTGAGGCAGGAGGATGGCTAGTAGGAAGTCAGCCTGGGCAACACAGCAAGACCCTGTCTTAAAAAACAAACAAACAAACAAACAAGCAAAAAAAGACTGTTGTTTAGCCTTAAAAAGGCTGACGTACTAACTGCCTAGATGAACATTATACTGAGTGAAATAAGCCAGTCACAGAAGGACAAATACTGCGTGATTCTATTTATATGAGCTATCTAGAGGAGTCAAATTAATAGAGACAAAATTTGAAATAGTGATGGCCAGGGGCTAAAGAGGGGAAGGAGGGTGATGGTGAGTTAGTGTTTAATGCACATAGAGATGAAAAAGTTATGGAAAAGGATAGTGGTGATGGTTGTGCAGCAATCAGAATGTACTTAATGCACTGAATTATACACTCAAAAATGGCTAAAATGGTAAATTGTGTGATATATATATTTACCACAATGAAAACAAAGTGGACACTACTTTTGTCAATGAAAGATACCCTTTTTACTTGTGTAAAAATCTATTCTAGAGAAGAGATGATAGAGAAGGCTTTTCCATCAACCAATAAGCATTTATTGTGTGCCCCTCTGTGAAAGAGAAGCACCCATATTCTGTCTGAGGTTGTGTTTAGCTAACGAGGACATTTGGATATAAGGTTGAAAGTAGGATGAGGTGGGGGAAATGTTCTTCTTCCTTTTTTGTATGCTCCTGGCAGGGTCTCCTAGTTCTCCCCACTTTTTTTTCTTCCTGTCTGAGAATTAGTGTCTTGATCGCTCTATGATCAAGATAGCTGCAGTTTTCCTACAGGCTTGAGCCCATGCTGGGACCTTGAGCATTCCCAGGGACTTATAAAGGTGTTTATTATTGCCTGAAACACTGAAAGAAAATGATCCCAGCCCTGAGCCAAATTCCTTAGACTTAGACATAAAATCTTGACCTCTCAGTGTGGACATATCTAAGTAGAATATCCCCTTCTCTTGCTGTCTTCCCAAAGCTGTGTGGCAGCAAATTCATCAACACATGCTTTGTTTGGAGTGATCACCATGGCATTTATCACTTTTTTTTGCTTTTTTTTTTTTTTTTGAATCCCAACCAGCCCCAACTTGGTACAGTCTTGGGTGATCCCATATGAGAATTCATCTGCTGGACTGAGTTTGGCAGGATGAAACGCTCCTACTCATTCAAGTCAGAAGAATCATAGAGATGAAATTAGGCAGTACTGAGAATGGAACTAAATACCTATGAAAATGCCTGGGCTAAATATCTACAAAACTCATGGGGCTGTCAAGGTGATCTCCAAGGTACGGCAGCTCTCTGCTCTTTTGCCTGATAATGCCATGTCTCTAAAGAACATTCAGTACTTGAAGGAGACTTAATCTAAGGACATGCGATGAAGCTGAAAAGCCTAAAGGACCAGAATCAATACAGACATGTAAAAGCGACCGAACTCCAGTAGAATCAATAAACACACTAGATTTCTATAAGACTTCACACAAACAAAGAAAATATTTTGAGTTGTGCATTTTCCAAATGTCAACTCTTCTTTTTGTGCAAATTTTCAAATATAATTGAAACGCCTGCTTGTGCCACTAAGCTACCTCTTTTTTTTTTTTTCAACTGTAAAATGACAACGATGGACTAAATGATCCCCAGGGTTTCTTATAATTCTTACAGATTACATGTTGAATTATTTAATATTTTTAGAACAGAATTTCATTATTAGGTGGTCGACAAGTGATGACACATTTATGCATAGAAAGTCATGACACATTTTTGTGTCTCTTACCACACTCATCCAAAGCATGGAACATAAAATAAACCTCAGTACTGTTGTGGATTTCTTTAATTAGGTAGGTAATCTTGATGCTGACAGGTGGTAGACATCACTGTAAAAGAAACTATCATTTGTTAATTTCTTGCTATGTGTGCCTTTCTCTTAGTTCTTTTCCTTTTTTCTTTTTGTTCCTTCTCTATAAGTCCAGAAAACTTATCTCTGTCATTAATCAATTAATAAGGCATTGAATGCCTTCTAAAACATTTGATACATTATACCAAATAAATGTTTATTTCCAAATTTTAGTTAATTTTCTGCACCAAAACTATATAAGTAAGCTTTTCTTTATTAACAAGCACACTCTGTAAACATCATGGTCAACCAACAACCAAGTAATGTATCCTTCTACTTTGGGTTCCTCTGGGAACAGGGACTGAATTCTGTAGTTTTCATAGCAGGTGATTTTGGCAAGCAAGAGGCTGAGAAAGATAAGAAGGAAAATCCATTAAGGGATACATTACTGAGTTGGCTACCTCTTTAGACGATTGGGATTCATTCCCAGTAGGGACACTGAGCAACTGTGCAGAATGCATCTCAGAATTTTCTTTTCTAAGGACAGAAGGCTGATGCATTTACTAACTGACTCCCTTCACTCAATGCTTGAGGATGGCCCCTAGGGAAATTATCTCCCCTGTTCAGGAAAGTATGCTGAGCATTCATGCTGCTTAGTGAACACCTGTGAATTTTGGTAGAATGAGTTAGGAAGGCAAAGAGGCTGCAGGCACTTGAGGGAGAACTGTGGCATGCATAGGAACTGCCAACACTTTTGCAGCTGAAATCAAAGGAGGGGGCACAAAAGTATCTTCTATACCCTTTCCCTTAAGCCTTTCAGATTAATTTCTTTCCTATACAAAATTCATTCTGCCACCAACTCCTTAAGGTAATAGCATGCTACTGCTTATTAAAGGGAGTCAAGATGAGAGTTTTAGTGGAGCACACAGGTATCCCTTACTGGAATTGCTCCAAAAGTCAAAACTGATATTCATTGGACCCTTTCTGGATTTTCATCACCCATTCTAGATTTTCCTCACCCTTGGTGAACATTTCAGCTGCACTAAGTTATTAGCTTGATAAAGAAACCTAGGCCTTCATCCTTGAGGAATCCTGCTGCTTGGTTGGTTTGCCCATATCAGACTAAGTTTGCCACAATTCTTCAAATGTTTTCACCAAGCATCGAAGAACAAGTGGAATCCCAGTGAATCCTTTGAGATTTAGAAATATGCCTCCCTGTTCTCATTACTTAGTAACAATCTTGGGTACTCATGATAATCGGGATCAATGACTCTACAAGTATTAAAAATGGCCTTTTTTTAAACTTGTGTATATGTGCCCCAAATCCTGATGGGATTGAGAAACAGAGAAAAAAGGACTGACTGTGGTATGACCATGACCCACTGGAGGAATTCTCTCTCTTTCTCCCTGGCAACCACACACACTCTCCAACAAAATAAAATAATTCTTATTAAAAATGCCTTTTTTTGGTCTATTAGTCCTTTGGCATAAAGAGTTGAAGCGAGTAAGTGGTGTCATAGCTGTAAGTTCTGTAAGACCTTAACTGTATCCCCTAGTGGAAGAGATTTTTCTCCCTTCTACTCACCATACTAATCAAGACCAATAATCTAACAGCCTAGGGATATGAGAATAGGAAGCACAAACTCTGCAGGTGGGTCATGGGGTATGAGGGTGAGAAGAGCCATTTGTACATCTCTACACTCATATATTCTAGCTACTGAGTACACAGCACCATATCTGTCATTGGCTCAATGTATAAACCACATCCTGTCGGTCAACTCCCAATACACAGAGTATTGTTCTCAAACTAACCTAACCCTAAATAGACCATTCCAACATTCTATCAGAGCAGCTACTTATGGATAATGAGGTATATGGTAGGAATAGTGGATCCCATAGTTTCGTGCCCATTGTTGTCTTGAACCTCCTTCACTACGGTTTTTTGTTTGTTTGTTTGTTTTTGTAAAAGGTGATGTAATGCAGGATGCTATGTCCATAAATAAAGCATTCTGTAAGATTTCAGATAATCCAGGAGGTGACACTATGGGCAAAAAGGCCGGACACATATTCAGAATAGGAGGCAATTGCAGTAAGGATGAATCACTTCCTCCTCCAACGTGGCAGAGGGCTGAGGAATCTAATGTAATCAACTGGCCATTGGCTGACTTGAGTGTTGGTACTCTATTGAATGCTTGACACTGCTCTTTGCTGCTGACAAGTCAGTACTTCTGTGGAAGCAGTAGTTATGTCAGCTTGGGAAGAAGGAGCCAATATTATTGGGAACATGCCTGGCCTCTCTCCTTGCCAACAGTGGGATCATGGGTCTATTACTCTAGCATTCAGACACCAAAAATAGAGGGTGGCTGACATCTACCCAAAGAACATCAACCTAGTTGTTAAGAAGAGCCTCACTGGTGGTGGATGCTCTCCAATGTGAAACACAAAGATTTGCATATTTGTTTTTATTCCTATAGATATATTCATATGACTGTATACTCAATACTATTATCTTGTTTGGTATAGGCTCAATCAGCCAAGTCCATCAACACTGTAAGGGCAGCAGACATATCCTTACATCAAGCTAGTCCTTTTCCCATGCACCAAATGACCTGTATCATGCTATGATGATTGTGATGGCTTCTCCTTACCACTGTCATTTAGAGCTATCTAAGAATGGGGTATAGTGCAACAGCAGATACCTTTTGCTTTAGTAATATGTCAACCCCAACATATTGAGTCAATCCATTTTAAAATATGCCTGATTTTTTTTCTACAGAGAAAAAAGGACTGACTGTGGTATGACCATGACCCACTGGAGGAATTCTCTCTCTTTCTCCCTGGCAACCACACACACTCTCCAACAAAATAAAATAATTCTTATTAAAAATGCCTTTTTTTGGTCTATTAGTCCTTTGGCATAAAGAGTTGAAGCGAGTAAGTGGTGTCATAGCTGTAAGTTCTGTAAGACCTTAACTGTATCCCCTAGTGGAAGAGATTTTTCTCCCTTCTACTCACCATACTAATCAAGACCAATAATCTAACAGCCTAGGGATATGAGAATAGGAAGCACAAACTCTGCAGGTGGGTCATGGGGTATGAGGGTGAGAAGAGCCATTTGTACATCTCTACACTCATATATTCTAGCTACTGAGTACACAGCACCATATCTGTCATTGGCTCAATGTATAAACCACATCCTGTCGGTCAACTCCCAATACACAGAGTATTGTTCTCAAACTAACCTAACCCTAAATAGACCATTCCAACATTCTATCAGAGCAGCTACTTATGGATAATGAGGTATATGGTAGGAATAGTGGATCCCATAGTTTCGTGCCCATTGTTGTCTTGAACCTCCTTCACTACGGTTTTTTGTTTGTTTGTTTGTTTTTGTAAAAGGTGATGTAATGCAGGATGCTATGTCCATAAATAAAGCATTCTGTAAGATTTCAGATAATCCAGGAGGTGACACTATGGGCAAAAAGGCCGGACACATATTCAGAATAGGAGGCAATTGCAGTAAGGATGAATCACTTCCTCCTCCAACGTGGCAGAGGGCTGAGGAATCTAATGTAATCAACTGGCCATTGGCTGACTTGAGTGTTGGTACTCTATTGAATGCTTGACACTGCTCTTTGCTGCTGACAAGTCAGTACTTCTGTGGAAGCAGTAGTTATGTCAGCTTGGGAAGAAGGAGCCAATATTATTGGGAACATGCCTGGCCTCTCTCCTTGCCAACAGTGGGATCATGGGTCTATTACTCTAGCATTCAGACACCAAAAATAGAGGGTGGCTGACATCTACCCAAAGAACATCAACCTAGTTGTTAAGAAGAGCCTCACTGGTGGTGGATGCTCTCCAATGTGAAACACAAAGATTTGCATATTTGTTTTTATTCCTATAGATATATTCATATGACTGTATACTCAATACTATTATCTTGTTTGGTATAGGCTCAATCAGCCAAGTCCATCAACACTGTAAGGGCAGCAGACATATCCTTACATCAAGCTAGTCCTTTTCCCATGCACCAAATGACCTGTATCATGCTATGATGATTGTGATGGCTTCTCCTTACCACTGTCATTTAGAGCTATCTAAGAATGGGGTATAGTGCAACAGCAGATACCTTTTGCTTTAGTAATATGTCAACCCCAACATATTGAGTCAATCCATTTTAAAATATGCCTGATTTTTTTTCTACCCTGTCAATTGGTTGCAGGAAACAATTCATGAGGCTCTAGGTGTTAATGTTGGAGAGTCACCAGCACCATCCCATACAAGTTGGTGACATGGGAATCTGGTCTCCTGTTGGTATAACTTACTTGTACCCTCTGGACTCAGTCAGGCCTGATCCTGAGTGATATATTATTTCTATCACATACTGCATTGCTGATGTGCAAGCTGACCTAATAGCTTAGATTATTTGACAATATAGTGCTCATAGTGAGCATCTCCAGTTGTAGTTATTTGATATCCCATGTCAGGTGCTCAGTCTCTAATAGGACCCCATAGCTTGCCGAAAACTGCTTTCAAGCAGTGAGTATGTCTCTGTAGCAGGAGGCATGCCTTGACTCTGAATCCTAGAATTCTAAGTTGCTGTTCTTCTATTGAATACCTTTAGCACCACTGAGTTTGTTAGATCATATAGTCCCAGCAATAAAGAAGCTTTCTCCATTGCCTAAACTGGCTGTCGAGACTTCTCTTGCATTGATCTCCACTGAAATTGACAAACATTTTTGTTTTCCAGATTTTTTTTTTATAGAGATTCTTGCTATGGGGTGTGTGTTCTTGCCAGAGAGACAGGGAGGGACAGAGAGAAAGTGAGAAATCACCGCCCACCAGGGAGGATGGCCACACTGCAATCCCTTCTCCTCCATTCTCCTCTCGGGATCTTGGGCAAGCATACACACATGCTGAGTTTTAAGTTGCTGGGTTCAGGACTCAAACCACAATCAACTATGTGGGAATCCAGCAATGTAACCATAATGCCACCTGCTGGTCCCTTTTTTTCAGATTTTTGTCATAGGGTGTTTGTGGTCACCAGAGAGACACAAAGAGAGGGAAAATGAGAAATCCACCAGCACCCCCCACAAGGGGAAATGACCACATCACAATGCCTTCTTCCTCTATTCTTCTCTAGGATTTGGGGCACACATGGTGTTTCAAGCCACCATGACTGGGACCAGGAATTGAATCATGCAGTTGACCACATGGGATACAGTGCCTTAATCTCCATGCTACCTGTTGACCTGAAACTGGCAAACTTTTGAGTCACCCAATAAATGGGTTAGAAGGTCAGCAGGTGGCATGGTAGTGAAGGCACATCCCACATGGCCAACTACACAGTTGAGTCCCGATTAGCAGCTTGAAAAACACGCTGAAGTGTGTGTGCTTGCCCAAGAACCCTGAGAGGAGAATGCAGGAGAAGGAATTGTGGGGTGGCCATCCCCCCTGAGAAGTGATTTCTCACTTTCTCTCTCTCACTTTTTCACTCTCTCTCTCGTGAGTGCTTGTGTCCTATAGCAAAAATCTAAAAAAAAAAAAAAAAAAAGTAATAAATGCTTTAGGACAGCATCCTCCATGTTGCTGCCTCTAAAATGAAAAGAAGCATCTTGTGCTGTACTTCTTTTTAATGTTATAAATCCAGAGGTCAGTAACTAAGCATATAAATTGCACTTCTGTACCCGGGCTTTAGAGAATGACCACAAGATATCTGGCAAAGCCATCGGAGATGCTTCGAGGCAGCAGATCCCACATGGTCAACCATGGTTCAAATCCCTGCATCAAAAAAATCCCAGTAGGATGCAGAAATGGAAGAGGAGGGATTGTGTCATGACCATTTTCCATTGGGGAAGTGCTTTCTCCTCTCTGTCTCTGCCAAGCACATGCACCCTCTGGCAATAGAAAAAATATGTATTATTAGCATAGTTATTATTTGCTAGGCTTAGATTCAGTAAGGAGTGAGAGCTCTCTCATTTACTGGATAAATGTTTGGATACATATTTGTATCCCCTCCTCTTCATGCAAAGCACCTCCCTGTCCTCCTCTTGCTCCTCTCAGAGCTTGGCCCTGTCTCTGGTATTAGCAGACATGGGCTGGTCTCCAGGCAACCCATCCAAGTTTGGAACTTAGAGGCAAAGCAGTGCCTCTTGCAAAACCCTACTCGAAGCTTTTCTCTTTTCTCATTTGAAGAATTTACTGTGTCACCCTGAAAGATGAAAAATGGGATTAAGAAAAAGGAATTCTGGGAGACAAAACTGTGGACGTCAGAAGAAGAAATAATGAAAGAAGTCCAGTTTTAGAAAAGTTCTATCTACAGGAACATCAGGGTCAGAACAGTGACGACATGATCTCCCACCCTTCCCATCTGGTGGTTCACACCATCTAACTGTTCTCTCACCCCTCTCAGGACTGACTGTATTCACACTTAAGAAGTGCTACTTTCTTTTCTAAAAAATCTTACTCACTTCAGTAAAGCAGCTTAGCTTTCTGCCCTGCTCTCCAGTTTCTCAAGCCCCGTTTATAAAGAGAAATAAAAGCAACGACTGAAATAAAATGTGAGTCATCACAGGTAAAACAAGTTCTACATACCAACATAACTGAATTAACAAATAAAAAAACAACAACAAGATGTCCCACTTTGTGTTGCACCTGAAGTGGACACTGGGACAAAGGTTTGGGTATAAGCAGTTTATTTGAGAATCGATCCTAGGAAGCAAGGTGAGCGAGAAGGGACATGAAACAGGAAATGGAAGGAGAGAGGGTCAAAGACCATGTGTGTTAATGTGCAGGTTACTGCGACAAGCAAGTAGACTTTGGCGACACCTGGACCCTTGGAAAGACTGTGTAAAACATGTCTGAAATTGTCTCAATGAGTCTCAAGAAAGTAGGGGTACTTACTCACCAGTATCTCCCCATTAGTGGCCAAAGATCCCGCTTATGGAAATAAACTCCCCAGGAGCCCCTGAGTGGAGAGGAGGTGAAAAGCCATTGGAGGCCAGCAAATTGTCTACCCAAGAGCAGTTGACCTATAGTCTGAATTGAGGGGAATACAAGGTGGGCACTGAGGTCAACCAGTTGCATATTTTTATTTGAATAAAGTCATTGCTAATTTAACATTTTTCTCTGGTTTTCTTAAAACCTTCAAAAATGTTTTATATCTTTATTATTTTTTAGGCTCTATGAAAATAGTGATACTTTATAATGTATTACATTTCTTATAATGCACTTTCATATCAATGATCTTATTAATCTTTTCGAGATGAATATTTTTAGATTTACCTTACAGTAAAGGAATTGTGACTAAGATAAGTTAACTGTTCCCCTAGAAGGCCATACAGCAAGCAAGTTGCAAATGTTCACACTTGGCCCTTTTGATTCTAATCTTGGTAGTTTTCCAACCATACCCACATTTGTCTCCTATAATAGCAAAAATGTAATGAGCATGGACATGGAATGTGGTATACTAATAACTCTTAAATAAAAAATCATGTTTACTTTCTTTTGTGAATCCCTCATACTCCTATCCCTAGCTCTAGAGTAGTACATGGCATATAGAGTAGATGACAAAAAATCATCATAAAGCTATAAAACTTTTTTTTTTTGGAGAGATTTTTTGCTATAGGGCGCATGCGCTCACCAGAAAGGCAGAGATAGAGAGACAGAAAGCAAGAAATCACCCCCCAGGGGAGATGGCCACACTGCAATCCCTTCTCCTCCATTCTCCTCTCGGGATCTTGGGCACGCATGCACATGCGCCCGGCATGAGTTTAAGCCACTAGGTCCGGGACTCGAACTGCGGTCGGCTACATGGGAGTCCAGCGACATAGCCACTACGCTAACTGCTGGTCCCAAGCTATAAAACTTTTAAAATAAAAGATATAAATTCATTAAAAATGCAGAAATACTAGGAAGGAACTGAACAATGTTATAACATGGAAAAAGATTTAGGGCAGAGTACAGGCAACAGTAGATTGAAGTTTTTCCCCACATCAGTAGATTGGGAGTGTAATTTTCAATGGAAAAAGTGAGACTGATTATAAATATAAGATACTGGCTTCTTCATTTGCTGTAGGCCATAGATAGTAAAATTCTTTATTCTCCCCAACTGTTACTGAAATTGTAATAAACCAGAAACCAAGAAGGCATGAGAAAGGAGGTTTGTACCTAAAATAATCTCTATTTAGAATCAGGCTTACAAGGCAAAAAGAATCATAGCTAAAATAACTTTCAATATGTACCAGGAAAGCAGAGTTATTACTCTGGAGAAAATCTTGATTTTGAAAATGTCATTAAGAAAAGGTAGAGGATAGCAAATTAAGAGAATACCACAGCTCTAAAAGTAGATTTAAATCAACAGGCCTGCCAATAAATACTGGAAAGAGAATATGTAAGATCTATTTGATTTCCTCTATAAGACTCACTCCCCCCCTTGTTCTCCTACCAGGATCCCAATTTTGCTCAGCTACTCCTCTATTCTACATGCATTTCTGGAGTAATTTTTAGCACATGGGGTCCATTCCATTTGGTCTGAGTAAAACTATGATATTCTTATTCCCTTGCTAGGAATTGACATGTGAGCATACGGCCCAGGGACCTGGTTCTTGCTTATACAAAGGTGAGGGTCCTTGGGAAAGGCTCCCTTTACTAAGACACAGGTCCCTTTCTGCCTCTGGATATTGCCATGTCTGTACACAATGCCTTGAGCTGCTACACTCTCATCACCAGTCTGAGAGTGAAGCTAGTACTGCTAGCTCTCTCTCCAGTGGAGAGAAGGAAGGAGGAAGGATCAGTGATGAAATTGGTGAGTAGCTGAAGAGCTTAAACCTATTCGTTGAATACTTCCAGATTTACTGATGTGCACGTTAGCAGGGATTTTTGCTACTTGTACCCAACCACACTTTAACTGGTGTGAGAGTTAGGATGGTAATAAACCTTCCATCCCAGCGTGCTGACTTTGCCCTTTCAATGATGGAAGAGGAACAGGCAAAACTGGGAGACAGTGCATAGTATTATAGGTCTAATTTATTTGTTGGAAAATAGTCAAGGATATTCTCATTTGCATTTTCCCAAAGCAGAAAAAAAAAATATTAGGAAAAAGGGAGATGTGGGGAATATATATATATATACATATATTTAAAATTTTCTGGAGGTTGCTTGAGCTCCCCAGAGAGAGACACAGAGAGAAAAACAAAGAGGAAGATGGAAAAAGCACCCTCATGAGGAGTGTTCACTTCACAATCCCTTCTCCTCCATTTCCCCCTGCTTTTGGGATTTTAGGGGCACACACACACACACACAGGTGCTCAGCATGTTTTTCAACTCTCTGAGTCTAGGACTTGAACTCTTTGGTCGGCTATGTGGGATCTAGCCTTGTTAACCACCAGACCACAGGCTGGTCCAAGAGGGGGGAATATTCTATTCCCCAGTAATAATATACCATATATTTAGATAAGAATAGTTAGTTTTAAAAGACATTTTAATTTGTGAATATTCCAAATATTTTGTAAGAGAACTGAGGAAAGTACTGGCTTTCAGGATTTGAAATCTTTAGGATGGGAACCTAAACCTCCGAGGACATGGATTTCTCAGGTTTGTATTTGAATACTCTAGCATAGGCCCTAATAAATAAGGGCTTGTGAAATAAATAACCTGCAAAACAGGGAGATGTCTTCTATTAATAAATGGTGTCACACAGAGGATGTCCCTACAGAGATTCAATGCAAAGGAGCTTACCTGTGAAAAGTTTCTTTATTATTTTGAAAATTAATTAGTTACTTTTTTAGATTTTTTGCCATAGGGTGCATGTGCTTGCCAGAGAGAGACAGAGAGAGGGAAAGTGAGAAATCATTCCCCAGGGGGATGGCCCCATTCCCTCCCCTTTCCTCCATTCTCCTCTTGGGATTTTGTACAAACATGCACACATGCCTGGCATGACTTTCAAGCAATAGGTCCAGCCTCCAACAGTGGTCAGCCATGTTGGAGTCTAGCACCTTAACTACCATTTCTACCTGTTGGCCCTCTGTGCAAAATTGTACGATGTAAAACTTACCAGGACTTTGATTATTTCATTTTTTTTTTAACGGTTAAGGCACTCAAAATTAGAAATTCCATTTTGTTTATACACAAAAAGCAAATAGCTCTCCAATTCTTAAGTGTGAAGAGAAAATAGTGACTTCTTTCCAAAGAACGTTGTGGAAGGGGGGGGGGTTAACTTGAGAGCACAGAAACTGGCAAACACTTCCTCAGTTAGATGACCAACGTCAACATCAAGAGTGAGACGTCATTTGAATAGCATGTATCCTGGATATGATGCGATGAAACAGTACATTACCACTGCAGTGTTTCTCCCCAAACCCCAGAAGCCTAGTCTAGTTATAACCAAAACAAAGCAAATCTTTGTGAAGAGACATTCTACAAAACACCGAGCAGTATGCTTCAAAACTGTCAAGGTCATCACAACCAAAAAGTGTGAGAAATTGTCACAGCCAACTAAAGCCTAAAGAAGCATGGTGACTGAATATAATGTGTATCCTAGATGGCACTCTGGAACACAAATGAACCTTAGGTATAAACGCAATAAAACTGGATAAAGTCGGGACTTCAGTTAATAAGGATATATTTTATCAGGACAAAATATTAATAATGGGAAACAGGATGTGGGATATACAAGAAATCTCTGTGTTGTATTCATAATTTTTCTATAAGTCTAAAATCATTCTAAAAAATAAAATTTGTTTTGAAAATACAAGCACTGTAAGGGCCAGATGGTAGCACAACAGAAAACTGCCACGCTCAGGTTTAAGACCTACCTGGGTGCACCTAGCACGCAGTTACCCTTGATCCGGAGCTGGCTGAAGGCTAGATATGCCTTGCCGTGTTGGGGACCCTGTTAGGTGCTCTCTCTCTTTCTCTCTTCCCCTCTCTCTCCCTCTTTTCCTGTCTCTCTTTCATGGAAGAAATAAAATAAATCAACTTAAAAAATAATACATGCACTAGAAACAGGTATACTCAATTTTAAGCTATGTTTCTCATTTTCCCAAAATTTTCCATCGAATACAAAACTGATTTTGCCCTTTCAATAATAGAAATATATTGAAAAACATATGCGTATCACAGAAATTCATTGTAAGTTATACTTTGACAGGAAATATCAAGTACATTTATTGCCAACATGCATAGTAGGGTAGTTGGCAAACATTAATGTTAATTAGTTAATTAATTAACTAAGTGCACCTAACCTAAAGTCATCAGTCATAAACAGCTGAATGTCAATAAATTGTTGATTCTATATTTGGACATACTGTATCACTATTTAAGGTCACAGAATATTAAAAAAATTTTGGCATGCTTTTAAAAACTGCCATTTGGGAATTAGATGCTCTAAGGAAGAGAAATGCTATTTAAAAAATTAAACTGACTTGTTTAAAAAGAGAACATATTAAATAATAATTTATACAGCCACTACTCAGAGTGGAAACTTTTGTCTTCTCATCTGCTTTTACAGTCATATGATTTTGAAAACTAAACCAAAAACTGGCTATGCCAGTAGGCTACTAATTTAACTTTTTTTTGTTTTTTTCTTTTTTTCCTTGGAGAGGTTTTCGCGATAGGGCGCGTGTGCTCGCCAGACAGAGAGAGATGTACTGATAGAAAGTGAGAAATCACCCCCCAGGGGGGATGGTCACGCCGCAATCCCTTCTCCTCCATTCTCCTCTCGGGATCTTGGGCACGCACGCACATACACGCGCCCGGAGTGAGTTTTAAGCCACCGGGTCCAGGACGCGAACCGTGGTCGACTACGTGGGAGTCCAGCAACATAGCCCTTAAGCTAACAGCTGGTTCCCGCTACTAATTTAACTTTTATAATTAGAGGTCATATGAATTATTCAGAGTAAAGTAGTGAGCGTATCTACTTAATTGCTTAGCTCTGACTTTAGGTTTTGAAAGTAATAAATGGAGTTTATTTAAATTTATTAATTACTTAACTTTTTGTGTTTCTGTTTTCACATCTCTAAAAAAGATACATTTTAATTATCTAATATGCTACAAAATGTTATGACAATAATATACTAAGTTGTGAAAAATGTTTGTGAGGCAAGATATATTTCAGAGTACTAAAAGTTCTTTATAAATACAAAATTTCATTGAAAAATACTTTGAGAATGGTGAATGGGAAAGATTCTATAAGAAGAGATATTGGTAATTGGGAGTTTTTCCAAAAACGAGATGCACACATACCTGGCATGATTTTGGTACACTAGTTTATATACATTTGTTACACTGGTTTATCCAAGTTATAAGTTTGATATACTAGTTTACATTTGTTACATATACACTTCTTACACTAGTTTATCCAAGTTACTTACTTTGCAAAATATCCCTTTCATAGCTCCCATGGGATTATCAAAACTTGGAGGTAAATCTATTATTCTAAAATTATAGTAAGAGCTAATTAATAGAAAATACTACTTAATATGTAGTAAACAGTAAGTAAATAAACTGCATATGGGAATAATTTTTACATAACCTCAGACTGCCAAAGATGGTAACTTCTCACATAGACACTTCTGTTCATATTCCTTCCCTAGGTTGTTATGGAATTGAAAAGTCTTAAAATACCTATATATGTTAACATTGCCCTGAATGATAACACAAAGTTTCTGGAGCAGAGTACGTTACTATTTGCTTATAGAAAATAGCAAATAATTGTGCCAGTTCTCCTTTTCCTTTATTTGTAACATTAAGATTTTAATCCAAGAACTAGAACAAATGTCTTTGAACATATAGTAGAGTTTGTCATGTAGGTAAAGATGCTAAAAACAAAAATCTGGGTATTTAGATAGGAAAGGAATAGCTGTCTCCCCTCCCCTCCAGAAGGCAGAGACAATAACCTTTGTTCCTTGAGAAAGATCCTGGATTCTTACTCTTACCATTTGAAATGTAAATACATTTTTCTAAGGAAAGATAAGACTATTGTCTCTGAGAGATTTTATAGCAATGAAAGTTGTTCCCAAAGTGTTGGACTAAAATGTGAAATAGTAGCTACTCTATCACTGCATGCTACAGGAATTTGAAAGAAAGCTTTTTTAAAAAATATTTTATTTTAATTTTGTCATTATTATTATTTGTTGTAAGACACATGCACTCACCAGAGAGACAGAGGGGGGGGGGAGAGAGAGAGAGAGAAGAAGCTACCAGGTCCGGGACTTGAACTGCGGTTGGCCATGTGAAAGTTCAGCACCCTAATCACCAACCTTTTCTTTTGTTGTTGTGCCCAATAAATATATATATATACACACATATATATATATGTGTGTATATATATATATTTTAAAAAGATGTTATAGGTGGAAGGATTATACAATAGAGATTCTCCAAACATTTTTCTCTTGAGTCTGGGGCATCAATTTTAAAAGGCATTGATTTTTTTCTATTAGTGTTGTGAAGAAATTCAAGACATATTCATTAGGTAGTGACATTCTTGACAAATATCAATTGAATCTGAATAAAAGATCAATCAGGCATTGCTCTATGCTTGACCAGAGAATAGAATCAGGATTTCTGTGACTTAGGTCTAGAATTCATGTTTTAATGAGCTCTCTACCTCATTATGTACGCTCGAGTTTGAGAAACACGCATTAGTTTTTGCGATTGTGTGTGCAGGGTTTCTGCATGGTTGCACAACATTCCTTTTCTTCTTGTTTGTGGTTAATATGGGTTGCTCACCCACACCTTTTGATGCTCTATATATAGCATGGGTGAATTCTCCCTTGACAATCATATCAAATAGTCACTTTTTGTTGTTGTTGAATGAAGATATGCAAGTGAGAGGAGTTCGACAGCTTGCCTGGAGGAGAGTAACTCAGCACCAGGAACGAGAGCCTCTTCTGTCTTCTGAAACACCATTGTGTGCCCTCCACCACACCTAGGCTGTACTGCATTCCTCTGGACTTCTGTTTACTTCCTTCCAGTCAGTCGCTCTGGAAGGCAGCAAGTCCTGGTGGCTATTTTCGCCTCTGCCAAAGTTCCATGGTGACGTAGTGGGCTTGCTGCGTTTGAGAACATTTTCTTAGTGTTTTGTTGTTGTTGTTGGTGGTGGTTTACCATCTATTTATTTATTTACCTATTTAGAGAGAGACAGCATTCTACAGAGTAATCCTGTGATCCATCCCCCAGCCTTAGCCAGCCCCAGACCATGGACATGTGCATGTCTGGTGTACTCAGGGAGGTCTCCAGCTGTGAACCTAGAATCTTCTCACATGGTCTAGCCTTGCGGAGATTGCATTTTACTGCCACACCTTAAAACTATTACTTCTGGGGGAAGTGAAGAGAAGAGGATAGAGAAAGATAGCAAGTGAACAATAGAGAGGCAGGATGTTAGTGAGAAACAGATATGGCTTATTAACTGTTGATGATGACATGTATAGTATTTTCAACTGGATTGGTCTGAGAAGTATTTCATGATGGGCAATGTATTTTTACAAGCAAAATGAGAAATAGCGATTGACTGTTTTAAAAAATAATTAGAATAATAAAAATAATGATTGGGGAAAACATAGAAAAGATATTGAATGTTGAAGTGGGGAGATTAATGTCTCTGTACTGACTGACATGCATGGCATTCCCTTTTGAAAAAACAATGTAATACGCTGTAAAGTTATATGTAATCCAATGTAATATAAAGATTATGATGATGATAATAAAAAGAAAAAGAAAAAAAAGAAAAAAAAAACTATTACTTCCTAGCCTTTGAGGACATCTTTTGAGTTGCCCCAATATGACAAATCCAAATGTGTTTCCTACCAGCTTCCAAAGCAAGCCTTATTTCCCACCTCTAAAACACTGTAGTCATCTTCGTATTTCCTGTTGTTGCTTCCTTTCAACTTAGAACGTTTTTTTTCCCCAAATAACTTCCTTTCTAAATTGTCTCCATTCTCGCTCATGCGTGAAACCCTTCCCTCACTAGTCTTCGTCATATAACTGTCCCTGCTTTCTCCATTTCTGCAGCACTTGTCCTCTGAACCATATAATTAAACCATTAATTGCGTACTGTGCCTCACTATTTACTCTTGTGCTAATGCGGCTTGGATTTTTGTTCTCCAGCTAAATTATAATGTCATGAGGCATTTTCACATCTTTTAGTTTACAAATGCCGGAACCTGCTCTAAGTATAGAGAACAAACTAGGGTCATAGATTTAGATCCCGTTTTAGCACTTGAACATCGGCATTGCTCTGATTCTGGAATGTTTTCTCTAGCACTCTCATTTTACTTTTTTAGGGAATCCTTTTGTTTCTCTCTCAGATGTTGGTGTATGTTCATTTTACTGGATGAATATGCACAGATTACCTAATGTGGCCATAAAATATAACAATACGGGTTAGAAAAGGATTCTCTTGACCCTGTTGCATGTCACAAATGAGTTCTTATAGCATTGTAGTAAAATCTGACAAATTGAAACAGTTGTTAAATAGAATTCCTACATGCATGAAGACTTTTGTGAGAAATATTAGGAACTTCAGCTTCTCTTTCATTATATTTAAAAAGTTATTCCTTTCTGCTATGTTCACTCCTAAATGCTATTTCTTCAACTAAAGACTTAGTAACTCATTACTATAAGTATTGCACAATATCTACCTTCGTATTTGATCATATCTGATAAAAATCAAGTTCCTGTCTATTATTCCTATTCAAACATGCCTTTAACCCATCTAATCAACTAGAGAGTATCCATCCATCGCAGTGAAGGGTTGGGTTCTGCTTGGGCTCACCTGATATAAATCTGCGTATGGTGACTTGACTCAATAGGGGCATTCTTTTTTCACAGACCGAGTATAGGAAATCATACTTGAAAGTGACTATTCAGCTAGAGGTAGGCAGCCCAGGGATGGTAAAACACTTCATCTGGGTTATCATTGCCCCAGTCTCCATTTTCAATTAAAATCATCACCCAAGAGTACCTGCTGGAGAGACACAGAGAAAGTGAGAAAGCACCCCAATAGGGGGTGGACGTGCCACAATCTCTCTTCTCACATTTCTCTCTCATTCCAAATTTTTGGCACATGTGCATATGCATCTGGTGTGTTTTTCAAAGCCCCTGGTCCAGGATTTAAACTGCACACTTGATGCCATGGAACCCAGCCTCCTCAACCAGCATAACCCGGGCTGGCCTAAGGCGCTTTTTTCTGCTTTGTGATGCTTACCATGTGGCTTTTATTTTCCTGGTAGTGCCTTGGTTACCTTTGTTTCCCACCTTTGTTTTAGGCAGGCAGCAAAATAAAACAATAAGAATAACAGCAAAAGGAAGGAGAAGAGTCTTGATCAAGAAAGTAAAACTTCTGACCTCCAGACAACCTGGATTTACTTCTCAGGACAGAACTGTGTCTTATCACCTCTGGCTGCAAGGGAGGTGAAGAAATGTGACTTTTCTTAAATTGAGTACACTGTAGTCTTAATAATTTTTTTTTTTTTTTTAGTAGAGAAGAAGGCAAGAAGGATATGGGATAGACAACTGACAGTGTCTCATAGAAAAACCAGAGCCAATTCTTCATGAACAATGAACACTTTCAGAACATTTTCAGAGCTCTAAGAAGTAGCAAGATTACAAATGTGCAGTGGTTAAGACTTTAAAAGCAAAGTTAGGAAAGCTCTGAGCAAAATTTCAAGCCATCAGATTTGGTTTCACTATATTTTAAAACATCTCACAATTAAAGTACTTCTTATTAGTTAAAACCAAATAAATGCTTCAAGTCTCCCTTACATTGAATATCATAGACTTAGAAAAAAAATGCTGATTTTACTATCAAAAGGCAAAATTGAACACAGTATACAAACAAAACTCTCTCTTTTTATGGATATTTGCTGCCACCTGCAGTTCAAACTTGATATTTACTCTGGTCATCACCCGTAACTGGAGCATAATGATGTAGGAAACGAAAAGGAAGATGCAGTATCTTTGTCACTGCTGCCGCCTTCTGCTCACTTAAAATTTATTTCCTATTTGTACACCTATATTTATAGCAGCATTAATTGCAATAGTCAAAATGTGGAAGCCACTGAGGTCTCCCTTGACTGATAAACACAATTGGTATATGTATATATATAGCATAGAATATTATTTGCCCTTAACAAGAAAACTTGGAGATCTTACAACATAAAAGAATCTTGAAGACAACATGCTAAAGAATTCAGTTGCAAAAGGAGAAAGACTGTATATGCTTCCCCTCCTATGATGTTCCTCCAGCCTTCAAATTCTTAGAGATGGAAGTAGAATGGTGGTCGCCCAAGGCTCAGTGGAAGAGACAATGGGGAGTTTATTGCTAAACGTGCAGCGTTTCCTCTGGGGGAAGACAAATTCAGCTCTGGAGATGGATGGAGATCACGGTGCACAACAATGTCCATGTACTTACTGTCACAGGACTGGCATGTAAAAATGACCGAAGTGGTAACATTGATGTCATTTATATACTTTAATAATAAAAATAATTTTGAAAAATACTGAATTTCTGGAGAAGTAACCTGATTCTGAAGAATATGGAATCTAGGGGTATTCAAACGTATATTACCATGTAGTAAAAAACGGGGGTTAAATTTGGGGGTTCCCCCCACCAGAAAGAGTAGGTCCCTTCCCTGTTGATGAATAGATTGTCCTTTTCTAATCACGATGCAAATTATTTAGGCAGTGTTAGGGTTGCAGCTAGGTAATGTACTAAAAAGGCATGTAGCAAATTTAACTGCGGGGAAGGAGGCAAATGAGGGCGATTTGGCAATTCAGGTTTTGCGATGAAAGCAATCTGTAGGTATACGGAGCTGAGTATTTTCATTACAAGAAATATTTTTGGACTGTTCAACAGACCTTGAGAAAATTTTTTTTTAATTCATTTTAGGGTCTTTTAGTAGTTTTAGAATAGAACAAAATTAAAACGCTATCTCTACATATACATTATTTTAGGTGTTAAAATGATCTAATTCTTGGATTTTGTTTATTCTGGAAAGAAAACAAGTGGGGACCTCCTATTCCATGAACCGGTCTATTATATAGGGTTTCTGAAAGATCATATTTCAAATTGAACATGTTATCTATAATGACTTCCATCCAGGTTATGTTTAAGACACCTAAAAAAAAAAAAAAACTCTTCCAAGATAATAATTTTAGTTTCCTGGCCATTGAAAGCTTAATGGGTTTTAGAGTAAACAATCTTCTTTTTCTCTTTCAGTTTAATCGGTTTCCACTCTAACGCTTGGGATTCTGGTTGTCAGCAACTGTCACCTATTATACCCACATATATTATGTATTATTGTGGAGGGGCCTACATGACAGGCATCACTCTAAAGAGAAACTTAATTTCATTCTTTTAGAAAGTCGACTAAAATCCTTTTCCATAATTTGGGATAATCACATCATTTTTCTATGAAAGGGATGTGTAGAAAATATAGAAAGTGAATTGAGAGAGATATTTAAAATATTAGAAGAGACAGATGCAGAATCAAGGGCTTTTAGGAAAATCTTATCTGTGCAGGATAGAGACAGGGTGACCTCTGTAAAAAAAAGCAAGAACATTATTAACTGCCATATAACATCACTTGCCATGCCTTTTATAATGTCTGTGTATTTACTCTGTGAGTGAGAGAAACAGAGACAAAGACATAGCACCTGACAGGGTCCCAATGCTCAATCCACCTCCAGCCTCAGGCAGCCCAGATCACGGGGACACATGTCCCTGATAAACACAGGAGGACTGCGGATTTGAACTGGTAACCTTTCCATATAGGTTAGCCTCACAGAGCATTGTATTTTACTGCTGCACCACCACCTGGCCCCTACAATACATTTTTCTTCAGGCCAAATGCTAAGCAGAGCTGTTTGAGAAAGGAGAAGGGTGAGTTTTACTTCTTGTCCTCTGTGGGTGAGAGGAGTATTAGTAAGAGACAGTTCAGTGCTTCCCTCTGGGTCCACCTGCCCCCAGGCTGCTCCAGCCAGCAACTGAGCAGCCCATTCCTGTGGCCTGGGGCACAGCCCTAATGGACAACTTCTCTGATATCTCACTGCCGACTTACTTGACTCAACCAACTCTTCCCTTTGAAACACTCTCACTGTATTCTTTGAAGTTCTTGGAATTCTTTTTTTTTTTTTTTGTAGAGGTTTTTGCTATAGGGCATGTGCGCTCGCCAGACAGACAGAGACAGAGAGACAGAAAATGAGAAATCATCCCCTAGGGGGGATGGCCATGTCGCAATCCCTTCTCCTCCATTCTCCTCTTGGGATCTTGGGCATGCACGCACACGTGCTCGGCGTGAGTTTTAAGCCACTGGGTCTGGGACGCGAACCACGGTCGACTACATGGGATTCCAGCAACATAGCCATTATGCTAACTGCTGGTCCTGAAGTTCCTGGAATTCTGATCAACAAACTCACACATTTCACCTATCTCCAAATTCTCCCAGTCTCTGGATTCTCAACATCCTTCTTCACTGTTTTAAATAAAACCTGGCTGTGCCCCTAAGCCACTGGTTCCCTGCAGCCTTCTCAAATGCCCATTATGTCTGGTGCTGGGATATGGTTTGTCTTCCTTCATTCCATCTCCCTACCCCTAAGTACACACCTCTGAAGCACACGCCATGTGACTAGACTATAAGATTTACATTCACAGAAGACTTTAGATTCTGGTTCAGTGCTTCTTCCCAACTAGATTTGTCAGACTTAGCAAATAAAAATATAGGATGCCCAATGTAATTTGTTTTTCAGATAAACGGCAAATCCTTTTTCCTTTGGCAACTTTCTCTTCTCCGTCACTGCGGTCACTAATTTCAGTGTTTCAGTATTCACGTGGACAAACCTGCTAAGCACTGGTCTCTCTGTACTAACCTTCTAAACTCGAAAGATCTTTCCTACTGCACTTTACTATCCATTTCTATGGTCACATTCTAGGTGACGAAGTCTGCATACTTTCTGAATTCTGCCTTTTAGTCTTCCAGACGACATCCTCTGGAAGAAGGCTTGGTAAACTATGGTTCAGGGGTCAAATGTGTCCCAAGCACAGTTTTCGTACAACCAACGAATCAAAAATAGTTTTTCCATTTTAAAAGAATGGTATATAACTCCTGAACAAATGAAAAGAAGAATGTGTGGCAGAAACTGTATTGGGT
Organism: Tupaia belangeri chinensis; assembly: GCF_000334495.1. NCBI lineage: Eukaryota > Metazoa > Chordata > Mammalia > Scandentia > Tupaiidae > Tupaia > Tupaia belangeri. The sequence goes on along the minus strand of NW_006160076.1, from coordinate 1,072,779 downwards.
CTGCAAGACTTAAACTATTCACTATCGAGCATTCTATAGAAAAAGTTGACTGCCTGCCCCATAGCCCAGGGAGCTGGATCCTACATGGCTAACCATGGTTTAAATCCCAGTCCTAATTGCTTGAAAAACATGCCAGACATGTATGTGCATGCCAAAAATCCTGACAGGGTGATGAAACAAAGAGAAAAGACTTGTGATGTGACCTCCCCCTTGGGAGATGTTTCTTCTCTCTGTCTCTATCTCTCTGTCTCTCTGACATGCACACGTGCCCTCTGGCAATACAAAAAAGAAAAAAGAAGAAAAGAAAGAAAGAAAGAAAGAGAAAGAATGAAAAAGTTGACCCCTGTTTTCAAACCTTCTCTTTTACAGTTGTAGCATCTTGAGTCCTTCAATCCACTGACTTTATTTCTATCTCAATACCTATCTCCTCCTGGCTTTTACTTTCCTCTTTGTCTAGTTTTCCTGACATTTTCCATCCTCATTTATTCCAGATTTAGCCAAGGTGAATGGAACTCTACTCTCTGTGCCTGCATCCCAGCGACTGAGTTTTTTGCTCATGAAAAATCAGAAAGCCAGACTGACAAGGATCAAATTACTGTAAGGCTCACTTGAATATTCAACATGACCCCTATGCTGTCACTTTTCCCTAAAAATTCACTTTTTAAAAATTAGGATGATTAGTACCTATTTTTTTTTTAAATTTTAGTTTGCCTTACTGTATTTGCATCACCAGACAGGGATATATAGAGAGAGATTGAGAAAGTGAGAAACTGCCACCCAGCGGGGATGACCATGCTGCAATTCTTTCTTTTCCATTCTCCTCTTGGAATTTTGGGCATCATGCACACATGCCTGGAGTATCTTTTAATCCACTGAGTCCTGGACTTGAACCGTGCAGTCGGCCATGTGGGATCCAGCCTCCTTAACCATGACATCACTGGCTGGCCCTAAATTCACTTTCAGACACTCTGAGGTCATTACTTCTCTCTTGTCAATGCTCCCCCGGATAATAATGTCCTATTTCTCTATCACATTATACTAAAATGTCTCCAAAACACTATCTACGCTCACTCCAAAATTATTACTGATTTTTTTATCCACAAATCTATTTCTCCTGTGTTAACCAGAATTCATAAGAAAACTGATTTTATGTGAAGGCTTATGCAAGAACTGTGGGATGACAGAGCAGGAAAGTGAGGCAGGGGGTATGGGAAACAGTGGAAGGTGATGAGTGACTAGTTTGGCCAAGGCAGAAAGCTGACTGCATGGAGTTCTTTGGGCCAGTGGATGGAGAAATCATGCTTGGAAAGAGTCCACCTGGGGAGTAAGATGGAAGTAATTTATCACATAGCTCCCTTACATTTCCTGTGCGCAGTCTTCTCTTACCCTGAAGCTGAGGCTAGAAGGCCTAATGTAGATGTGATCTTGGGCCCAGGGCAAATGCGGCCCCATGCCCACCTGGTTTTCCTTGGCACATGCCCTTCTCTTCCTCCACCTGTGCTGCAGGCATACTAGCCTTCTGGTAGACCCTAGAACCAAGCTCTTGGCAGCCTGTAGTCTTTGCACTCATGTTTTCCTTAATCTAAAACACTCTTCTCTCTGTTCTTTGACTTCCTCAGGAGGTACCAAAGTAGATTCCCCCAGCTATTCTCCATCTTCATACCCTTTAATTTCTACCATATTATTTCTCAAACCAGATTTTTTTAAGTCCATATATTTTGTTTAAATGCTTGTTTAAATTAAAGATCTATGAGAACAATGGCTCTGTGGACCTTATTCCCTGTGATCTCTCCACTGACTAGGGTACGGTATCTGGTATGATAAATACTTAGTAAATATTGGTGGGATAAATGAGATGTAATTGGGGACAAGAAGAACCAAGGGGTGGAAAGAGTATTACTATAGAGAGGACTAAGCAATTACCTGCCTGTGTAACCTCAGCATATCTGCTCTGTAAATGAATATTAAAAACTGCCACCCTTGGGAGGAAAGAGCAGCAAACCGACAGGGGATGGCTTATCAGTGTGCCAGCTCCTAGTTCCATCTGGTTGTCATCTGGAAAACCTGCTGGAAACGTTAGTGCTGCTCCGTGCAACTTCACAGAGCAGAAGGGAAAGAAGTGCAGCCTTCGAAGAGAAGGCAGCCTTTACTCGTCCCTCAATTCCCTGTGTTCTCTTCCTTTATCAGTTTAAGGAGGGATCAGCAATAGTGAGGCATTATAGATATGAAACTTACTTGGATGGGCCATGAGTGTCTTAGTGAGATGGTTCTTAGTTCTAATGAAAATAATTAAGGGCTATGAGGAAAAGAATGACATTTTCCATTTTACTTAAATATGCCACTGAGTTGAGGTAGCCTTTCTCATGGAAACAATGCAGTAAAATTAACATTAGTCAAAATAACACAAACCATTCCCTGTCCCCCTTCAAATGATTGTCCAGTGTTAGAAAACGAGAATATGTGAACATATGCAATATTACTAATCTCTTACGGGTTGGCTCCATGGCTTGGTGGTTAAGGCAGCTGAAACCTACATGGCCAACTTTGTGGCTTGTCTTGGATGTGGAGTTTGAGACATGTGAGGTACATCTGCGTACATATGTAAAATCCTGAAAAGAGAGAGTCATGGAAAAGAAGGGATTGCCATGTGACCATGCTCCATGGGAGTGCTTTTTCTTCTCCTTCTGTCTATCTTTCTCTGGCAAGTGCACATACCCTCTAGGAAATAAAAAAAAGGAAAGAAAAACTATAAATACGTAGATTATGTGTAAACATGGAATAAGATGTATGATCTGGTATGGGAAGATAGAATATTCAATTAAATATACATTGTCATTTACAAATATAATTAAAGTATTATATGTATTATAGGGGTGAAATATGTATTAATCTTCATAAAGATTTAAAATAACATGTAAAGTGAAAATAGTTTTGTTGAAGTGCAGACGGAATAATATTTTTCCCCACTGGCCTTTTATACTATTATATTTTTTAATTGAAAATCCCTGTTGCAGAAGAGCCTATATGTAGAAGACTAGCATCATCAACACTGTCCTTCGTTATGTTTTGTGCTCAGTTGTTAAAGAATCATGTCTGGATTCTGATCAGTGGAAGCTCTTCATGCAGTACTGTTTACGTGGAAATTCGCTCATTCCCAACATTATACTGAATGGTTTTGGCTAAGACTCCCTCTAAATTTATGCCTATAATCATATCTGCATTTATGTAAATGTAGCCCCTGAAATTACTTAGAGAATCATGATAGAAATGATCATGAATACACTTGTGTTTATAGTCTATATATCAATGACATTGAACAGAACAATAAGTTCCTGCAAAAGAAAAGCGTCATCTTCATTTCTAAACCACGTTATTAGAACAAGTGCCTGGAGATCTCTCCAGGGTTCTGATTCTGATGATCAGCAATAGCTTCTGAGGACCTTTGGGTTCTGCTCACAGAGCTGCACTTTTTTTCCAGGTAGATTATTTACTCATTGTTTTTTTTTTTTTCAGTACACACCCTGTACCAGAAATTCTGGCAGATGCTGGGAATGTCAACAGGAAAGTACTAATGTCCCTACCTTCCCTGAGCTCTTCACCCAGCAGTTGCTTTCTACAGCCTCCCTCTCATGGGTGTGGCTGTGATCTCTTACTGCCCAGGAATGGAAACCCTCTATTGTCAAGAGAACTGAGCTTCACTTGTTTTCAAGGGGGGAAGTGCATTGTTTTGGACTAAATTGTTTTATTTTGCTTTGTTTTGTTTTGTTTTTAGACAGAGCCTTGCTGTCCATTCCTCTTCCCAGTTGGGGTGACAGGCATGAGTCACCATACCTGGCTCTTTTTTCAGTTTCACTATGTTGCCCAGGCCAGTCTCAGGGTTAGAATTTTTTTGTCTAAGCCTCCTGAGTCTGAGATTATAGGCACCTGGCACCACACCTAGCCTTTAAGTTGGACCAGGAATAAAACCTGGGCCTCCATTACGGTTCACGCCTGCAAAGCATGGCATCTTAGTAGCACATGTCACCATGTCCGGGCCAGCTGTGGACTGAACTCTATCCTCACCCCTCCGCCCTCCCACTGAATTCATGTGCTGAAGCCCTTACCCTAATGTGATGGCATTTAGAGATGTTGCCTTTGGGGGAAATAATTAAGACTAGATAAGATTATGATGGCAGAACCCTCAAGATGAATTTAGTGCCTTTATAGGATAAGAAAGAGACATCAGAGTACTCTCTCCATCATGAGGTCACCTATAAGTTAGGATGAGGGTCCTCACCAGAACCCAGCCATGTTGGCACCTGGATCATGAACTACCAGCCTCCAGAACTGTGAAAAAATGCATTTCTGTTGTTTAAAGTATCCAGCCTATTCATTTTGTTATAGCAGTCTGAACTGATTAGGACAAAGAGGCAAGAAATATTTTAATTTAAAGTTACACAAGTAGCTTAGTGAAACAAGGTTTACTGGAAAATCTTTAGACTTCCTTTTAATAACATTGATAACTTTCAATTTTTAAAATAATGTTATTATTTGTTTAAATTTCTTTCTTTTTTAGTTTGCTATGGAGCATGTACATTTGTCAGAGAGACCCAGAGAAAGGGAAGGTGAGAAATCACCCCCAACCTTGGGAAAGATGGCCATGCTGTAGTTCCTTCTCCTCCATTCTCTTCTAGGGATTTTAGGTACACACACACATGCACCCAGAGTGTTTCTCAAGGGTCAGCTCTGGAACTCAGACAGCCACAGTTGGCTATGTGGGATCTAGTTGCCTTAATCTCCATGCCACCCGTTGGCCCTATTTGTAAGATTAAAAAAAAAAAATCTTTGCACATATGCATTTCACCATAATTCACATCTGTCAAACCTATCTCCTTGTTATTAGATTATAGACTATGAAAAGGCAAAAGCTATTTCTGAATTATAAATCTTTTATAGTCGCTCTTACTGCATATACTATAAAAATCTTTAAGTTGGATATTTTACAATGAAATTCACTTTTTAAAAGTGCTTGATACAGGGGCCAGCAGATGGTGCAGTGGCTACATTGCTAAACTTCCACATAGCTGACCACGATTTGAGTCGTGGACCTGGTGGCTTAAGAATTGCACTGGGGGAACCAGCAGTTAGCATAATGGCTATGTCGCTGGACTCCCATGTAGTCGACCATGGTTCAAGTCCTGGACCCGGTGGCTTAAAACTCAAGCCGGGCGCGTGTGCGTGCATGCCCAAGATCCCGAGAGGAGAATGGAGGAGAAGGGATTGCGGCGTGACCATCCCCCCTGGGGGGTGATTTCTCGCTTTCTGTCTCTATGTCTCTCTCTGTCTGTCTGGCGAGCGCACGCGCCCTATAGTGAAAACCCCTCAAAAAAAAAAAAAAAAACCCAAACAAACAAAAAAACAAAACAAAAAAAAAGAATTGCACTGGGCAAATGTGTGTATGTACCCAAGGTCCCAGGAGGAGAACGGAAGAGAAGGGATTGCAGCATGGCCACTCCCCCTGGATGGTGTGATTTCTCACTTTCCCTCTCACTGTCTCTGTCTTTCTCTCTCTCTCCAGTGATTGCATGCGCCCCATGGCAAAAACCTCTAAAAACAACAAAATAAAAAAGCATGTGATATGGTGGATTTTAGTATAATCACAAAGTTGTTCAGTCTAATCAACGCTATTTCCACAGCATTTTTTCTCCAAGAAAATGTCTATTCTCAGCCTGCTCTGTGACCTGGTTGTTAAAGGAGCCAGTTCCCAAATGGCTGACTGTGCAGTTTGAATCCCAGCCTTGTGGGTACATGTGTGTGTACGTCCTAAATCCCCACAGGATGGAGAAAAGGAGGAGCAGCCATTGGGGCATGGTCACGGCCCACTGGGTTTGCTTTTTCCCTTCTTCTCTCTGTCTCTGTTTCTCTCTAATAAGTGCATGTACCCTCTTGCAAATTAAAATAAATAAAAGTCTGCTCTCATTAGAAGTCACTCCTCATTTACTCATTTGCCTCCTCACCTCCAGTTCCTGGCACTCACTAATCTGCTTTTTATCTCTATAAATTTGCCTATTCTGGACTTTTCAATAAATGGAATCATACAACTTATGGCTCTCTGTGTCTAGCTTCTTTCATTTAGCCAAGTGTTTTTAAGATTCATTCACATCATAGCATGAATCACTATCTCATTTTTTTATGGTTAAGTCATATTTTATTGTGTAAATATACTACATTTTGTTTACCCATTTATTAGTTGATGGATACTTAGGTTGTTTTTCACTATTTTGGTTATGAAGCATGCTGCTGTGAACATCCACGCAGTTTTTTGTGTGAACATATGTTTTGGTTTCTCCTAGAATGGAATTACTGTGTCAAATGGGAACTGTATGCTTAACTTTTTGAAGAACTGCCAAACTGTTTTCTAAAATTATCGTATCATTTGAAATTCCCACTAGCAATGTATGAGGCTTTCAATTTCTCCATATCCTCCCAATATTGTTATTATCTGCCTGGGTATAGTCATTTTACCGTGTGGGCATCTTTCTATGGTTTTGATTTCATCCTAACGGCTAAAGATGTTGAACGTGTGTAAATGTGTTTATTGGCCACTCATATGTATCCTCTGGAGAATTATTTATTAACATTTCTACCAGTTTTTTCACATTTTAGGTAAAGTATTCATATAATGTTTCAAGTGATTTATATATTTTTTCTTTGCTCTAGAGGGTGTATTTGGTCACTGGAAAGTGATAGAGAGAGACAGAAAAAGAGAGAAAGTGTGAAAGCCCTTCCCCCTAGGGGGAATGGTAATGCCACGATCCCCTCTCCTCCACTTACTCTTTCAGCACCTGTTCCAGGACTCAAACCATGCAGTCGGTCATGTGGGATCCAGCTGCCTTAACCACCACATCACTGGCTAGCCCTCCCTGAATTATTTTCTATGGCCTTTTGAGCATAGATGGCTCAGGCCTGCTCTTATTAATTATGCCAGGATCTTTCCATAGAGACAGAGAAAATATCATCTTCAGCAATCAAGGATAATTCTTATTATTTATAACACCAAAAACCTACAAACAAATGTAAAACAGTACCAGTGGCTCCATTATTCACTAGCCATAATTTTTTTTTCTTTGGTGTCTTCCTATATAAAATGTGAGAATAAAGTAACTTATCTTGTAAAGTTGCCGCCAGTATTAAATTAGAAAGTACACTGGCCAGCATTTCATTTCTCTTCAATATATAGCTAAGAATGGAATTGCTCTGTTATGGTAACTGTGTTTAATATTTTGAAGGCCTTCAAATTGCTTTTCTTTTATAAAAATCTTGCTAGAGGGTGTGTGTACTCACTAGAAAGAGACAGAGAGAGAAAAAGTGAAAAAGCACCTCTCTGAGGAATAATCACACCACAATACCTTCTCTTCTAGTTCTTCTTTTGGGATTTAGGGCATGCGCACATGTCTGCTGTGGTTTTCAAGTGGCCAGGTCTGGGACCTGAACCACAAAGTTGGCCATGTGGGATCCAGCTGCTATAACCACCACATATAGGCTGGCCTCTGTTTTCTTTTTCTTCTTTCTGTTACTTTTTCCTTTTAGGTAATCTATTTTTATTTATTTGTGATAGTGCATGTGCACCTGACAGAGAGAGAGAGAGAGAGAGAGAGAGAGAGATGAGAACCTTCTGCAGAGTCTGGTCTTGCCACAGTGCCCTTTTCCAGTCCTCTAGTGGGTCAGATTTTGGCCATTTATACATGTAAGCAGTGTGTTGCAGACTGACTAGGGTCACCTTGTGAGAGCTGGCTTCTTTTGAACAGTGCATTACCTCTGTGCCAAGAAGACAGCTCCCAAAGTGTTTTCTAAAGTGGCTGCACTATGTTATAATCCCATCCACAATATACCATGGTTCAAATTTCTCCATATCTTCATCAACACTTGTCATTGTTTGTCTTTTTGATTACAGTCATCCCAGCGGGTGTGAAGGTGTATGTCATTTGAGAGTTGTTTCTATTCGAGTGGAGAAATGCATTATATATTTAGTGGAAAACATTTTTTTAAAAAAAGAATCTTAGGTATATAAGTAATATATGGGTTTAAATTTGAGTGCCATTTTTATTAATTTTGAGTAGTCCCTGAACTTGCAATGATCCACAAATGAACAAAACTCAGTCAGGAAATCTGGAGTGGCATATGTACATTGTTATAAATATTTTAGCAGCACTAAAATTCTAGTGCCAACCTCAAAGATATTTGTATCAGTTGAGAGATGTTTCAGGGTTTAAATTAACCCACCATCGATATCACTTATGCCTGGCTTCATGCGAACTCGATTAAATGGCTACGTGGAGTGAGAACTAAGCAAAGTGATTTCCCAAAAAGGCAATGAAGATCTGAACTGTGGACAAAGTAGAACAGTATTAGAGCCTGTTTGCCAAGGAAAGTGAGGCAGTATTTAAGCACATTTGGCTCTACTTATGATCCTTTCTAAGTAGACTATCTGTCACTTCTTAGTGCAACTCCTTTCTGTAAGAGTGAATTAATTAACCCATCACTTAGAGCATTACTGCTCTTTCGGTGCAGAGATGGAGCTCTTTATAGCAGCGCCAGAAGGACAGCCCTTCCTGGACCTCCCAGCCTTAGGAGTCAGGGAAGTGGTATGTCTCGCAGAAACAGAGCTTTTAAGGGAATTCAGTTATTGCTGGTCTAACGAGAGTAAGCTCCTGTTTTAAACCTGCAGTGTATGTTGACATGTTGATTGCTAGTCACATCACTTGCAGTACATGTAAATGTTTGGGTCACCAGATCTTTGGGGAGGTAGGTATTTAGGAAATAAATGTGGTCAATTATATACTGTAGAGAAGTACATTGGGTAACATTCATTTCATCCTTCTTCTATTTTTAATTTTAAGTTTCCCTTTGCTGCTTATATGATTATGAGGGGTCATTAAAACGTTCCCGAAAATGTGCATTATGACAAAACTATGCATGGATTTAAAACTTTCTTACACCAAAATAAACTTCTACTTAATTCTATTTTCTTTGAACTTTTTGAAGTACCCTTGTAGAGTTGTAATATACAGATTTAGATAAACCTTCAGACACAAACATTTGCAAAGCACACCTCCACATACAACTTTGTACATGGCAGAAACATAGTCATTGTTAATTATTATTTACAAAACTGTATTTTTGGTTATAGATAATATCAGACTTAAAAATTCTCATTTTATTTCTTTTTTAACTTTAAAATATTTTGAGCTGTTAAAGTTTACAAGACATAAGAATTGGAAAATTATTTGCTGATAACGTGTATGTTGATGTGCTTGATTGAGCCAATATACAGTGTATTTTGGATGGAAAATTCATTTGTATGCTGTAATGATGTATAGTGAATTAATGTAAAAAATAAATAAATTTAAAGAGAAAAAATATTTGGGGCTGTTTATAATCTTAGCTAATCAGTGTTTATGGAGTTCAAGATGACAGCCAAAGAAATGCTTTAGTTCAAAGGATTTTTATCTTTTAGTTCATTTGTTTAATTATCTGGCCTATAATAATTTAAACTCTGGCAGAGTTCTTAGCATTGAACATTTCTTATGTATGTTAATTATGTAAAGAGTTTCACTGTATCAAAGTTCATCTTAAAAGCACAACAATTGGTAGCATTGTATGTAATTCTTAGAATTATGTTGAAACTTATGATGGCATCTCTTAAAATGTTTAAATCAAGGCAATAATAATTATAACTAGTCCATTGACTTTAACTTTATGCCAGCAATTGTAATTATATTTTAAAAATCTACATTTATTTATAAAATTTTACCTGGGGGTATAAAACTCTTTCTCATACTTTATTAAAAAGATGGTGATTTTATATGCTATTAAAATGAGTCATGCTGAAATCATTGCTTACAAGAGATTCATCTACATGATAATGGGTTTAAAAAGTAAGTTATACTCTGGTAGTAGAGGTCTTTTTTTCCATCTGGCAGATCTAATAATACTTAGAAAGATATTAAGTCATGAACAAACTAATACCCTAATTAGAAGATCAAATAAACCATGTCCCTAATGGTTTATTTTAAATCTGTAAAGTACTTTTGGTAACAATTATTAATCTGTGTATTCTAAATAGACACAACCTCAGAAACTTCACAGCATAGTAATTGTTTTTAGTTTTCTTGGGTTTATATATCTGGTAAAAGTGATAAACCCTTTGATCCAGGAAAATACATATGTGTACAATTAATTTTAAATAAAAATTCCAGGGATCCTTAGCTCTCCTAACTTCTGTTTAGTTAGTCATGAATAGAGAAAATATTTAATGTAATTAAGCTAATTTTACTAGTGTTTGAAAATGCTTTATTTATAAATCGTTCTTTATAAACATTGTATGGCTTGATAGCCACATATTTTAATTCACATCCAGGCAGTTGCATCTATTAATAATCTTCTTAGGATAAGTTTTCAAAAAAATCTGCATACACATCTAGTCTATCACTGGAGTGACTTTATTAATCAGTCAATCAACACATAGAAGAGGTCTTTGAAAAGTTCACAGAAAAGGTGTATTATGAAAAATCTATGCGTGGGTTTGAAAGTTATTTCACACCAAATATGCTTGTACTTCAATTCTATTATTTTCTTAAACTTTTGGAAATCTCTTTGTATATAATTAATCCTTAATGTGTGATCATCTTTAAGCAAATCCAGTAACATGAAGCATTATATTATTGCTTTCTTCAGGTGTATATCCTTACATTGATTGAAGAGCCAGTTATAAACCTAAGTGGACGCATACCACTTTGTTTATCAGTGCTGAAGATCATGCATGTTTGAGGATATGAACACATATCTCCAACTTTGTGCCCATAACTGACAATGAGTTGATCTAATTCTACAGGGGTCTGACAGGTCAATCTTCTGTGAGAAGAGGTTTCCAGAGTCCTGCTCAACCGTGTACCCGGGAAGCTGTTAGGAGCTACTAGCAAACCGGCAAATGAAAGACTTTCCTCAGGAGACTTAGAGAATTTTACTGAGTCTTTAGATCCATTTCCATCATGACTTGTTGCAGTTTCAGTATTCATTTTCTATTGCTGTATAAGAAATTATCACAAACTTACTAGATTAAGACAGCACCCATTGATTTGCTCACAGTTTTGTGGTCAGAAGTCTAGGCACTGCACAGCTAGGTTCTCTGCTCAGGGTCTCGTGAGACTGAAATTATGGTGCCAGCTAGGGCTGCTATTCTCGACTAAGGCTTAGAGTCATCCAAACTTATTCGGAATGTCCATAGATCTTCTTCCCTGTAGTTGAACGGAGGCTACCACCCTCTTGCTGACAGGCATGCTTTCAGCACCTACAGGCTGTCCGCTGTTCCCTACCCCTGACCAAGGTCAGCAATGGACACTCTCCCTTGCATTAAATCTCCCTCATGCTTTGTATCTCTTTCCTGGAAAAGCTCCCTTAAAGCCTCATTTGATTAGGTCAGGTTCACCTAAGGTAATGTCCCTGTTATCTGATTTGGGACCCAAATTTCACCTTTAAATCCCTTCACAGCAGCACTTAGGTTAGTATTTCACTGGAAAACTAAGAAAAGGTATGTGTACACTGGTGGTGCTGGGATATCTTGAAGGATATCTTAGAATTCTGTCTCCCATTAGGATCAGAACGTGGCATGATGGTTATGTCGCTGGACTCCCACGTAGTCAACTGTGGTTTGAGTCCCAGACCCGGTGACTTAAACCTCACACCAGGCATGTGTGCATGCATGCCCAAAATCCCAAGAGGAGAATGGAAGAGAAGCAATTGCAGCATGGCTATCCCCCTTGAGGGGTGATTTTTTGCATTCTGTCTCTGTCCGTCTCTCCAGTGAGTGCATGCACCGTATAGAAAAAAATCTCTCTCTCTCTAAAAAAAAAGTATTTTTCCTACCACAGAGGTATCAGTGGGAGGATCTAGAACAGGAAATAAGTGGCTAGGACTGTTCTCTGCTCTATAGAAAAAAAAATTTCTGAACACATGCAGGCTGTGAAAAGGGATCTTATGAATATCTGTCAAAGCTATTTGATCTCATAGAAAAGAACTTAAGCTAGAATTTGGGAAACCTGCCTCTCTCATTGAGTAGCCATGTGATCTTGATCAGGTCATGCAATTTCTCCAGATCTGGAGCTGAGGGGATTGAATAGATCAGAAATTCCCTACCAGGCAGGGAGCAGGTGAATCAGCCATGCTGAAGTCACCTGGGTAGCTTTTCCAAATCAAGCATATTTCCTTCCCAAGATGACATAACAGTGTTGAGACGTGGGAGAGAAAGTCTGAGAAGGGAAGACTGAGCCTGTGTGGATCGTTCCTTGGGTCATGCACTTCTCCATCCATCTATTCATTCATTCTACTAATATTCATTGACCGCCTTCTTTGTACCAAACATTATGTGAGACATTGGGAATGTTAGAGTGAATAAAGCAAATAGGTTTTCTGCTTACCTTCCAGCCAGGGAAACAGGCAAGTGAGTAGAGATGACAGATGGTACTGACTGGGGCTATGGGGCCCGATGGGAGCTGAGAGCAAGGTGCCTTCTTGAGGCAGTGATGCAACTTGAGTGATCATTAGCTAGGAGAAGACGATGGGGATGGGTGAACAGGTGTCTCTGGAATTATCCAGGTGTCACCTGGTAAGGTTGAATAACTAGAACTCAGGAAAGTTTCTACTGGATTTAATTTCCCTTCTCTCAGTAGAAGAAGATGCATTGCAGGACAGTGAATGACATGATGTCAACACAAAATGTATTATATTAAGCTCTACAACACCCTTTTGCTCAGTATTCAAAAATAGCAGTCCCTAGTGGGAAACTAGCTTGGCAGAGACATCTGAATACAATCTACAGAGGACAGTGTAGAGAAAATTCTGTGGTTGATTAACCTGGTGCCAACCAGGGCTTTCCGCAACAAAACCAGCCATGAAGTAGATGTGGAGGGGCTTTCTCACTCTTTCAGGGGCCAGACCCACTTAAATAGGAGGACATCACCCTTTTCTGAATGCATATCCTAATTGGTCTTTATGTGTGCTTTAATCTGATTTTATACTCATGCTTGCTGACATTGTAAAGAGTGCATTTTTATTTTAGTCCACTAGAGGGAACCAAAAGGCTCTAACACTGGAGCCTTAAGACATCTATGGTTCTTAATGTTATTAGAGAAAATTCTAGGAGTTCTCAAAGAGGGTTGACAGAATCACTAGAGGAGTGTTTTCTTGACTTTGTGTTTGTGGGATTTTTACTTTGCCTTTTAACTTGCTTATTTGCATAAAAATAGACTATTTCTTAGAGTAGTTTAGGGTCATAGCAAAATTGAATAGAAGGAGAATTTTAAAAATAGACTTACAGGCTCTGCCCCAGATATATAAAATCAGAAGTTTTAAGGATGAGGCCTGGGAATCTCTACTGTAAAGTCTGATGGAACCTCTGCTTTGGAAAAAATCTACTTAACCATATAAACCTAAAGCCAATAAGACAGGGGGACACTGAATATTCTTGTCACACATAGCAATATGTGAGAGTGGATCATAGGGGTTTAAACATAAAAATATAGAAGGAGGTGAAATACTTGGAGATTGCCAGTATTTGGAATATAAATCATATATTTTTTTAATTAAACAACTTCAGCTGTTGAATATAATCCACATGATTTAGTTAGGGTCAATGACAAGGGAGACCCCAAATCAGAAAACAGCATATTGTTTCTGAAATAAGCATTTCATGAAAGACCGACAGATTTCTTAGGGGCTTATCCAGGTAATAAAAATAAATGCCCTAGATCGAACTACCATCGAACACAGATGTTTCTAGAGTATCAAATACCTTCTCACAAACGGAACCTACGACATGAGCCAGAATGACGAGAAGAAAAGAGGCCACAAGGATTGTCATAGGAGAGGATTTAATAAATTCTATGCCCATGAAAAGTAGTTTAAAATGGAATGAAGGTAATCTTATTGATTTATAGGAAAATGTGCTAGGTAATCCAAATACTATGGAAAAGAAAATAGTGATCTAGTTTAAGAACCATTGACCTGCCTGCCCCTTTAGACCCAGAGGCACTGTGGAAATTTACACATTTATTTGCCTAAACAATCATCAAATAACTAGAATCCTTATGATAAGAGCTGGTCTTTGTAACACGACTCTGAAACTCTGGTTTGAATATCAAATAAAAACATCAGAACAATGCTTTTTTTCCCTTCTGCGGTTCTCTCTAGTTGGGTTTTTGTCAGAGTCCCATGCTTAGAATTATATTTCTTGATGTCAATGTTTTTCCTAAGTTAAAGGTGGAAGAGAATGCGTCCTGACTTAGAAAGATTTTCAGCTGGTCAGACTTCAGACTTGAATCCAAAATGTTTTCATGGATTAATTAAATACAAAAATAGTAATAAAAGATGTTGTAAGGCCCAAGAGGTCCAACAGACCCTAGTAAGTACAGAAATAAGATCCCTCTCTCTAAGCATCTGCCCTGAAGAGCTTGGGCAGTCTGGTAGTAATCTCAGAATTCTTTATTCCTTCTTCAAAGGGTTGTTTACTGTGTATGAAGGGCTCTCACACACTTTTATAGCCTAATCTATTCTATCATAAAATACAACCCTGTATTGTGTTTTATGCCATACATTTCAACACAGAAAAATGGCCAAGTATCAGGAGATGAGGTAAGGAGAATTATAGGGGTTAAACTATTTTTTATTCTCAAACTAGCATTTGGGAGGGAGGTTGTATGAGGGAGAACAACATAGTAATTTATACTTGAATCTTTCAAGTAAAGCATGCAAATGAATAAAATTCTATTTCTAGCTAACTTGATTATATTTCTTCTGTTACATAATCATGTTCCATTTTGTGTATAAAATGTTTAAAAATGTGTGCCCTGTAAAAACCTTCCTTTATTTACTTATTTCTGCTTTGAAATAACAAATGCCAAATTACCTACAAGTTTTAATGATACTGAGCATCACGATATATATCATCTCACTCATAATAAAGAATAAATTTGCACTCTTAGCCAACCCCCAATAACTGAAATTGGTTTTAGTCCCTTACCCACCTCTTTCTGCTAAGTGTTTTTCTCCTGTCAGCCTGTGTTGCAAATGCAATATAAGTGGCAATAAGTTAGCTGGCAGCAAACCTTGGTAACTCCTCTTAGGGTGGCTTGGCTAAAGGACGAGAGCTCTTATTTGAGGTTCTGATACGGCTCCAACCCCATGAGATCATGAAAATTATCATCCGCTTCTCCAACAGCTGCCTGGATCCCAGTCTCAATAATTCATATACTCCAAATAAACATTTTCGAAGGGAACGGTAATTACAACTGGAAATAACCCTTTTCATTCATTTGCAAAGTTGTTTTCTACCATTTACTTGGTTTCCTATTTTCTTACAAGGTTCGGAATTCCTCACTTCTGCCTCGCCTATCCCATTTACTAGAGACATCTCTGTTGGATCATAGCTCTCTTTTCCTTTGAATGGGGGCATAGTGCTCTGGTTCTTTGCAACACAGTGATCCAGGTAGTTGCTACCAATCATCAGAACTTGGCACTTGAGGTGAAATGTTTTACTACCTTGGCATTATGTTATACCTTTCAGCAACATTCGATTTCAATGAACTCTTCCCTTGGTGGTGAGGAACTTAGAGGATGGGCTGAACCAGTCATCCAGATGTTGACGTGATGCTCCCTTCATTTTAATCAATGCTTGGAGTTAATATCAGAGGACAAAGAGCCATCCTGGCAATAGATTCAGGATTTGTCAGAAATAACCTAGAATGTTTATTCTAGGTCTGAGACTTCTCACTGAGTTAAAGAACTAGGGAGGGCTCAGTAAATTTTGATTCTGCTCCCTTACACTCAGCTATGGTTATTCTACGTAACCAATGAATGATAGTCACATCAAAGATCTGAGAATTATTAAGTTCTCAGGAGGAAGTGTGTATTCAGAAGAGAAAGCTTGGCGAAGTGGTATGTAAGTATGCTCTGCTAATTGGCTCCTGCCAACTGTGTTCTACAGATTAGTTCCTATCTAAGCATTTTCATGTGAGTTTTAATTCAGTATGGATTGTTTTACTCATTTAATATGAATTGCCTTAGTTGATTAGCATTAGAAAATTTATATTTCTACCTCTGGTACTATGGTAGATATAGTAAATTTGCCATCTATAATGTTTTTATTTGAAATACTACAATTTTGGATAAATGGTTTTTAGTTTAGTTTAGTTTAGTTTTGTTTTGTGAGAGGTTTTTGCTATAGGGCACGTGTGCTCGACAGAAAGACAGACAGACAGAAAGCAAGAAATCACCCCCCACAGAGGGGATGGCCACACCACAATCCCTTCTGTTCCATTCTCCTCTTGGGATTTTGGGCACATACACACAGGCTCCTGGGATGAGTTTAAGCCACTGGGTTCAGAATTTGAACCTCAGTTGACTACATGGGAGTCCAGCGACATAGCCATTACACCAACTGCTGATCCCTTTATTTTATTTTATTTTTTTCTGGAGAGGTTTTTGATATAGGATGTGTGTGCTCGCCACACAGAGAGAGACAGAGAGACAGAAAGTGAGAAATCACACCCCCCAGGGGGTGGTCACACTGCAATCCCTTCGCCTCCATTCTCCTCTGGGGATCTTGGGCACGCACACACGCGCCCAGTGTGAGTTTAAGCCACTGGGTCCGGGACTCGCACCGCAGTTGGCTACGTGGGAGTTCAACGACACAGCCATTATGCTAACTGCTGGTCCCCCTTTAGTTTAGCTTTTGGAAATGTTTTAAAATTTATCTTTTAAATATTCTGGTACTCTGACAGAAAAGTAAGAAGACGAAGTCCTTCCAAATAGAAAGGAAAGCAGGAACTAGGGAAGATAAGCAAGGTTAAATTGATCTTCACTCTGAGGGTTTCTGTGACACCTTGGTGAGACCTCTTCAGTTCAACGGATGAGACGTAGGGCCACTCCCAAGCGGAAATGCGATCTGAAGCAATGACATAAACTGGAGACCCCCGTGGGCCACACCGTCAGCCTCGGGGGGAGAAGTAAAAGCCCAGGGCAGAAGAGGGAAGCTTGCTTGTCTTGACCTTGGTACTGAGTGAAGGGACAAAGATCAGTTCTCTAGAGACTGAATAACCCAGTGCTGCATCTCAGTGGGTGTGCATTCTGAACTCATGCTCCCCATGTAGTTAAAGCCCCTCACGTGTAGAGTATAATTTCAAATGGTTGCAGCTCGGTAGTGCTCCTGGTAAGTGGCAGAAGGAAATGCAAATTTCCTCAGTGGAGACTCAGACTGCGAACAAATGAAAACAGAGAGCTGTCCCTAGATGATTTCACTAAAGGAAATTCTGAGCTTTCTACATACCTTGGGGAGAAGAAAAAGGATCCTAGTTGAAAGGTCTGAGATGCAAGATGAGATGGCCAACTGTGGTTCAAGTCCTGGACCTGGTGGCTTGCTTTCTCACTTTCTCTCTCTCTCTCCCCTCTCCCCTGCCTCTGGTTAAATTAAAATAAATAAATAAATAAATAAATAAATAAATAAATAAATAAAGTTAAATAAAATAATTCTTTAAAAAAAATAAAAAGAGGGACCAGAAGATTGTGTAATGGCTATGTCGCTAGACTCCCATGTAGTCTACTGTGGCTCCAGTCCCGGACTCAGTGGTTTAAACTCATGCCGGGCATGTGTGCGTGTGTCCCCAAGATCCTGAGAAGAGATCGGAGGAGAAGGGATTGTGGTGTGGCCATCCTCCCTGGGGGGTGATTTCTCACTTTCTGTCTCTCACTTTCTGGTGAATGCACGTGCCCTATAGCAAAAACCTCCCCAGAAAAATAACAGAGAGAGAGGAGAGAGAGAGAGAGAAAGAGAGAGGCAATATCTAAACAAAAGTGGAGGAGATGTTGGTTTCAGTTAGACAGGACGCATATATTCTGGAGATCTATTGTACAGCGCGGTGACTAGAGTTACTGTTAACTGTATTGTATATTTGTAGATCTTTAAAGTTCTCACCATTGAGACCAGCAGGTGGCGTGATAGTTAAGGCTCTGGACTTCCACATGTCCGACTGCAGTTGGAGTCGTGGGCCTGGAGGATTGAAAATCATGCTGGATACATGTGTATACATGCCCAAAGTCACTAGAAGAGAATGAAGGAGAAGGGACTGCAGAGTGGTCATCTCCCCTGGGGGTGCGATTTCTCACTTTCCTTTCCTCTGTCTGTCTGTCTGTCTCTCTCTCTGGTGAGGGAACATGCCCTATGGCAAAAATCTTTAAAAAATATTCTCACCACAAAAATGTTTATAAGGGGCCAGTAGATGGCATAGTGATTGCATTGCTGGACTCCCACGTGTTCGACTACAGTTCAAGTCCCAGAGCCAGTGACCTGAGAATCAAGCCAGGTGCATGCATACCCAAGATCCCAGGACGAAAATGGAAAAGGTATTGCAGTATGGCCAGACCCCCTGGGAGGTGATTTCTTACTTTCCCTCTCGCTGTCTCTGTCCCTCTCTGAGGAGCACATATGCCCTAAAGCAAAAACCTCTAAAAAAAAGTGTAAGTGTGCAAAGTGATTGATATGTTAATTAGCTTGATTTAATAATTTCAAAATGTATACACATATAAAAACATTACATTGTACACCATAAATATGTACAAACTTTGTCAGTGATAGCTTAATAAAGCTGGGGGAAAACAAGTGAAAAAGAAAAAAATTAATTTGCCTTTCCCTTTCCTGAAAGGAAAACTGGCATAGCCAAATTAGTACTGGAAAATACACAATTTAGGAGTAAAAATATGAAGTCATGTTATAAGGAACAAGGTTAAAT
>NW_006160076.1:1047400-1053718 GCF_000334495.1 Tupaia belangeri chinensis | reverse complement strand
TCCGCCACTGAACCCGCCATCGACTATGTGGGAGTCCAGCGACATAGCCATTACGCTAGCTGCTGGTCCCAAGGCGATGATTTTAGGAAGTTAGCGCCTTTAGGCAAGGTGTGGTGGGGGTTAGGTCCTGAGGGCATGTCTCTGTGAATGGGATTAGTGCCCTTGTAAAAGAAGCCCAAAGCAGCACCTCCATCCCTTCCACCACATGAGAACACAGCTGGAATGTCATCTATAAATAGAAATCAGGCCCTCACCAGATATCCAATCTGTTTGTGGTTTGATTTCGGACTTTCAGCTTCCAGAACTGTGAGAAATACATTTCTGTCATTTATAACCTACCCAGTCTATGGTATTTTCTTATTTCAGACCAAGCAAAGATATATAACAAGTCAAAATGCACATGTACTCAATGAAGTTACAAAAGTCTTAATGACTAGCAACTGGGATACACACTGAGAAATGTATCATCAGGTGATTTTCCTGCTGTGCGAACATCCAAGAGTGTACTAAACCTAGGCTGTTTAGCCGAACACACACCTAGGCTATATAGCATAACCTATATAGCATAACCTATCGCCCCACTGTCATATGCCAGTTGTCATTGACCAAAAAGTCATTAGGCAGAGCATGACTGTATATAAAGCAAAAACGAACAAAGCAGTACTTGGAGAACACTTATATTAGACAACAAGAGAGCCTCGAAAGTAAAGAATTAAGCATCTAACGTAAGAAGTTAGAAAAGGAAAAGAAGAATAAACACGAAGAAATCGAAAGAAAGAAAAATAATGCAATTTAAGTTGAAAATAATGAAATAAAAAAATTTAATAGAGAAATCCACATAGTCCAACACTGATTCTTTGAAAAGACTAGAAAAAAAAATAGAAAACATCTGGAAAAATACAGAGAAAAGGAGTCTGCTTAAATGAATATGGCCACGAATGGAAAGACATATATAACTTACAGATGTCAGACTTCATAAAAAAAGTCAATACATTTCAAAGGTAGATGAAATTGATAAAGTTTATAGAAATACAAATTGCTAAATCTATCTGAAGAATAGAGAATCTGAATAGTCTAATAACCAAAATAAATGAAGTTAGTAGTTTTGGTATTTGTAAAAGGAAATTTTGATTTTCAGATAATGCCAAACTTACATCATTTCGAAAATAGAAGTTAGGGGATATTCTCCAAGTTACTTTAAGAAGCTAACGCTACTCTCTTATCAAATCTAGAGAAGGACATTATAAGCAAAACCAAAAAGCAGGGTTGGCCCTGTAGCTTAGAAAAGGGAGTGGGATCCCACATGGTCAACTGTGGTTCAAATCCCAGCTCCTGTGGCTTGAAAAATATGCTGTGTGTGTGTGTGTGTGTGTGTGTGTGTCTCCCAAATTCCTACAAGATGGAGAAATAGAGAAGAAGGGATTGTGACAGGAACATGCTCCCTCGTATGTGTGGGGAAATGCTTTTTCCTGCTCTATGTCTCTCTTGCAAGCACACATGCCCTCTGGCAATTAAAAACAAAACAAAACAAATAACCAAACAAGCCAATATAAAGTATGACCATCAATACAGAATCCTACACAAAATGTGTATTAACACAATGAATCAAGATATGTGACATAGTACATCACAATCAAATTGTACTGATCCCACGACTGTAATATAATTTTGTTTTACTTTTAATTTGTTTGCCACCACACAAACAAATGAAAAAAGAAAAATCAATGTGATTATTTCAACAGATGCAAAAATAAAATAAACTTTAGAAATACTCAACATTCATCCAGCTTAATAAAATTCTTGGCAAACTGATAAGTCAGTATCACAGCTGGGTTCCCCAGAAAGATTGGTGGATGGAGATGAACACGTAGGAGGTTTGTTAGAGTGTCTTAGCGTGGGCACCCACAGGAGGGAGAAGAAGGAAGCGGCATTGGACAATAGCAAGAGAATTGGGCCTGCAATGTGGACTCTGAGAAAGTCTCAGCAAACCCTACAGAAAGCTCTGAATCTAGATGGGCTTTTTGGAGTTGTTTTTGGCTTGTAGTGTGTAGGTGGGGCCTTTCTATCTCCTGTTAGCTAGTTACCTGAGGCAAGTTGCCCCAGGAAGTGTGTGGGACAGAGGCAAGTGATTCTCTTCAGCTGAAGACTGACAGCTGGGGGACTGTCTGCCAGCAACATTGCTAGCTAGCTGCTGAGAGAATCACCTCACCTCATAAAGGGACCTCAGGGGCACCTCACAGGGTAGATACATGCACGTAATGTCTTATTGCATACACAGGCTACTGTATTTATTCTAAGAGTGCATTTCATAAGGTTGTGCATACCAGAAGGCGAGAGTCATTGAGAACTGTCTTGGACACTAGCTACCACTGCACACTCGACAACTGACAACTAAAACCTCTATCTCTCCCTTTCATGAAAGGGGCACAGTCCAGTCACTAGGATCACAAGGGGAGAATTCACAGGCAGAAGGGTTCCTGCATTGTATGGGTCCCTCATTCTCTTGCCATTCTCCTGGAGGAGAGAGCGACACCAGAGCCATATTCTGTCTCCTTAATCCAAGTGCATGGAGCAATGGAAATTTTATTTCCTGCTTGGAATATAACCTGGCACAACCAAGTCCAAATATATTTTTCTGAAGAGTAAAAATTTATAAACAATCCAGAAATGGGTAAACTAACTATGATATATTTAGAAAGTAGAATACTATGTTATAATGCAAAATGAACAAACAGTAGGTAGACATCAACCTCAGGTAATTTAAAAAAACAATGTCCAACAAAAGATACACATCATGAGGAATATGCACAATGTATTCTTTAGCAAGCTATAAATACATATTAGGTAAACTATAAAGGAAAGCAAGAGAATAATTAGAACAAAACATAGATGGTAGTTACTTCTGCAGGAGAGGGATTGGGAAGAGGGGTATACAGGAGGGAGTAAGGAACTGGTAATGCCTAGTTCTCAAATGCCATGAGAACTTTTTATTATTCTTTAGATTCCACAAATACACCTTATCCAGTCTTTTCATAAAAATGATATGTTTCACAATAAAAAAATAGAAAATGAAAGTGTTCTTTAAAAAAGACATAATTTAAAATGTCAGGGCTATCGCAGTGAATGTTCTGAAATATTCATCATTATGCAATAAGCACTTCACCCATTCTCCACTCCTGCCTATCAAAACAGAGAAGTACAGATGGATTGAGCTGGAAAAGAAAACTGAGTTTTTTCAATTTACCAGTGATACTGAAAACATCATGGTCATTTGACCTCAGAGGTCCCTCTGATTCTCTGATGTGAATTTTCAGAAGAGCTACAATACTCTGAAATAATAAGCCCAAGCCCCAACTTTATGCAAGAAAAACATTTGACTTTGATTGAAATTGATTCACCAGGTGAATTCTCTGTTTTAGGTCTGCAGCATCCGTGATTTTAATATTGAAACATACATTAAAGTCTTTATTCTCTTAATTGCTTTTCAAATGTTTTAGAACAGAAATCTCATCAACTCTGCTGTTACCCAGATGACCCTAAGAAGTAGACTTCTCCCGATGTTGAAAAAAAAGACATTTCCAGAAATGTAGCACGTTTTTCCCTGATGCATACACTAATTGCTAATCTTTTTAAAAGTAAAATTCTTGCTAAGTCAGATATAGCTTTCAATAATTATATGCATTTTAGTTGCATAATTAGATTAAAAAAATCATTAGCACCCCAGCCTTGGTGGCAAAGTTGGTAGCATACTGAACTGCAGTGCTGGAAGTCACATGGTTGATTGTGGGTTTGGATCCCTGGCTTGGTTAACCTGGCAGGGAGTTAACCCTGGCATGCCAGGTGTGTAGACATGTACCAAAAATACTTGTGAGCTGGGAGGCTGGGGCAAAGGGGTTTGTGGCATGCCAAGAACCTATTGAGGGTGCTTCTCTCTTTCAAGCACATGCATACACTATCATGAAAAAAAAAAAACTTTTAAAATTCATTGGCATTAAAAATATCTGGCAGCATGAGTTTAATAGACCCATGTATCACTCATACTTCTTTGGTTCTAAGCAATAAAACCCAAATTTGACTCATCCAAAGTATAAAAGCATTTATTGGAAGGATATGAAATGCTTCATCAAGGTAGGGAAGCAACTAGCCAATCAGACTTTGGAAAGGGCGGTTATTATGGTAACTCCAAGAATCTAGACAGGGGCACTTACTGGACAACATTTTTCCTAGGTACTATCACCAAACTAAATTAGCTTCAATATTTTTCCAATTCTTGAGTCACTGTGCTCTACCTTCAAATTCCTGCTTCATTCTGGCTTGGGTTGTGTCACGTAAACATTTCTTGGCAAGAAAGTATGGTGTAATTGACAGTTCCACCAAGACTGTTACAGCGATAAGGCGGAGGTAGTGTCGGAGACATCCAGAACTTCCAAAGGGAAACCAAGGTGCTGTTACTGAAAAAGTGAAGACGTTGATGTTGGGCTGGCAGAATAGCAGATGTCTGCTATAACCCCATTAGAAGAAATTAATTTTGCTGTAATCTTCTTATCCAGAACCACTGTACAGTTTCAATTAGTGCTATAAACGTCTGGGCACTGCCCTAGCCTGCTTGGCTGCCATAAGAAAATACCATGAAATAAGTGGCTTCAACAGCAGACATTCATTTTTTTTCACAATTCTGGAGGTAGAAAGTCAGAGATCAGGGTGCCAGCATGATCTGGTTCTGGTGAGGGCTCTTTTCTTGGCTTGCAGACAGTAGTCTTCTGTGTCCTTGCATGGCCTAGTTTCAGTATGTGTGTGTGTGTGTGTGTGTGTGTGTGTGTGTGTGCACGCACATGTGCAGTGTTCTCTCTTTTCCTCTTCTGATAATACACCAATCCTATCAAATTAGAACCCCCCACCCTAATGACCTCAGTTAACCTTAATTACTGTCTAAAAGCCCTGTCTCCAAGGACAGTTACACCGGACCTCATTTTCACTTAACCTTAATTATTTGTCTTCAAATACACTCACATTTGGGGGATTAGGACTTCAAGATACAAATTCTGGGAGAACATAATTCAGTCTATGTTAGGCACCTACTATATGACTTGCAATTTGCTGACGCACTTTTGATAGTCTCGTCATCCTTACGCACGAATCCAGTGAGCGCATGCTAGTCA
Organism: Tupaia belangeri chinensis; assembly: GCF_000334495.1. Classification (NCBI taxonomy): domain Eukaryota; kingdom Metazoa; phylum Chordata; class Mammalia; order Scandentia; family Tupaiidae; genus Tupaia; species Tupaia belangeri. Next base: position 1,048,559 of record NW_006160076.1, on the reverse strand, counting down.
CTTCCTGAGTCATCTGTCAGGAGTTTGTTAGGCTCTATAGGGTTTATTGCTGTTGGCAGCCTTGCCTCTCTTCCTCTTGGACCAACAAACACTGTGCTCTCAGCCAAGGCCCTGTCCCCAATGTCCATGTGCCAGGCTGGCTTCTCTGAGTCTATTACTCTTCTGTAGTGCTGCTCTATGGCGGCCACTGCTCTAGTCTTCTGTTTTTCAGATGTCCCAGCAGGACTTAGAGAGGCCATGTGGAATAGTGGAAAGAGATGGAAATCAGAACACCTGTGTTCTATTCCTAGCTCCAGCACTTACAAGAAGTGTGACTTCAGGGAAATTACTTCTCAGTGAGTTCATTTATGCCACAAATGTGCACTGCTTTCTGACTTCTAAGTTCTAAGGTACTGAGAAGCCACTAGTACATACTGTGATGGAAAAGAATGAGATGTCATGAGAACATGAGGGTGGGGAGGTGTCAGTGACTCTGGCAGTGCAGATCTTAGAAGGCTTTCCTGAGGAAATGACTCTTGCTAATAGAAATGAAGGATGTGCAAGAATTACCTAGGAGGAATGACGCAGGTGAAAGCGAAAAAAACTCATTCAAGAAAGCAGGAACAGCATGTGCACAGGTAGGAGGGATTTGCATGTTGAGCTTTTGGCTGGATTCAGGAGAGGCATGAGAGGAGTGATATGAGGTATGGCTGGGCAGGAAGTTAGGGACTAGAACATGCAGCCACCAAGCCTTGTCAAGGATTATGTTCTCTGCCCTAGGACGTGTGGTGGGAGTAAGGGAGAGAGGTGTTCCAGCAAATCTTTCCATCTCAAGATTCCTCACTTCATCTCATTTGTCAAGTCCCTTTTGCGAGGCATGTTGTTGACAGGTTATGTCAGCCCTCACAGACATCCTTAGGGGCAGGGCACTGTTCTGCCCACAAAATTCTGGCTTTGGCTTTGGCATGCCCAAAACACAAAACAGAAGCTAGTTCCTCTTCTCACCTTTTGGTTTTGTTCTCAGTGTGAAACTGAGCAGTAAAGTGATTGAAACACAGGGACAGCCAAACTGGAATCAATCTCTTTTTCCTGTGCCTGAGTGGTTTCAAAAGAATCCCAGAGAGCTTCCTTTTCATTAGCGGGTCAAGTGTCAGAACCACAGGCCTCTCCCAGTGCTGCC
>NW_006160076.1:1045668-1047032 GCF_000334495.1 Tupaia belangeri chinensis | reverse complement strand
GTCTGCGAGGGGTGGGTGGGGTGGGGGAAAGGCCCTGCAAGTTGTTTCTGGTTACCGCACTTCACTTGCTGCATTCAGAATATTCTAGCCAGTATCTTGAAATCTTTAATAGCAAGTGCCTTGTCAAGCAAGATTTGCTACCTGCAGGGGAACTAGAGGGGAGGAAAAACAGGCACTTGAAAGAATATCCCTGACACATTTCTTAGAACAGAGACAGGAAAAAGACTCAGGTGAATCAAAGAAGGTCTGAGACTTATTTCCTTATGGGGGAAAAGATTCTAAGCAATTCTTTAAAGTATTCCACTTTCCCGTAATGTTTCATATTTAAGGGATGAGGAAATTCACCACTGGGGCATATTTTGTGACCCACATAAACCCTAATTAATTGGGATTTCATTGGCAGGGTCCAGACTGCAGTATTACGAATCTGTCCCCATGGCCCTTGTAGAGAAGCAGCCCTGAAACAGAAACAAAGCATTCAGTTCAAGTTGTATTTTTTTCCTTCAAGCAAATAATGAGGGGTTCCTGATTCCAAGGAAGAAACTGCCAACACCACGGTAGCAAGTGAAAATTAACTCTTCTGACGCACAATTATATGAGATGCTAGTGAAGTCTGCAGCTGTGTGTGCTTCAGCTCTGCTGGGACAGAGCTCTGCTGGGATTGCATGTTTGGTCTGGACCTTAGGCTCCTGTGAGCGAGAGGGCACAGGACTGGCAGTGGGGAGCAGCTGAAAGCGTGTAAGTGGAAGTGGGCTTGAGAGGGAGATTGGGTGCTAGAATGTTCCGGAAAATAGGGCCACCTGGAGGAAAACGGTGCAGCTCGGTCACCTGAGAAGGGGCTGCTGACCATGTAGGGGTGCACTGAGAAAGGAGCAGGAGAAGGGACTTCCTGGCCCAGTGTCTTTATTATTTGCCTTTTCCCATGCTCCTGGGTCACCGGGACAGATTCACTTCTTTAGTGAAAACGATTCTCCGTTTGCCCTGCTTGTGGGAGAGCCCGTGGGAGAAGCGGAGAAACTAAGTTCAGACAGAATGGGCCTCATCTTTGAAGGACAGGTGCACAAGAGGTACCCAATATGCAATATCCACTTTCCTGGGCTCACAGGGTATTTTTTTCCCCCTCCTTTCTCAGCCATTTTCAAAACCCACTCTCTGCTTTCTTTCAGTCCTTGTAATCAGCATCATCTCATCCGCTCCTTTCAGCTGCTGGCAACATGATGCCTGCAATCTGGTCCCCTCGCCATCGTGCTCTGCGTTGCAGTCTCAAGTCTCAAGGGTACGAGCAGGAGAACAGAAGCAGCTTCTGCGGAAATGGAAAGTCTCCTTTCCCACACTCCAAGCAGGAAGATGGGTGGAAGGGAAAG
>NW_006160076.1:1039440-1045076 GCF_000334495.1 Tupaia belangeri chinensis | reverse complement strand
GGGAAAGAGAGAGAAGGTCTCCCCCTTTCTGAATCTAAACCTGCTGGGATTTACACACAGCACATTATTGTGCATTGCAGTCTGTAGCTACTGTCGTTTCTATTCTATTAATGCTATTGATTCACTAGGTAATAAGTGGAGAAATCCTTCAGGCTTCCCAACAAAATTACCTACACTATTAGAAGCATTAAAAAGCTGTTTGCCTTTTGCAACTGAAGATAAGCCATCCTAATGTTCTGTCGGTTGAAATATGTGGAAGCCAGGGCTATGTCATGTGGCAGGGACAGAGGACAATGTGTCCATTTGTGTCTCGAGTCTCTTGCTTAGTTTTGTTCATATTAGGAACTGCTGTTTAATTCCTTACTAGAAAGCCAAAGCTCATCAAAGCTAACGAGACACAGAGAGCATAAAATAACCACACTGGAAACTCTGATTTCGCCTTAGGGTCTAGCAACCTGCCTTGTCAAATGGCCCTGGTGTTAATCTTAAAGCAAGGCTGCCTCTGTAAATAAACCCCTGGTGGCCCTGTCCAAGCCTCTGTGAGGTTTGTGTCACCAGGTCTGTCACTTCTTCCTTCTATTATAGTGGCCTGAAGTGCAACATGGATTGGCACCAACCTGGGTGCGGGGTTGCTGAGCTGTTGAATGGAAGGAGCTCAGGCGAATCCTTTGGCTGAACTCCTTTAAAAGTCTGTCATGTCAGGATCCCAGAGTTGCATCTTTTGGAAAGAAACCGCATGACAGTCAGCAGCACCTTTTTCAGTAGATGAGCTCAGGAAAAACGTAAGTGAAATCTTTTCTTCTTATTCTTATTAAGGCTATTACATATCCTCCTTCAAGAAATCACCTAATGATCCATTTTTAAACCCAAATAATGATCCCTTCATTTGATCTCTTCTAGAAATGCTGATTTTCATATGTTGGAAAATGAGTATTCCAGAGTATAAACATAGGTAAGACAGCCGTTTAGTAGGGATGTAGTTAAAACGTTGAGAGTTAATCATTTCTGTCCCTGCTCTCGGTCAGTCTGTTTTGTGTATCCCAGCTTGGAGAACATTATGTAGGACACAGGCGAACATCTGAAGATAATATATCAGCTAGGCAGCCTGAGCCTCTCTGGGGTGTGGTATTTATGGATACTGTGACTATCAAATGGGCTGGGAAAGGACACAGTGACCTTGAAGTCCTAATGGTCTCACTTCCTGAGTTACACTGTTTCCTCCAGGAAAGGTGAGTGATGCAAAGCCCCAGAAAGTGTGTTCTTCGGAGACCGAAGGCAACAGAAAGCAGAAAGCTTAAGTAGCCAGATTTGATCTACTAAAGTCCACACTTAATGTGCTCCCTTCTCCCAGGGATAGAAATGACATCGAACGTTAACGACTCACAGTTAATGCAGTCCCAGTTGGAGTCAGAAGGGTACTCAATAAACAAGAATGGATGTGACCCTCTGAATCACGCAGCACAGAGAGAAGGAGGTGCTTGCATTCCGAAGATACGAGAACTACATGTCAGCTCATCCAGGCTGATGCTCCAGCATTGACGAAATGCATTAAATTCTCACAAATATCCTGGAGGGCAAGTGTCAGAGGTGGAATTGTTTCTCCCCCAAAGATATATTGAAGTCCTAACCCTGGTACTGTGCCTGTGAGTGTGACCTTATTTAGCAATAGGGTCTTTGCAGAGTTAATCAAGTTAAGATGAGGTCATACCGGATTAGAATGGGCCCTAATCCAATTACTAGTGTCCTTATAAAATTAGGGAAATTTAGATACGCATACAGAAAAAAGAACACTGAGTGGAGACACAGACACACAAGGGGACGACTGCAGACACTGGAGTTACTCAGCTCCAAGCCAAGGACGCCAGCCGCCGGGAACCAGGGGAGGCATCAGGCAGATTCCCTTTCCGAGCTCCTCAGAAGGAACCCACCTTTCTGAAACCTTGGTTTGGGGCTTTTACTGTCTAGAACAGTGATAAGGTACATTTCTGTTATTTTAAGCAACCCTATTGTTTGTATTCTGTTATAGCATCTGTGAATATTCATTTATGGGAGGAAAAACACACGTTTTAGATGTTAGAAACCTATCCAAGATTATATGGCCAGTAAATGGTTAAGATGGAGAATTAAAACTCAGAGCTATAACTTAAAATCCTAGGCCTTTTCCCCCACATGACCTTGGCTTATGGGATGCAGGGAGAATCCATAACTAATCAACGAGTTTGTATTTCCGTGCCTAGCCCTTTAAGGTTGGACCGGGAACCAAACCCTGGCCTCCATGCAGCCTTACTCATCATACGGTGGTGCCCTCCCACTTGTGCCATCATGGCTAGACTTCTCTTTTTTATATATTAAAGTAATTATTTCTCTCATGGGAGAGAGAGAGAGACAGACAACAGACAGACACCCCCACAGGATTCTCATGTCCCGATCTACCCCGAGGCCTAGTCACCTTGGATCATGGGCACGGGTGTAGACATGAATCAGAGAGACATATAAAACAGTTGGCGTGCAGGTGAATAAAAAAGAGATGTGCAGCAATTCTACTTTTTGGTACATACCCCAAAAGAATTGAAAGCAGGGACTTGAGATATTCGTATAGCAATATTCACAGTAGCATTCAGGATAGCCAAGAGGTAGACATAATGTAAGTATCATAATGGATGAATGGGTAAACCAAATGGGTCTACACAAACAAAAGAAATTATTCAGCCCTAAAAAGGAACAAAATTCTGATACATGCTGCAACTTCAGTGAACTTTTAGGACATTATGCCAAATATAATGAGCCAGTTAAAAAGAGACAAAACTAGAAGAAGCTGGGCCTTCAGGAGAAGGTTCTACATGGCTCCAGTGAACTAGATTTTTAAGGGAATGAAGATTTTCTACTGATAATTCAGCCTCCAACAAACGAGCTAGCACAATCACAACAGAACGGCAAAGAGATTCTAGATCACCTCTGTCCGCTTGCTCCTGAACATTAAGGCTGAACTTCAAGAATTTGAAAGAAACACAACATCCATCAGATGACAGGAAATCACCGCTGGATCATGAGAAATATGGGAAAACGAGAAAATACCTCTCCTCCAAGGGAAAAGAGTAACTCTTCTTCATCCACAAGCAGTTCGGTGAAAATCATGGAAATGTCTGATAAGGAATTCAGATCATTCATAATGTCTAAGCTAACAGAGATGGAAGAGAAGAGAGATAATGAACTGCTAAAGAGAAAGGAGAAAGAAGTTGATGAGTTCCAGGAGATGAGGAAATTCCTGCAAGATCTAAAAGAGGAATTACACACTTTACAAAAGACTCAAATGGAACTGCTAGAGATGAAGTCTATAATACAAGAAGTAAAAATCTCCCTCGAAAGTATTAAAAGCAGACTACATCATTCAGAAAATAGAATCTCAGATGTAGAAGAGAAAATGGCTGGTCTAGAAAAATCCACCATGAAGACTGAGAAAATGGCACAAAAATTTGAGAATGATATGCGAGAACTACTGGATACCATCAAACGTCCAAATATCCGGATAATTGGCATTCCAGAAGGTGAGGAAACCCATAAGGGCATTGATAATCTATTCCAGGAAATCCTGCAAGAAAACTTTCCAAACCTAGAGAGGCATTCAAAGATCCAGTCCCAGGAAATACAACGGACCCCAAATAGAATCAACCCTAGAAGATCTTCTCCAAGACACATTATAGCCAGGTTGACCAAAACTGCAGACAAAGACAAGATACTAAGATTAGCAAGAGAAAAACATCAAGTTACCTACAAAGGACATCCCATCAGGCTAACAGCAGATCTCTCATCAGAAACAATAAAAGCGAGGAGAGAATGGGAAAATATATTCCAAGTGTTAAGAGAGAAGCAGTTTCAGCCAAGAATACTGTATCCGGCAAGATTATCTTTCAGGTGGGAAGAAAAGACAAGAACATTCTCAGATAAACAAAACCTGAAAGAATTTACCAGCACCAGACCAGACCTCCAAGAAGTTCTCAAGGATGTGCTGTATCAGGAAAACTAAACGCAGATACATGGAAATAAGAGTCCAAAAACTGTGGGAAGGGACAGAAGGTCAGAAAGTGGGGTGGGAATAATTCTAGGAACTAGAATTGGAACATTTTTTGTAATGTGCATGATTGAGTCACTATGCAGTGTGTACTGGATGGGAGATCACATTTTGTGTGCTGTGATGATGCTTAGGGAAGGAATGTAAATTGAGTTACAAAAAGAAAAAGTTTCAGGAAAAAAAATATATCTATTCAATGACTGCAGTAGGATATGTAGCCCCAGCTAGGTGCTACTTTATAGGATGCGTAAAGTTAGACTTGTGTTCATGGAAAGGTGTGTGTCACCTGTGTTTGCTATGAGGGTATTTGGATTGATTAGGGTCTTTGGTGATTCAATAAAATGTGGGGGGGAAATGGTATATAGAAAACAAACATAGATACCAGAGACTGCGTGGGAGGAGACTGGGAGATGGCAGAGTGTAAGAGAAAGGGAATCAAGGATGGGGGGAAAAAGCAAAACATACAGAAAACAAGAAATGGAAGATCATTTGCTGACAATAACATGTTTGTGGATGTGCTTGATTGAGACAATATACAGTGTACTCTGGATGGAAAATCTCATTTTGTATGCTGTAATGATGTACAGTGAATGAATGCAAATAAATAAATTGAAATAAATACATAAACATTAAAAAAAAAGAGACAGAACTATATGATCCTACTACTGTAAGCAGTTTCTTGAGCAGACAAATCTGAGAATGGGGAATCAGATACCAGGGTAGAATTTTTCAGTTTTGCAAGATGAAAGGAGTTCTAGAGGTTGGTTTTACAACAATGTGAATGTATTATATTGATACTACTGAGCTATGCACTTAACAATGATTAATATGATAAATGTTTTATTGCAATTTAAAGGAAAAAAAGAGGGTCAAGTGGTGATGCAATGGTAATATGACTGAAACCACAAGGGGAAGGTCCTGCGTTCCTCTCCCTGGACCTCCCTAAGCATGCCAGCTATAGCTTGTGAGGCTGACACTGGGGGTGGGTTATGGCATGAGAACCATGTTGAGTGTGTCTGTCTCTCTTTCTCCCCCATAGAAAAAATAAATAATACAGTATAATATATATAAAAGACAGGTCCAGCCACAGTGGCACAAGTGGATGGGCACCACAGAATGATGGTTAGGGCTGGATGGGAGGTTTGGTTCTGGTCCAACCTAAAAGGGCTTAGCATAGTGGTACAGGCTGTGGTCTAGCAGCTGGGAGGCTTGGGCAGGAGTATCATGATGTGACAAGACTTTGCCAAAAGTACGTCTCTCTCTCCTTTGCTCACTCTCCTGGGCCCCCCACCCCCTGCTGACATGCACAGCCAGTCTGATTCATTTGAGATTTACAACTCATTCTACTAACAGTTTAAGAGGTGCAAAGGGGCCTCACAGATCTCTAATGTAATTAATTAAATGACATTGTGCTCCACAAAGATGTACAACAAATAAATGTAAGAGATTATAAAATAAAAAATAGAAAATAAAATAAAATTTAAAATGAAGTTAACTTTAAAATAAAGACCTTATTTAAATATAAAGAAAAGAAAAAAAGAAAAAAGCTAGTAAAAGATCCTGAAGC
>NW_006160076.1:1019049-1038928 GCF_000334495.1 Tupaia belangeri chinensis | reverse complement strand
GGAAGCAGCGCCACTTCTATAGCCTAAAGGACAAGAGAAGGAAGCTGCTGTTATAACCCTGGGACAGCCATAGCCGGAGAGGTCCCCACCTTGCCTCTACAGGAGTCCAGGAAGGAAGACACACAGAAATACCTGAATGAATTATTCTTGTTATAAAAGGGAGAGCCTGAGGGGGCCTTGCTCTGACAGTAGGATTGTTAGCTTGGCCTAAGAGAAGGCAGTCAGAAAGGCTGGTTTCCTCACTCAAGAAAGAATTGTTTCTGCCTACCTGGGATTGTCACCCTATGCAAGCATCCAAAGAAAAGGGCCTCCTTCTCTCGCTCCAGTGGGCCCCCGCAGCCCACAGCACTGGCAGGTGCCGGCTCTGCCTTCATGCCAGCACACGCACATACTTTACCATGGTTATCCCAAACGGCTGCTAGAGGCAGCTCGGCTCAGGTGTTTAGCATCTGTCCCAAGACACACAGTGCTACGTTCTTCTTTCAGATGACTTGGGAGACATACCTTCTCACTGTGAGTAGGTGAGCAATTTTAATTGCATTGTTCCTACCTTTGCTATTTGCTAGCTAGTGGTGAAGCTGGAAGTCATGCGGGTCTGTCCCCGAAGGACTACCTTCATCTTCACAGACACGCTGCTTGGAAAGAGAGCTCTGCCCATGTGACTAAGAAACGGATTTCAGTTCTCTCTGTCCTGGATGGGAGGAGCCTAGTAGCGGGCTGACCTACTACCAGCTCCCAAGAAGTACCCCTTTGCCTACAGGGGTCACTCTTTCACTTCTCTGTTTGGGTGGTACCTGTCTATTTTATTTGCATCCCTGCTAGTCTTTGTGTTGCTGGCACACACATTTACTGCTTGATTTATTGGATATTTACAACTCGTTCTACTGAGAGTTTAGGAGATGCAAAGGGTATCACAGATCTATGATAAAATGTCATATGAGTGTGTTGGGTTTTGTCTACCTGGCCCTATAGATCCATGCCACATCCTTCTCTTCATCCTTTGTCTACCTGGCCCTATAGATCCATGCCACATCCTTCTCTTCATCCTTTGTCTACCTGGCCCTATAGATCCATGCCACACCTACACAGAGGTGCTCCCTTTGCTGTACAGCTTTCTCCTGGCTTCAGTTGTTGAGGGTCTCAGGCTAGAGAAGGTAAGCTGGAGGGAAATCCATTCATGACAGGTATTCTCTGCTCCCACTCTTGTGTGGGAAGGCAGGAGGCTTCTCATGGTTTCTGCTGTCCCAGGGTTCCAGCAACAGCTTCCTCCCATTGCCTTTTAGGCTGTGGGGGTGTAAGAGCTTCCTGCTGTTGCAGGCCCTGGGGGTGCATTAGCTTTGCAGGTTTCTGTAATTCTTGCCCACACCTCTGTAAATAGCTCCAGACTTAAGTGCTTCAGTCACTCCTTTGGGAAAAATTCCGTCTGGGACTCTGACTGATGCTGTGAGTGCATCACAAATCCACAGAGAACTAATGGCTGGGAAAGGGGAAGAAATATCAAAAATAAAAATCAAAAAGTTGATTGATATACTTCAGTTCAGTGCCTTGCTGACTGGAGTTTCTAACATGAAAAGTCCAACAGCCTCATTGACTTGGCTTTTCATGTTTAGTAGTCTGCAAATCTTTTAAGACATCCACTTTCTGTAGATTTCTACCATTTTTTTCTGTCTATAGATAAAGCATGAATGTTTTGAGGACCAACTATTACGAGGAACTATGCTCTGGTAACAGTCCAAAAGGGTAATAATAATAATGATACCAACAACCAATAGTTATTATTTATTATATGTCAGTCATTGAGTTAAATTTTTTTAAGTTTATTTATTTCTTTCATGTGTGAAAGAAATAGAGAGAAAGACAAAAAGAGAGACAGAGAGACAGACACCCCAACAAGGTCCCTATGTTGGGATCCATGCTTGATTTTAGCCACTCTCAGACCATGAGTGAGCATTCCTGAAATGCTCAGGGAGGTCTTTAGACGTGAACCCAGAACCTTTCCATGTGGGTCAGCCTCAAGAGCTTGCATTATTGCTGCACCACCATCTGGTCCCAGTGCTAAATCTTGGCTGTATCATCTCACCGAATGCATACATTGGCTTCATGAAGCAACACTTTATTTTACATGTGAGCAACTCAGACTTAGAGAAGTCAAATATTTGCTCACAATTTCATAGCTACAAGTTGAGCCCAGTCAATCTGACACACAGAATAATACATCTTAATTACTGCATGAATATTCCCCAAATATTGCCCTACTACCACTGATTGAATAGGGGATGACATGGGTATAGTTTATGGATGAAGAGCTTTATTGATTAGTTATGTATTTACTGTATATAAAATTACCTTCTATTTATTTTCAGGTGCTATCAGTTTTCATTTTTCAATGTCGATGTTGTTTCTCTGCCAACGTAAATGTAATAAACATAAGTAAACAGGTTTTAAAAGTTATTAAGTAACTAGGTAGGGTGAGTTAAATATGGACAGAATTATGACTGAAATTTGGGGTATGCTCTACCATAAGTCTTAGGTGGCCACATAGAACAAGACTGTCCTAGAAACTGCAAGAATGAAATATATTAATCTGTACCCAAATGCCTTTCCTGATTAACTCACCTATATTTTGCCCATTCCAGAGACTGTTTATAATACAGTCAGTGTTGCTATAAGTTGGACTTCTGGGCCACCAGTTGGTTCATATGGAGTTGGCAAATAAGGGAATGATGTCAGTAGATCATGGGAGTTGTATTGGTCCATGTGCAACTATCCCCAGTTGAGGGATGCAGAAAAAGTAGCAGTAGAGTTATAGTCACCAAGAGGAAAAGAAAAGTCCTCAGCTCCCCTGATGCACAGATTGGAGCTCTTTTAGCTCTACTTGAATCACATAGAGGAACCTGCAATGAGGGCTTATATCCCTTGCATTTTCAGGACCCCTGGCCTTTCCAAACCATGGCCACCGCATTTCTAGAAAATCAAGTACAGTTTCTCAGCAGGATAAGGCTGAGGTCCTAAGTCCCAGTTTAAGGGCAGCAAGTCACCAGTAGGGCAGTGACAGGGTCTGCTTCATGTCTCCTCCAGCTGCCTGCAAAGTGTGCCATCCCAACATCACTATGACTAATGTAAAAAACCCTTCCTCTACCTTCTCCTGAAGCTCAAGTCTCTTCCTAGTTCCTTTTCCAATTATTTATTTATCTATTTATTTATTTATTTATTTATTTATTTTATATATATTTTTTGAGAGCTTTTTGCTGTAGGGCGCATGCACTCACCAGAAAGACAGAGAGAGACAGAGAGACAGAAAGCGAGAAATCGCCCCCCAGTGGGGATGGCTATGCCGCAATCACTTCTCCATTCTCCTCTTGGGATCTTGAGCACGCATGCATATGTGCCCGGCGTGAGTTCAAGCCACCAGGTCCGGGACTCAAACACGCGGTCGACTACATGGGAACTCAGTGACATAGCCATTATGCTAACTACTGGTCCCGTTCCTTATCCAATTTTGATGAAGGCAACAAATAATCAAGCTGTACAGACATGTGTTAGGGGCCAGGAGGGGGTTAGCATGGGTTCATCTTAGCTGTGAGTCTGAGCCACGATACACCCCAGAATTGATTAGTGAGCTTCTAACTAGTCCTTTCCCCTAGGAGACTCAATTCTATGGGGATAGGGTTGAATAGGGTCTTTTCTCAAGTCCAACTTCTCATTGTTTGACCCAAGATGAGGCTTCCTGATACCAACCACTCACTCCTTGGCTGATACTTGAGTCAGAGCCCCTTAGTGCAGTAGGATCGTAGGAATGGACTCAGTCATATATAAAAATAGAACTTGAACTCACAGTCTGCAGCAGGGAATTTTCCCAGGAAACCAACCTTCTTATCTATGATAAACAACTCAGGAGGTCAGCATGCTATGAGACTTACTGTAAACCAGATAAGTATCTCTAATAGCAATCCAGGAAGCTACATAGTACCGTCTATAACAATCAGCCCCAGATGGCCAGGGCTTGATTAATATTGACAGCTTCCCTAAATTTTGCCCATGGTTCCAAATGAAGACCAACTAGAGAAAACCAAGTATGGTCCCCTAACCAACCACAGAGGATGTCCTGCTTGTAGTTAGTCCTCCTGCAGCTTTCCCAGGCGACCAGCCTCCAATCAGGGCACACCTGCTGCCTTCTTTCTTTCCCACTATACAGCTTTCCTACCCTCTGCCTGCACTGGAGTTTCTGCCAAAATGAAAATGGCAGTCCACTCAGAATAAATAGCTTTTGCTTTCCTGATTTGGTTAGTCTTCATGTATTTCCACAGAAATTGTAACCTGCATATTCTCCTTCCCATGCCCTGCTGATAGCCTGCCTGATGGTGAGACTCCAGACCCCAGTTTCTCCTGTGTATGGCCAACAGGTGTGTCAGTTTACTCTTGTCAATTTTTCCTTCCAGAGAATGGAAGTCCTGCTTATAAACTCAAGCCTCCTAATCCACACTGGCTAAGTGTCCTCTCTGCCAGCTGCCTATGTACATAGCCAGGTCCAGCTGTCTGGATTCTCCCATTCCCCACCTTGCTTTGCCTCGAGGGAGCATCTTAGCCCTTACTGTCTTAACCTCCTTCCCCAGTACATGCGCTGCTGCTGCCTAAATCAGATGTGTGACTAGCCGCACACCCTGATGATGGCTGAATCAGAATAACCTGGTCAAGCTTGGCTCTAGAATTTTTTGAACATATTGAGCAGTGACCACACGATGGCACTATAAAGCTACTGATGCACTCAGAGAGTTGCCAAACTACAAAGCCCCAGGGAGTCAGGCTCTGTATTTTTCTGTTTTCATGAATGTCAGAAAACTAAGCGCCAGTAATGGTCAACAGCCCCCAGAAAATTTTATTTTTCCAAAGATTCTACCTAATCAATGCGCATTTGTGTTTGACACTTGCCAAACATTAACTATCCTTTGAGCACATGGCCCCTGGCCCACTGAGGTCTTTTCGCACTCAACACATGCACATTTTGGTTCTAAATAGTCTGCCAGTTGCTATTTTAATCTTAAGAAAGATTAAAATGTCTTACCTAAGCTGGAGTGAAGTGAAATGATTTCTGCTTTTGTTTTGGCCCATTATTATGCTAAATAAACAGAAACCTTTTTGTTCTTCATGTACAGAGCTGGGCAAATCGCAGGCACAAGTGAAAATTGCCCATATCTAGAAAAATCCCTTGGCTGTCACCGTTGACTAGTCATTACACGTTTACATAGCACAGGCAAGGTTGCCCAGGTAATCATACAAACATTTGATATTTTCCTACACCTTCCCTCGGCGGATTCAGATTCTTTGGAATTGAGGTTTGTTTTGTGCATGCTTTAAAAACAGAGCAGGGTGAGATTTACTTGCACATCTTATTTCTCTTAGTGGGACTGAAAGATGGTCTGACATCCTTCGAATTCTATGGGAAAGTCAGTGTAGCACAGTGGAGAAAATAGATCCTCAGCATCCAGTCTTGCAGGGAGGCAGCAAGGGGCAACCTGAATCCTGCAGGGCTCCACCTTGGCTTGTGTTTTGACCTTGGCCAGATATTCTCCACTTCTTTTACCTTCACTTTTCTTCTCTGTGAACTGGGGTGAAGAGTACAGTTTTTGACTTCTAACATTGTTCGGGGGATTCATTTTTGAAATTTTTATTTATTTCTTCAATGAGAGAGAGGTAGACAGAGAGACAGAGACACAGAGGTAGACACTCCTAACAGGGTATTTACACTGTGATCCCTCCCTTGTCTCAGCTGGCCCTGGTCACGGACACACACATGTGTGCCTGGTGTATTCAGGGAGGTCCTGGGACACAGACCCAGGGCCATTCCCAGGGGGTTCAGTTGTATTATCACTGCACCGCCACCTGTGCCCTGATTTGGGGACTCAATGAGGTAGGCATAGCAGCTGCTCAATCACGGGTAGCTAGTATTCCTGTGAGTAGAGTAGATGATCGCACAGCAGAACCTATGGCCAGGCAGGAGGAAGGGTAGGAAAATTCCTCATGCTCCTTTGGAAATCCCATGTGGTGATAGAGGACATGAGCTTTCGAGTCACATTGTCTACATTCAAACGCTGGTCCTGCCATTGTGTGGTAGATGAATTCAGGAAAAGTGGGTAACGTTTTCCAAACCTCAGCATCCCAGTTTGTCATGTCAATCATCATCCCCTGCCTCATCGTGCTGGTGTGAACGTGGACTGTGATGATGTGTGTCTGAGGAATTGAACTGTGTCTCTCTGAAAGTGTTCACTTCCTAACACCCCAGGACCTGTGAACGTGATTTGGAAGCGGGGTCTTTGCATATGATCAAGTTAAGAAAAGGTCATTAGAGTAGGCTTTCATCCAGTACAACTAATGTCCTTATGAAAAGGGGGAATTTGGAGACAGAGAGACAGGCAAACTGGAAGAATACTATATGAAGGTGAAGGCCAGGATTGGGGTGACACATCCACAAGCCAGGAGATGCAAAGGATTGCTGACAAACTGCCAGAGGCTAGGAGAGAGGCATTGAGATAGCTGTTTCCTCACAGCTTCAGAAAGAATCAAGCCCACCGGCACCTCGATCTTGGATAACCCCCTGTGGTTTAACACCCTGCTGATAGTACTTTTCTCCCCAGCCCTAACACACTGGGGCAGGATGGGTGCTCGTGCCCCAGGGCATGGCACCTAGTAAGCACTCCGTCGGTGTCATGTATTATTGCCACCAGTGTTGGCTAAAACCTCACTTTTCTGACATGAGGTCCTGTGCACGGTATTCCCATCTGATTCCTCCCACAGGGTTACTAGAACTTGCTTCTCATCGTTGATGATTATGCAGGTGCAGAAAGAAATATGCGAAAGTATACTTTAATAAGGCTGCTGCTTAGATTTTTTTTTAATTTTAATGTTAAACACCTTGCGCAGAGGTCACTAAATAGAAAGCCTAGTGTATAAAGAATGGTTTTATACAAGGGGAGGGTGGAACCAGACAACATCCCTGATTAAATTGCAAGGTGTTCTGGCAGGTGTCAGGCCCACGGCTTGCACAAGACAAACCAATGGTACTGAAGGGGGGCAGTGGCATCCTGATTTGCTACTCACACTTCTCCAGGGAGTGGAGGTTCACTTCCCGAAAAGCACAAAATTCATAGCAGCGCTCCTCCGGGGCTGCTTTTTTACACTTGTTCTGTGACAGCACAAAGCAAGCAGTTGTATTCTCTCAGTTCTTGATATGAACTGTCTTGCTCATGACAACTATGCAGAAGGCTTGCAGAAGCGATCTGGCCTGTGACTGGAGTCTGGATCCTGGCGAATAAACTATTTCTATGCCAGCAGAATCCCTAAAATTACCCATACCTCAGAAACGCTAGCATAGCTCCTACCTCGTAGAAGGCGTTCAGTGATAAGTACTTGGAAGGATAAGTGAGCTGCAGAAATAAATACACATTTCACTAACGCTTGATTCTCAGACCTAAAGATTATTAGGACAGCTTAAAAGAAAATATGCTTTTAATGTTTGAGGTAGGAAGCATTGGTGGTCTTTTTTGCCAGAGAAATTAAAACTGCAGGCGTTTCTCTTCTCTCATACATGCTGTGTACAAACAATCCCTGGAAATGAACTGTCTGGAGTATTTTATTTCTTAATTAATCCAGTTTTGCTATTTGGTATAAATAGGATGATGTTCAGGCTGAGTGAAAGAACAGGAAAGTTTAGGGGATACAATCCAAGGAGGAGTTTCAACTCCCTTCACATCTGCTGCTCTATTTTGCTTTAAATTAGATTTTAAAATTAATTTAATTTTTCATTCGAAACTACTCAGCTCTCACCCACCCCTTTCACTTTTCTTCCAGCAGCTGGTCCTCCTCTCTGTGCCCTGGTTTGTTCCTAGGAGACCAAATGCTACTCTCTACATCATCTGACAGTTCTTTTTCCATCATTTTTTCATCACTTAGCTAGACAGGTAAGGTTTTAGCAAGAAGAACACGATATCAGTTGACAGAACTGGGTTTATTGGTATATGAAGGAGGCAAAGATCTCCATGATGTTAGGTGATCCATTTCCTTTCTGTAAGCATCACCCTCTTCTTTTTTTCTTTTTAAAAAGAATTATTAAGTTAAATTAATTAATTTGTTTGTTTTATTTGACCAGAATGGAACAGATTTGGGGGGAACTGGTAAGAAAACCAGATCCAGGACTCAAACCATGGTCAGACAGGTGAGAATCCAGCGCCCTTAAACACAACACCATCTGCCATCCCCAGCATCATTCTCTTCTTAATATACAAGTAGTCAAGGTAATACACCTTGACACATCTTAGTTTCTCCTCTGGAAAACTAAGACACAGCAGAGGCTAACTCATGGAGTTATTATTGGTATTAAAAGAAGATTTGAAGGCAAAGTAAATTTAACAGAGTGTGATTAAGCAAAGAACAATTTGAATCAGGCAGCCCCCAGAACCAGTCCTGAGGTGGTCCAGGTTGCCACATGATTGATTAACACGTATGGACAGCAAGAGGAAAGTGATGTACAGAAAATGCAAGTGAGGCAGAGAATCAGCTAGGCTGGTTCTCGCTTGGTGTTCACGTACTTGAACACAGTTTGAACAGTGGGCCACATCGAAGGAATAAAGCACAGCCGCTGTGACTGGCTGTGACTCAGCTGTAACCGAAGCAGACTCCTAAGTCTGCAGTTTGTAAGAACTGCAAGAACTCAGGTATCTGAGTAGAAAGGCTTTCTCGGGCCAATTTAGTTTGGTTTAATATTGGGAATCACATTTTCATGTATTTATTAATACTCAGTTTTTCACCAAAAAAGATTCTAATCTGCTGACCACAGCAGATTATGCAAAAACAGGACTATAAAATAAAATGAAAAAATTAAGACAAGGAAATGACACATAATAGTAGAAAGTCTAGAAAGTCTAGGTTTGGAAAAATAGGTTCAGACTTGGTCAAGGTGTGTGAAAATTCAAAGGTCAAGGGTCAGTGGTATGCATTTCATGATTAGAGAGATGAGCAAGTCTTCAGACAGATGGCATGCAGAACTCGAATGTCCTTAGCTCCACCATCATGTGGGTACAATTAGGCGACATTTCACTGACCAGTTTCTAGCTCTCACTTGTGAATCTTAGATTCTCATCCATCATGTACTGCTCTTCTCCATTTCGCTGCATCTCTATTCTTTCAGTCAGAACATAGCAGTAACAATAACAGCAACCACAAAACATGAGCAATGTCCTATAGACACTGGTTTATGCAGACACGGTCATGGACAAACAGACATGAAGCCAGATTCGGAATCCAATTTAGGTTCCCCGAGATCTTACCTGTATAAGATTCTCCTATGTAAAGTGCTAAACAAGGGTAGGATTTTATCTATGTGTTACATAGGACCTTTAAAAGCCATTTAAGAGGTGGCTCTAGGTTTCCTTGTCGATGTTAATAAACAAAGGTTTCCACAGTGTTCAGATAAAGATGGTGGACTCCTCTGCTTAGTATTAGGGTGAGTGTGAACATGGAGAACTTACATCTTCTTTTATTTTCAGTTGAAAATTAGAATTTCTTTGTTTGTTTGTTTGTTTTTTCTTCTTTTGCTACAGGGTGTGTGCACTCCACAGCGACCCAGGGCGAGGGTAGAGACAAAGCATCCCCCAGGAGGGATGCTCACTCTGCAATCCTTTCTCCTTTTCTCCTCTATTCTCTTCTTGAGATTTTGGGCACACACACGCATGCACTTGGTGTGTTTCTGAAGCTGTCAGGTCCAGAACTCGAACTACATACTTGGCCATGTTGGATCTAGGCACCTCAACTACCATGCCACCAGTTGGCCCAGAAAATGGACTTTAAAGTTGGCTAGTTTTGTTTTGTTTTGTTTTGTTTTGTTTTGTTTTAGATAAGATCTTTCTATGTTGTGATCCTTCTGCCTCAGCCTCCAGAGTAGCTGGGACTATAGGCACACATAACTATGCTGGGCTTTTAGGGTAACCTGGGAATAGAACCTAGACCTCTCATGTGACCTCAGCTTCCTGAGTAGCAGAATTAACTAGTGCATGCTACAATGGCTTGGTCAAAGCTTCCTATTTTGAAAACAGTTGAAACCCCTTGTGTAGTGAGGATAATGAAATAGGAAGCTAACGTAAGTCCAAAGAAAGACCATGAGGAGTTTACCTGCACTCCGACTGAGGACTAGACTCTGGACCAATAGCCCTTGTTATTCTCCTTTCCCTCCTTGCCTTGCAGATCTCCTCAAACCATCCCCCGATGAACCCGTAGCAGAGTATCAGCTCTATGCTAGGCATCACACTGTCTTATTAACTTCTCTGTTGGTCTGGATTGTGGAACTGCTTGAGGCAGAATTTTGTCTTTTATTTTAGTATCACCAATTCCTAGTAGAGTCTTAGTTCCAAAAGGGCAGGGAATCTATTTTGTTATTTCCTACACCTCCTGCCCAATCTCCAATAAATATTCATTATGTGAATTAGTAAGTTACCTGGCAAATTTTAGACGTATAATAAGCATTTGTTTAATGGATGAATTATACGTGGGAATCAAATCATATTTCCATACAATAGGGAAGTTAAGTATCTTGAGAAAATAATGTGTCTTATGTAAAGGGACTATCTTACCCACTTAAAATTTCTAGTACTTTTAGTTTTTTTCTGATTTGCAAGTAATACATGTTGCAAAAAATCTGGGAAACAAAGAAGAAAATCAAAATGATATAGTATCTTCCCACATCAAATAAAGAACTGTTAATATTGTCCCATTTGGGACCAGCAGGTATTGTGGTGGTTGAGAGCGTGGGCTTCCACATGTCTGACCACGGTTTTGGGTCCTAGACCTGGCAGCTTGCTTTCTCACTTTTTTCGCTCTCTCTGGTGAGTGCATGTGCCCTACAGCAAATTAAAAAATAATCAGTAAATGAAATTAAATAAAGTCTTTAACAAATATTGTCTCACTTATATTACACATACAATTTTTTACCTTTTTTCTTTTTTAAAAATGAAAGTTCACTATTGGGTGTGTCCACTCACTGGAGAGATAGTGAGAGAGAGAGAGGAAGAGAGAGAGAGTGAGAAATCTTGGACCAGTAGATGGTGTAATGGTTACATTGTTGGACTCCCATATAGTCGGCTGTGGTTTGAGTTCCAGACCCAGTGGCTTAAACTCATGCTGGGCACGTATGTGTGCATGCCCAAGATCCCGAGAGAAGAATGAAGAAGAATGAAGGAGAAGGGATTGCAGTGTGGCCCCCCCCCCCCGGGGGGGGTGATTTCTTGCTTTCTGTTTCTCTGTCTCCCTGTCTTTCCTGTGGAGAGCATGCACCCTATAGCAAAAATCTCTCTATTAAAAACCTTTTTTTTTTTTTTTTTGCTATGTAGTGTGTGCACTCACTGGAGAGATAGTGAGGGAGAGAGAGAGTGAGAAAGCACCCTCTAGGGGGGATGGCCCCCCTGTAATCTCTGCTTTTCCATTTTCCTCAGCCTCAGGATTTTGGGCACTCACAAGTACATGCTTGGTGTGTTTTCCAAGCTACCAGGTCAGAGACTTGAACTGTGCGTTTGGCCATGTGGAATCCAGCCACCATGACTACCATGCCGCTGACTGACCCTTTATCCTGTTTTTTACGTAATTATGACTATTTTCCTATGTCATTTATCTTTTTGGCTTTACATCCTTTTAAATGACCATGCAATATTTTGACTTATCAATATGTCTTAATTTTAGTTATTTCTCTTATCACAATATTTATAAATGTGAGTTGTCCTAAGTTTTCATTATTATAAACAATGTTGAATAAACCTTCAAATAAATATTTTTGTGTGCATTTTTGATTGTGTGCTTAGAATAGATTTCTAAAACTCTCCTTTTTCTCCCAAGTTGTTCAGTAAACACTGGCATTTTTTGCCTTTTATTAGTGACCTTGGGTAAAGGTAAACATGGTTACCAGCTTTCAGTTTGCTAATTGTCCTTTTGTTTTAAGATAATGACCCAATAACTTCTGGTACTCTAGCCTCCAGACCACCTTCTGAATTGTATCTTTATCTCAGCAAGTTCTGTAACCCACTCCCAGCCTCTTTCCCAGCCACCGGAAATTTGGGTACTCCAGACATTCCCATGATAGCCAAAAAAGGGCTTTGAAAAGGCTGAGATTAATGGGGTGTATGCAAGCGTGTGCTCTGGAGGTGGAAAGGATAAAGGCTAAGTGCATTTTTATGATAGCTTTCAGTCATCCTGAACACCTATTGACCTTGCCAACCACCTAAGTTTATGACCCTTGTAACCCTCTGAAGAGTGCTCTGGACTCTAATACAAACTTGAGGACATGCTGATTCTATAAACACAGGGTGGGGCAGTAGATCATCCTTTCTCCTTGCTGCCTAAAAAAGCCCATTAGAGGGAGATGGGTGACCTCTAGCCCAGTAAGTTATATAAGCAATGCCAATCTCCATAGAAGGAGGGACAGCATTTTTACTCCTTGTCCAGTGATAGTCCTCTCCCAATTAAGACCCAAGTAGCTATAGATTTTAAGCTGAACTGAATAGAAATTGCCATGGGACTAAAGACCCAAAACTGGCTGTGGTTAACAACTCCACCCCAGGGAGGCACCTATGCAATCTCTCCTGCTGGTGTCTGTAGTTGCACCTGGGCCCTGCAGGGCAAGACATAGCCGATGGCATAGGATGGTGGTCAAGATGGCCACATGACTTGGAGGGTCAAGAGGATCCAATATGGTTCCCTTCTATCTTTATACATTTTATGAGTTACAGTTTCCTGAGAGGCTGGCTGGCCCAGAGGAAAGAAATCCTTAGAGGGTTGGATGTGTGGGAAGGTTGAATGTCCCAGGCATGGGAGGAGCACAGAAACCAGGACAATGGAGGAAGGTGTTGGAGGGAGGATGCAGGGAACTGTTAGCTTGTCCAAGCTCATAGCCAACTCATTCATTCTGTTGCTTTGAGATTTTTGTTTTAGAATAAAAGAAACTCTTTGTCTGGAGAGAGATGACAGACGGGAGTAAAGTAGGCATTTATTAATTAATAGTATGAATTTTAAATAAGTGATACACAAACTTAACTGTTGCCCAAACACAGTGGTTTAAAAAAAATACATCACATGGTTAACAACTCTTGCCAACATATTTTTACAAGGCTGTTAAATACTGCCAACGCTCTGTGATGTTGAGCCAAATTACTCCAGAATAGCGTGGTACATAGCACAAGACCATGTTTTTGTGAAAGACTAGAAAGACCAGGGGAGCAATCCATACAGCTCATGAATGTATCAGAGGGAGCCAAAACATACAGAGGCAGCCAGCCCTGTTGTGCCAAGGATCTCACCTTCGTACCTTTGATGGCTTGTGGGAATAGAATTAGGTGGTGGGACTTCTCAGTCAAGGGTAGGAAGCCAAGACCTGGGATGGTGGTTTAAATCCCCACGAACATAGGGCATATCGCATAGCTAGTGTTGGGAGCTTCTCACAGCCTAGCCTTTGCCTCAGTAAATGCCAGTGATCTTTTCTAAGAACTGAGCTCAGCACCGACTGGGGTCAGATTGCAAGATGCTAGAGCAGGCCTCCTCCAGATCATCAGTCTCGCAGAAGGCCCAGCCTCCAGCTTTCACCAAATGCTCCTGCAGCCGTGGCCAGACAGAGTTGCTGCAGGCCTTGTCAGATGCCATCCTGGCCAGCACTGCTTCCCACCATACCAGGGGACTTCCTGCCTTCCTGCAGCCCCTCTTAACTTCCTGACACTCAGCCAAATTGCTTAATTAGTGAACTGTGGTTCTGTGTACTTCAGTATGAGGAGATGAAGAGGCCTGGGGTTTGGCTGAGATGAGAGTGTTAGACAAAACCAGGGCAGGGCTGAGATGCTTCTTGCTGGGCAGGTGGGTTCCTTTCTAGAGGAGTTCTGAAGAACTAGCATAGTGTCTGATGACTTGCAGAGTCAGTTGAGATGGTGTGGGTGTAGGTGTGGGTGCTGGGTGGAAGTGACTGGGGTGAACAGTCAGCACATAACATACGTCAAGGAGCAGAGAAGAAGTGTACCACAGTTACTTACCAAAGGAGAAATCAGTAAGTTCTGACAGAGATGACAGTGGGGAATCAGCAGTTAGCATAATGGCTATGTCGCTGGACTCCCTGTGGTTCAAGTCCCGGACCCGGTGGCTTAAACTCACGTCGGGCGCATGTGCGTACATGCCCAAGATCCCGAGAGGAGAATGGAGAAGGGATTGCAGCATGGCCATCCCTCCTGGGGGGTGATTTCTCGCTTTCTGTCTCTTTGTCTCTGTCTTTCAGGCGAGTGCACACACCCTATAGCAAAAAACCTCTCCAAAAAAAAGAGAGAGAGATGACATTGGGACAGAGGAGAAAAAGAATATTTTTTACAGTAGGAAATGTAGGTCATTTGCTGGTTCTTTTCCAAGCAATAATTACTCTCCCCCCACCACCCTCCACCCTGTGAAGAGAGGACTATGTGGGAAGGGGATGGAGATACATTGCGGTATGACCATGCCTTGTTGGGGGGGTGCTTTCCCTTTCTTTCTGGTGATTAAATAAGTAAAATAAATAAATGAGATGGGATGGTGGAATCAACTGTGGCAAAATATGACACGCTGTAAGGCTGGCCCACACAGGAAGTTTCTAGGTTCTTGTCCAGAGATTTCCGAGTTGACTGGGCATGTGGGTGTCCCTGATCCAGCAACGGCTGAGACTGGGAGTGGGTCGCAGTGTCAAGATCCTATTGTGAATTCTCTCTCTGGCTTATGGAAGGAAGAAAGAAAGAAAACTTAAAAGAAATCCCAAATTAAAAAAGAAAAAATCCCGGATGGAGCCTGACGTGAAGGGCAAGGGAGTAGCTGTAAGTGTCTTGGTGAACATTTATATTGGTTAGATGAGGCCACTGTTGGAGGGGTAGGTTCTGTCCACTAACGGTGGTTTACTAACAGCAGACCTTATTGTCCCTCTTGGTACCCCCAGCCCAGCTCTCTGTCACAAAATGTTTCCCTGATGGCTGTGGCTGGAACCTGGAAATGCAAAATAAAAGAACAAAAGTGGACGGTGCCAAAATGGTGCCGTCTGTGCTCGCCATCTGTGAATGTGCAGTGTGACTGTGCTTCCAACCTCCCCTCCAGAGGCGGCTGACATTATTTTCATATGCAGAGCTTCCCATATCCTGGCAGCCTTCTTTGGCTGCCGGAAATAGAGTTTCCAGGTTGAGAAGCTTCCCCGGAGACCTGAGCCACTCAAGAAGAACATCCTCTGTGGCTGCGCACTCGCTGGGGTCTGGGACTCGGTCCTGGGATGAATGGAGTGCGTGCCGTGCTTTTGGCCTCGAGTGCGATGTGAGCTGAGTGGGCTGTGCAGCTGCTCTTTCATCAACATCAGCCCAGCACATGAGACCTTCAACGACCCTGTCTTTCCTAAAGGATAATGTCCTCATGGGGAATTCTAAACTTTTTCCATTGTTTTGACACTCTGCCTACTCGGGCCCCACCCTGCTTGTGCAAGATGTTTTTTTTACTTGTGTTCCACATCCCTTTCTCAGGTTGGCTTCATTGACCTCATTAGTGAATTTATAATCTGCAGAATCTTCCAGGTATCTGGCTTTCTTCTCTTCTGATCAGCAGTGGCAATCACCACATGGCTGGCATTAATTATGCAGTCTCTCTCAAAGCTGACCCTATTCTCTGGTGTGAATTTTGTTTCCCCCAGCTCATTTAAAAGCATGTTAAGGTGGGACCAGCAGTTGGTGTAATGGCTATGTCGCTAGACTCCCATGTAGTTGACCGTGGTTCGAGTCCCGGACCCAGTGGCTTAAACTCACACTGAGTGTGTGTGCATGTGTGCGTGCATGCCCAAGATCCCAGGAAGAGAATGGAGGAGAAGGGATCACGCTGTGGCCATTCCCTGGGGTGGTGGTGGGGTGGTGGTGGTGGTGGTGATTTCTTGCTTTCTGTCTCTCTGTCTCTCTCTGTCTTTCTGGTGAGCACATGCACCCTATAGTAAAAACCTCTAAAAAGGAAAAGAAATAAAAAAGCATGTTAAGGTCAGGATCACTGACTAGTTCCCTAAACTCTTTCTCAGTAAATGCAGAAGAGGAAGCTTTCCCTGCCTGGGGTTCAGGAGTTACCAGGCAGGAGACCCAGTGATTCTAGCTGTGACCTGCTATGGAACAGCAGGACAAGGCACTTGGATCTTAGAAGGGGAAGCTGCTTGCTGATGAGGAGGAGGCAAATTCCTGGAACTCATTTACATACAAGCCGAACAAGCCCTGGGGTGGCCAAGGGAGTTCCTGTTCCTTCCTGTCCTTTCTCAGCTCTCCTCATTTGGCCTGAAGTTAGAGCTGCAAAGCAAGCTATAGCTTTGGGATCCCCTGAAGGGAAATCCCACCCCACTGTACCGTGCTGGGCCCCACCTTGGGCAGGAAGGGTCTGTGCTAAGTAGAGTGCACTGGCCACAAAAAATCATGCTTTTGGAGATCTGGCGGTATTCAACTCCCATCCACATTTTTTTTTTTCCTTTTCTTTGCACCTATTTTGTAAGAGAGAGAAACAGAGAGAGAGAGAGAGAGAGAGAGAGAGAGATACAGAGATGCCTGTTAGGGCTCCTACGTTGCAATCCACTCCAGCTTTAGCTGGCCCAAGCCATGGGCACATGTACATCTGACATGCGCAGCGAGGTCCTAAGATACAAAGCCAGAACCTTTGCCATGTGGGTCCAGTTGTGTTACCAATGTACCAACCACCCACGTTTCTTCTGAGATGGGAAGAAGACACTTCTGCTTCTTAGCTTCCTCTCATTGATCACAGAAAGAAGTAGGAAACGTCCCAGACAGAGTGGCTGCAACTAGGTCCCTCTTCCCCATGGAGTTCCAGTGCTCTGGGGCTAAGTATTGCCCTCCCAGAGAGGCTTGTCTCCAGCTCTCTGTCCCCTCTCCTGTGTGCCCTCTATGTTCCCAGGAGCCTGCTTATACATACCTACCTCAGCAAAGTAAGGGGAGAGCCCTCAGTTGTTCCCAGCAGCACACGACCAAGAGGATCCTTGTGACAGTCACTGTGCAGCAGGGCAAGACCCCACCCCACGGTTTAGGGTCTGAATAAGCACGTAGGGGAAGGGCAAAGGGAGACAAGGAGAGAAGGATGTTGCTTTGTCTTGGACTCTCCCCTGTGACCTGGGTCTCCATGTCATATACTGTCTCTACCCACTGCCAGAGGACCAAGGTGACCTTGAGTTTGGGCTGCTGGCTGGAGATAGGAGACTGGGGCGGGGAAAAAGTTCAAATTTATTGGGGGGAAAAGAAACCCTTTAAGCATCTTATTTAAATTGGTTGCCTCCTCTGTTGTAGGGTGCAGTTTCTATTTTGTAGCCTTAATTCTCAGGCTTGTTTGTGCCGGTTAAGCCAGTTTGGTGAAAGAGGTGACGGGAAAGCCATTGCCATTCATGGAGACTCCAAACCCTCCACCCTGACCATTGCTTCGTAGCTATTGCAGAAGGCATTTTGTTATATATTGCACAGATGAAAACATGAGGGCCAAGAGACGGCGAACTGCCCTTGACAGTAGTTTCCTGTCATCCTCCTGCAGCCCTTCCCTTTCTCAGGCACCCCTGTCCACTGCACTGCTGCCCTGTGGACTTCTCGCTGCTCCTCAACCTTCCACGCCTCATTGTATCTGAAGGCCTTTGCTCTAGCCAGTCCCCCGTCTACAACACTCTTCCCCGGGTATTCCAAAACTGCTTAGCTTTGCTCTAATCTCCATTCTCAATGAGCCCCACCCTGACTACCTCTTTCTTCCTTCCTCTTTTCTTTCTGTTTCTTTCTTTCTTTTTCTTTCTTTCTTTCTTTCTTTCTTTCTTTCTTTCTTTCTTTCTTTCTTTCTTTCTTTCTTTCTTTCTTTCTTTCTTCTTTCTTCTTTCTTTCTTTCTTCTTTTCCTTCCCTCCTTTCTCTTTCTTTCTTTCTTTTCCTTTCTTTTCCTTCCTTCCTTCTCTTTCTTTCTTTTTTTCTTCTTACTTTTCTTTTTAAAGAATAATTTTATTTTGGAATGAGCAGTTAGCATAATGGCTATGTCGCTGGATTCCCACGTAGTTGACCGTGGTTTGCGTCTTGGACCCCGTGACTTAGAACTCACGCCGGGCACGTGTGCGTGCGGGCCCAAGATCCCGAGAGGAGAATGGAGGCGAAGGGATTGCGGCGTGACCATCCCTCCTGGGTGGTGATTTCTCGCTTTGTCTCTATGTCTCTGTCTGTCTGTCTGGCGAGCGCATGCGCCCTATAGTGAAAACCTCTCAAAAAGAAAAAAAAAAGAATAATTTTATTTAACTGTATTTATTTATTTATTTTGACCAGAAAGGGACAAAGAAAGAAAAAAAAGGGCAGGAAGAGAAAGTGAGAAAGTAAGCCGCCAAGTCTAGGACTTGAACCACAGTCGGCCATGTGGAAGTCCAGTGCCCTTAACTACCATACCACCTGCCCGCCTTTTTTCTTTCTTTCTCTTCTTCCTTTCTTTCTCCCTATCACTCTTCAATTCTTTCTCTCTCTCTTTGTTTTTCTTTTTTTTATCTAAGATAGAAACCCTCTCTGTTGCGATCCTCTTGCTCTGGCCTCCCTGAATGGCTAGGATTTCAGGTGCACAACACCATGCTCAGACTTTAGGTTGCACCAGGAAATGAACTTGGCCACTCATGTTGCCCCAATCTGTGAAGTGCAGCCTCTAGCAGCATGTGCCACTGGGTAGGGGCCCCACCTGATTTCAATGCCATACCCTGCGTAGTAACCACCCTGCCATCCCAGGCAGTCCTGATTGTTCTACTCTGTTCCTCTTTGAACTGCTTCTGTAGTTCTTATTACCTCCTACCACTTACATGATTTACTTATTTATGAAGTTTATGGTTCTTCTGCAAGAATGAGAGCTGCACAGCAGCAAGGAGCTTTGCTTGTTTGTTCCCCCAGCGATGCTTTCCAAGTACTTGGAATCGTGACTGGCATGTGGTACTCACTCAATCAGTAGCAGGTAAATCCATTTAATGCAAGGTCAGCACAGCCTTGATCGAGTAAGTGGCAGCAGGAGAGCGAGTCATCTCGCCTTCTCAACACAGAACCCACGGCCTGTCCTGCTAGAGAACACATCATCAAGAGGTGCCCGTTAACTAGATTCCCAAGCATACTGTTTCATCCTAGCAGAGATACCAGAGTTACATCCGTGAACACAAGGCCTTTGCCTTGTTTTTCCCGGGTGACTGCTTTGTCCTTTGGGCCCTGCTGTTGCTGACATCCTGCTATTCCAATAAGGGCACATTCCTGGTCACAAGGCACCAAGCTGTGTGGTCCTAGGGAGGGTTCCAAATGAGCCTTCTTTTTTCTTGGAGAAGATTTTTTGCTATAGGGCACATGCACTCACCAGAGAGATAGAGAGACAGAAAGTGAGAAATCACCCCCTGGGGGGATGGCCATGTTGCAATCCCTCCTCCTCCATTCTCCTCTCGGGGTCTTGGGCATGCACACACAGGAGCCTGATGTGAGTTTAAGCCACTGGGTTCAGGACTCGAATCATGGTCGACTACATGGGAGTCCAGCAACATAGCCATTATGCTAACTGCTGGTCCCCAAATGAGCCCTTTCTGAAAACAATATCAGCTGTTGGGTCCATACTGTGTGCTCAAGACACATGCTTGAGTTGCCTCCAAGTCAGACACCTGTCAAATCTGGAGTTTGCTCATGGTCTAGAAGGACTTGCTCTCTAGGAAATGGTGGAGGGAGACAGCTGGGGCTTGTCAGGCATGGGTTGGAGGTGACAGGGCAGGACAGGGCCTGAGAGGGTGTGAGGAGAAGCCAGTGGAGCAAGGAAGTCACACGACACCTGGGTGGCTACTTTCCGGGCAGGCATGCA